>NW_020447353.1:412246-752935 GCF_003343035.1 Apteryx rowi
CGCCTGCGCCCCCGGCAGAGGTGGGTGACGGGCCGCCCTGCGGCAGGGGAAGGGGCTCGGGGAGGGCGACGCCGCCGCCGCCCTGCGCGGAGCCTCGCGGGAGGCCGGGCTGCTGTCCGCGGCTTGGGACCCGCGGGCAGGCGGGTCCCCCCGGCCCGTGACACCTGCCCGGGGCATCTTTGCCCCCATGGGGCTCCGGCCTGAGCGGCTGCGCCATGCCTGCCGCGCCCGCTTTTCCTCTGCTGAAGGAGCTCGCTTTTAGGAGTGAAGATAAACAGCGGTGCTGTCGGGTTCATCTGGGGTTCACAGAGGAGAAATCCCGTGGTTTCCTGGTCCATCTTCGGGGTGGAACCGGCGGCGGGGAGGTGGCGGCGGAGGGGTCTGCGCCCTGCCCGCGCCGCGCTCGCGCCGCGATCCTGCTGCCCCGCTGCGGCTCCGCTTCGGGGCCAGAGGTGACGGTTCACCTCCCTCCGGCCCGTGACTGGTGATGCGAATTGCCGAGTTAGTACCGCTTGCTCACTAACACTCTTCCTGAGGTGGGGTAAGGAAAGCAGTAACACGCCAGAAATATTTAACGGCATGGCAGAGCTTGGCTGGCAGTAGTGGGATTTCTGCATGTAAAACTGAACTTTCAGATATTTTGGGTTTATGTTGTGTCATTCTTCTTTTTTTTTTTGTAGAACAATTACCAGTTGTTATACTAATTAGCGTTATCTCCTCTAAGAGGTTTTTGAATTATTTTTCAGATACTTTAAGATGTTGTAGGAAGGTAATTAAGATCATTTACTTTTTTAAGATTTCCTGTAAAAGGGAATGTATTTTGTAGAGAGTAGGGAGGAGACAAAGCTGTGCAATATTTTTGTTATCTCTGTCAAAAAGAGGAATGTATTTTGCAATTCTGTAGAGGCCTCTACTAATAATAGGATCTCAGTATTGATGTTACAGACTAACTAGCATATCATTTTTCCTTTCCCGTATATATTCAGCAACCTCAATAGATCCATTAACCTCTGATCTGGTTCGCAGTCTGGAAGGATTTTGGGGGTGGTTTGTTTGTTTGTTGTTTTTCTGTGTGGTTTTATCTGTGTCACGGCTGTCTCAGGAAGCAAGCATTGGCAAATGTTTTGTATGTATAGTTAAAGTTTTGCTGTCGCTTGTGTATCTGGTTGGAAGTCAGATGGATATGCTCCTGTTACAGTAAAATGGGCCTAATTCCCAGAAAATAACTTAAGAAAAAAGTGGGGAGAAGGTGAAGGAGATAAAATGGAAAAGATCCAATACAATTATGTTATGATTTTGGGCGTGAAGCCATGAAAATTATATCTAATGGTTTTAGATACTTTCTGCTTCTCCAGTAGCTGTGTTTCACTAAAGCAGAGTAAAGATTATCTGATAACATCTACTTACCTGACTCAGTGTGGACTGTTGTAAGGGTGTTGGGCAAGATTTAGTCTTTGGCCCTTTTCCGTACCTATGGATAAGCAGGTGTTCACATGTTATATATCTAATATCTCTGTATGAATACACATACACTCAGCAATGATCAAAACCATTCCAAATATAGTTAAAGTCTACTTTAAACTCTGAAAATGCGGAAAATATAGAGTTAAAATCTAAAGAAGAAATTTATTTTCTAATCCACTGAAAGAAAGGATGCCAAGTCACATAGAAGTATCAGCATAGAGCTGAACTGCTGCTGTGCTTCCACTCTGATTTATATTCCTCCTCTGACATCAGGACAGTAGCATAGGGCAGCACAGTAAATGACCTGCAATATATTCTCCAGTTATTTCAGAAGTTCCAAGATTTCAAGCATCAATTTGTACTTTTCGACTCATTGTAAAGTTTGATCCTGTTTGTGTGATATCAGTCCAAAGGGGTGTCAGTCCTTGTATGCTTTCCCTCAAAGTACCTCTGTGAGATGGGAAGCGTTGTACAGCTAGGAAGCTGCTGAGGCGCAGAGACCAAGGGAAATGTGGAAGGTCTCCCAGGAGATCTCTGGGAAAGGAGGAGATGAGCCTTGAGATGTGATTTCATGTTTGCCTGAAATGCCAAAAGAGGTGTCCTTGGTGCTACCCACTGACGACACTTTCTCACTGTCTCTCTTGAGTAGATGCTAGCAGTTGTATGGGTATATGGTGAGTCAGATCAGCTCACTGATCCAACTGAAAACTACTTTTTGTATGTCTGATTTTTGTGGTTTTAGTTTTCAGTTGGACCTGTGAACACTTGAAATGAACCTGCATGAACCCAGTACTGTTATGAGGGGAGGATTTGGGATGGTTGGAAATGAATGTCAAGAGGTTGTTATGAGACCATGAGCTTAGATAGGCTTAAACTGACCATGAAAGGTTACATTTGGACTCTTCAGTGACAGTCAGATATCCTGATCGTAGGACTACAGGCCAGTCTTCCCTCCTTTTGAACATGAGAACTCATTACTAGCAAGTTTTGAGTCTTCAATTTGAATTTGTGATTTCAGCTGCTCTCAAGAAAATATCCTTAACGAGAACTTTGTGAGGAATTGGACCAAACAGTGTTTCATATATTTAAAAGATAGTGATGAGAGCTACTGCTTTACCAGTGCTCAAGTGAATAGTTATCTGATAGTCATAGTCCATATCTGTGTAGTGTGTGTGTGTGTGTGTGTGTGTGTGTGTGTGTGTGAAAGGGTGAGGGAGTGAGAGTGAATGAGTGGGTTCTGGCAGGTATTGGCAGCTTGAAAGCAAATAGGTTTGACATTTGATCCATTTGACTCTCTGAAGAAGGCCCAGTTTTTGGCACTGGCCTTGGCTAATGGGAATAGGAGTCAAATAACTCCTAATAGAATTAAGTAGTCCCAACCCTAAAATATTTATGGAGATATGGCTGGCAGGAAGCAAAATGCTTTTTCTCTGGTGTTGAGCCAGCCACATGCTGTATGTTGCTTTCTGATTTGGGATGCAAAGTGAGTTGCACCTGTTTCACAATTGACCAGGAGTATTTGTCAAATCACCTGCAGGAATGTGGTCTGTCTCATACCACTGTGACTATGGTGAGGTCTGGAAAAAATGAGCTTATAATGAGGTTTGGACTAAAGTTTGCCATCCTATTTACAGAACGGCCAGAATCACACTGCTCAACACAGTGCTCTGGAGTTTTCCCCTCACAACTTGTCAAAATCAGGGACATGGCTGCTTATGGCTCTCTTCCAACTCATGTGTCCAGGTTTCCTTTCCCAGGAAAATAATGTGCAGGCAGGGTGCTTGTCCATGTCTCACTCGGATGTGCTTGGCATGCTGCAGTTCAGATATAGCCAGACTGATAGAGCTCACTTGAAACCAGTGGGMCAAGCCTTAGTGACTTGACCAAGATCATGGGGGAACCTTGTAGCAAAGTAGGAACATAAACTGTCTCCTGAAGTCCTAATGCAGTGCCTTCACTGCTCCTCAGGAGAAAGATCGAAGGTCTGATTTTGCTCTGGGAGACGCATGAGCAATGACTTTGGGGTTCTGATTGGGAACTTAGTCAGAAAACTGTGATGGGGGTTCATGGCAATCACCCTGGGTTGGACTGATCTAGGAACTAACAAACATGTAAAGAACAAGATTTCAAAAGTTACTAATGATTTTCAGTGTCCAGCCTGAAATGAGTTAAAAAGCTAAGAGGTTTGAATGTGCTGGTCACACAGCATTAGTCACTTCATAAAATGCTAACCATTTAATAATAAGTAGAAGTACCTCTGTTAAAAATATAAAGCAATAATTTTTCATGAGCTTTTGCAGTTAATAAGTAATCATTACTGTAGTTGCTGTACAGACTTGTAACATTAATCTTAATTTGAGAACATCCATCTAGGGAATCTTCATCTGAAATACTTCCTTCTCTCTCTTACATTTTTGTCATAAATCTTTCTAGAAGGTAAACTCTCATACTGTTTTTCAAGGCAAAGAATAAGTCAATAGAAGAATGCCATTAATTACTGTAGAGGGAGTTGGTGTTTAATAATGCAAACAAAATTGAATTGCCCCAGAATCAAGAAAATGTTTGATACATAATAAAACAGTAGCGGTAAGTACTCATCTAAGAATTTTTGAACTGCCATCAGTTGCTTTCTTGTGAATTAGGAATAATTCACTTGAAGGGGCCAAAATATAATCTCTAGGTATAGTATGGACTCCCTCAAGCTTTGCATCTTCTAAACAGAAGCCAAGGGCAGATCTGGATACCAGATGGATCAGGTTTGCAAAATTGTTGTAGTTCCAGTGTCAGCAGCAGAGCTATGATGATTTATTTTAACTGAACACTAGCCTGTCAGATTTTGTCTCTGTTCCACCATTTCATAAGTTATATGGGAAAGTTCTTATGAAAGCCTATTTGGTTTGTGCTTATGCCTATCACTTCAGTCATGGACCAGGGTCTCATCATGATGGCAGGTATTAAAAACAAACCCAAAAGACATGCCTGTACGTATTGTTTTTCTTTGTGCTAAGCATACTTGGTTTGTGTTATGTTTACCATTGCTGCAAATCTTCCCCTGGTGGCCTGCAAAACTAGTGCACAGTTTTAACTGTAGAACCCTAGAAAAAGGGCTGGAAGGGACGTAAATGTTACATCCATGTTAATAAACTAAACAGTGCCAAAGTCCGTTCTTTGGGGCTGTGACCAGCTAGCACAATCTGTTGACATCTATTCTGCAAAGCTCTCTAAGCCCTGAGAAGAAGATCACTGCGTCCAAAGTGGCCATGGGAATTATCCCCAGTCGATCTTCACTTATGAGCTGTTCCTGGGAATTGCTTGAGAGAGTGCTAGTTGGCCTGTACCAAAAATGTACCAGAAACAGAACTGGCAGTTTAAATAGATTTAGTATAGATGATCAGATTCTAATGGCTATATCTTTGATGTGATATGGTTTAATTTAGTACTTTGGATGTAGCAAAATGACCATCTCTGTTAGGATCACCTGTCCCTAAATCATTTTCAGCCCATGTCCTGCTCTTCAAAGTTTTCTGCATGTGAATTTTTATACCCTCCAGAGGAGGTCTTTTCCAGTTTTTAGTTACCCTTACAGCGTGGTACCTAAATCATGGCTTTTCAATAACCATCTGTCTTTGGAGTGTGTTGAATGGGACTTTTATCCCTAATTAACTCATATGTTTTTGGATATCTAACCCATTATTCATTGTGTTGTAGAACCCAAAGAGACACTGGGTCTTGCTGAAGCAAAAGAAGTCTTCAGCTCTAACAACTTTCAGTTTTTTATCATACCAAATACCGTAAAGAAGGATGAAACAGGGCAGAGCTTGGGTGTAAAAAAGGGACAGGAAGAATATAATTATCAGCTTTTCCAGTGGAAGTATGACTTGCTACCTATATAAAAGAAGATGATGATTTGACAGGGCCTTTAAACTTATTGTGCCATCCAATAGAGTGGGACTTCAGGAGGGACTTACAGAATTAATTCTGTTAGGTCAATCTAGGATAAGTTAATAAACGAGATAAATATTAAGGTAACACCTAGATATTTATTTTTCACCTATTTTTCAACCTGATGATCAGTTCTGAAAGATGATGTCTGTCTTTAACAGTCAAAGGAGTTGCAAAATTTCAGAGCCTCCTGGCATGGGATGCCAGTTAATCTGACATAAAAAATGATCCTAGAAAATACTTCTAACTTCTTAATAGATGCAGAATGCACAGCACAGCCCTGCATTATGGCAAAGAACAAAACTCAAGCCGTTTTAAAATTCTGACTGAAGCAGTACAGATCGTTCTCACTTGCTGTAAGCTTAGGTCAAAAGGATTCTGAATTCTCTCAGCAGCAAAATTTCTCCATAATGTGTCCACTARGGAAACTTGCCTCCTTGGTATGAGAAGACGACTTTTACTAAATTCAGTTTAATTAACAAACAGGCGTTAGGGGTTTAACTCATGATGTAAACCCATGTTTACTGCTGAAGTTCCTGCCACGTGATCAGTAAGTGAAAGACTTCTTGGAGCAGCCAGAGTAAAACGTTGCTCCAAAACCACATGCAGTCTCTCTGGGGTTTAAGGAATGTTGGTTTCCTGGAGTACTGACATTGTATGGAACCGACTCTAGGGTCAGAGTGTAAACTTACAAATCTCAGACTCCAAACAAGCTTGGCTGTGGTTGGAGTGCCCTTTCAAAGTTAGGAAAAAGGGTCCACATGCCTCAGAGTTCAATTTCTGAACTCACATCTCACATTGTAACTACAGTGTCTTTTCTTCCTTACAGTTGAAATATAAAAGCATTTTTGTCTGGTTTCCTGAGAAAATGGGGTTTATGTGATTAGTCTGTCAATCTATTTTTTTATTCGCTGGTGATTTTATTCCACAGGCCAGGTTCAGTCCAATTTGAAAGAAGTGTCCTTACCAATTGGCAGTTTGAATATGCCCCTTTCTTTTAGGATATAAGAGACTTTCAGTGTGTGGGTGCCAGCTGTGCTGTGCCAGTTGGCCTCAGAGCTTGAGGACGGTGTCTAGCCCTTTGATTACTTTTATACCAGTAAATTAATAGTGTCCTATGAGAAGGCAGGCGGTATGGCTAACACCTGTGAACCAGAATAGTTGTGAAATTCTCTGTTTAGGGATTTAGGAGCTCTCCTGGTGTAACTTGTTGAGAAGATGCATGAATCTTTGTATCCCTGATCATTTATTCATAACCATCACAAACTGTGGGGCAAGTGTACTGTCCCAGCAAGTCCTTCCCCACCAGCGAAAAGGAAGTTGTGGCTCTGTTGCACCTACAAAGCATTAACCAAGCCTTAACTGGCGTGAACTACAATATTTAATTTTGAGACTAATTGTAGCCATTTTTAAATTTAATCTTAGCTCAATAAGAAATATGTTTTTTTATTATACTTTAGGTTAGAAAAATCACAAATAGAACTATTTTTCAAAAGCAAAAAGATAATTTTAAAGCTTTGCTTATAACTGTCACCTTGGAGACTCACTTCTGAACTTAAGTCCATATATGTATGCTGCCTGCTTTTTAAGGAGTTCAGATGAGGGCCACCAAGATAATTAGGGGCTTAGAACTTATGRCTTATAAGGAGAAGCTGGGAGGAGAACTAGTTCTGTTCAGTCTTAAGGGTCTTCAGCTACAGAATCGGGGGAGTAAAGCTGAAATGGAGCCAGACTCTTTCTTCCTTAGAGGTGCAGTGATAGGACAAGAGGCAACAGGCACAAGTTGCAAGAAGAGAAATTCTGATCAGATATTAGGAAAAAAAATTTCACTGTGAAGATGGTCAAACATTAGAACAGATTCCCAGGAAATCTGAGAAATCTCCACCCTTGAAGATATTCAGAACTCAGCTGGACAAGGTCCTGGGCAGCCTGGTCTAAGTTGGCCCTGCTTTGAGCAGACTTTTGGGCCGGACGACTTCTACAGGTCTGTTCCAGCCTAAGTTACTTTTAGGTCTATGACACAGCTTAAGGTGTGTCATAGGTTTAAAGTGCAGTTTCCTATGAAACTGCTTACCTTTAGATTTGTATTCAGGAAGCTACGTGTCTAACGCATCTATAATTGGAGCCCAAAAGTGCTGCTTCGGGTTGAATGTTGGAGAACTGACTACGATTGCTGTCTCCACCATGAAGTTCTCATGCTGACTTTTCAATACATGGCACTTTGTAGATTGAGAACAGATGCTTTCTGAATTGAGAGGTGTGCAGAAATGCATCTCCTAACAATATTTAAGATTGCTCTTTCAACAGTTAACTTCTTGTATAATGCTAAATACTTTGAAAAAGCTAGCTGGGTTTCCGAAGTTAGTGCCTGCTTTCAGTCTTAATCTTTTTGTGATTCAGCACCCCAGTTATCAACAGGGAGAGCATCATCACTTTTCACGGGTAATGTATCATAAAGTCCCCCAAAATATAAATAATTCTTTCTTTAGAGCATGAGTTGTGTCTTGATGCTTATGTACCACAACAGAAACAGAGAAAAAAACAATGCACTGGTCTATCCCAGGAAGTGATCATTAATTGATTAGAAAAATTATGCACGAAGAGACAAACCTTAATTATGGCATTCCTAACTTTCCAGTGTTTGGCTGCAGTGGTTGTATTCCTTTAATAGTTTTTCATTTCTAAGTATAAATCCCTATTAAAAATTAGAGCTATTTTTATAGCACTTCACACTTGCATGGTTTTGTTGTTTATGGAAGAACACAGCTGAAAGAGTCTCTATTGYAGCAGATGGTGCTGGTTAAAACACGCCGTGCAGCTCAGTGCAGTGACTGTCTCTCAGACTCTGATCTCAGTTCTGGTATCATCATCATCCATGGGAGTTTTACCATTGACCACCCCGGGAGCATCCCTTTTACTGCTGCTGATATCCCATCATCCAGGTGATGCAGTACAGCGCAGCAGAGAGCTTTGTGTGTGTAAGGCATATGCTTTACACTGAGCGAACACGAAGAACTTGTCTGAAATTAGTATCTTAATATCTGCAAGAGGTGTGGAGCAGTAATGAAAACAATAGACATTGGAAGTCCTTAAAATCTCTAGTGTTCRGTAGAGTACTCTCTTAAATACATTCATACTTTGAGAGCGCTTAAGGATTTTCTGAATTTTAAGGTATGTCTAAGTATGCATGCTGTCCTGTGTAGGGGACTAAGTGTATTAACAGAGCCTAAACAGGAAGTGTATTAACAGAAACTATGCTAAGTAAACCCAGGAGCAGGGGAAATAGAGCCAACCAACCGATCACTTCAACCATCAGCCCCCGCCTAATTTTAAATAAACCTTCTGACACTGAAAATCTGTTTTAAAAGAATAGTAGTGTTGCATTAGGAAGCACTTCAAAGTTAGGAAGTTCTGGAGTGAAGGTTGCTTGTCAAACCTTAAGGCATATCTATTTTACAAGTGCGTTATGACAATCTTTTAACAAAAGCAATCCCTATAAAGTGGGAGAATAGTCTTTGACTTTAATGTAGTAGAAATTTAGATCTACCATTCACTGGCCCTGCCCTTAAAAGTCCTTAGAAATCTATGAGAGAAGCATTTTCAGTGTTGAGAGCACAGTACATGGTAGAAGGAAAGACATTATTTTGGAAGTAATGCTTTTCTATTCAGAGATAATTGGAAACATATTTATGAGCTGCAGAGTCTGAAGGTCTGACAGGGGTTTTGAATGCAGCTAATTTTATGACCTTTTGAAACTTGTCATAATTCTCCGAGTAACAAGGTGTCTTTTGTTATTGCTTTCTAATAGCTCTGTTCAAACATGTCAGCAGTAAATAAATTAGATGGGATATCCCAATTCTAAGTTATGTTATTAAATTGTAAAATAAGAGAATAACTGACTCCTGGAATCTAAAATGTGCTGGTCACTCAAATATCTCTACAATATAAAGTAGTGATCAAAAACTTGTTTTTTTCCTGTTTCTTTTCAGGTCCAAACCATGAATTATGTTGGACAGTTAGCAGGGCAAGTGTTTGTAACTGTGAAGGAGCTCTATAAAGGACTAAACCCTGCCACATTGTCAGGTTGTATAGATATAATTGTTGTACGTCAGCCAGATGGAAATCTTCAGTGTTCTCCTTTCCATGTACGTTTTGGGAAAATGGGAGTTCTACGTTCTAGGGAGAAAGTGGTAAGAAAATTGAAACTTTTGTTATGTTTTTTCTGTGGGTCAACTCTAATAGCATGAAAATTACTGAATGTTTTGCAGTATGTTAGTCAAGATTTTCTTTAGACATTTTACAAAATGCCCAAATAGAGTCAAGGTTCAGTTAAATTGGTTACTACTGATAATTGCATTTCAAAGCATAATTTGTAAAACACTGACTGTAATAGCTACAAAATAAACCATTAATTTTGTAACATTTATTTTCAATAGAGTAAAATTTTAAATGAGCTAATTTGGGCTTATACTAGATTTTGTTAGTGACTAGGTACTAAGACCCCTCTGTTTAACATGTTTATTGATGGTTACAGAAAGAGAGTTAATAATGAAGTAATATTTTCAGATAACAGAATGTTTAGGTTAACTGAAGCTGGAAAAGGCAGTGAGGAACTTTAGGGAAATGTAACCAAGTTTAATGACTTGACAATACAATATGAGAAATTGCCAGTGACTAATACAGGACAGATTATTTTAGGGCATAATGTGTAACTACATATAGTCTAGGTTCTAATGTAGCTATAATTGTTCAGCAAAAGCACCTGGGTGTCGTCATGGACCTTGTTCAATTCTTGTCTGAATTGGAAAGGAATACCAATGTTTACGAAGGGTTAAAGTTGAAAATATTACCATGCCTGTAGTATACCCTATAGATGTGTATACCCTATAATATGCCTATAGAAATACTACAAATATGTAAGGTTGTTCTAGTCTCAAAAAAAAATACAATGAAAATGGAAATGGTGGCAAAAATGGTTAGAGGCAAAGGAGAGAGCTCTTCATGAGAAGAAATGGAAATGGTTGAGACTGTATAGAGTTGAGGTAAATACGCAAAAGAAATAGACATCAATTGTGTAGAGATTTTAAATTAAGTTTTCTTATTTATGCCTCTCAGTAATAAGAGAGGTCTATTTAATGAATTTGAAAGGCAGCATATTAAGAATTTGCATGAAGAAGTACTTTTCACACAATGCCCAATTAGGTTATGAATTAAAAGAAAGCAAAGATTTACGAGGTTAATGAAGCATCTAGAATTGCATTTAAAAAAATACAGAACTTTATATAATGGCTATGTACCTTGCTGACTGAAGGAGCAAGCCAGGAATGAGCTGAATCCATTAGGAAAACATTCTGACAGCGCATAGACTTACGAGGAAGTGGGGGAAAAGAAGAAAGGAGTTCAATATTTAGTATTTGTTGTAAGGTTTCTTCCAGTTCCCTGAGAAGCATTTGGCTAGTGACAGATACAGGATAGCTGAACAGGAACTGTGTACCTAAAATAACTTTGTTTTCATTTAAGAATATATATATTTTTTTCAAGGTTGACATAGAAATTAATGGAGAAGCTGTAGATTTGCACATGAAGCTAGGAGACAATGGAGAGGCCTTTTTTGTGCAAGAGATGGATAATGATAAGGTAAGAGTCAAAACTAATTTTAGTTTGTTAAAAAATTTGGTGCCTACTTTTCCAATTTAGTTTTCAATTTAGGAATTTTGTTGAAAAGCGTATCTTTATCCAGCTTATAATTTCAAACGTTTCTGGACATTTTTCTCCTATGGAAATTTGATAATAAGCAGTTATTTCATTTTTGAATCACTGAGATTGGAAAAAAATCTAAAGAAGGTAGTCATCATAAACTCTGGTTTATTTTTTAGTTAATGTGCATGCCTGTGTGTCAGCAGAAATAATATGTGCACAGTTGCATGCTCCAGAGATATGTCCATGGACCTATTTTTTGCAGAAATTTTTAGTTGGACATATGCACTAAGCAGATTGTGAGTATAGAAGTGCACATGTCCTCTACACATCTGTGCATACAGTAATGATGGTACTTGTTAAAAACATGATTTTGCAACTGTTATTCATGAGGAATTGTAATGAAATGAGAATGCCCTGCTGTTGGGCTGTGTGATTAAATAGTAGTCAGTATAAGTTCTGGCCACATTAATTTTGAATAGTCTACCTATAACATATGATACCAACATAAAAAAGCCTTTTACAGGCATTTCTCTTCAGATATCCCCAATAATTTTTGTTACTGTCCAGGATGGATTGGATTTTCAAGTTCTTCTACTGAGTACCATCCTGTTAATTTCAGGTGAGAATTGTGTTCGTGTGCAGTTTTCATCTCCACATCTTTGTATTTAAAACCTTTATATGGTAGCAGTTATTTGGTGACTGAAAAATGCTAGAAATACTTCCGTGTGTGTCTAGAGATGTGTATATATTATAGCCTAAGAGGATGTTCACATGACCTAATTATAAGCAGCTGACTTATTGGAGTAGTATCTGTCATTTGAGTTACAAAGAAAAATTGATTTTACAAAACTTTCAGACTATAAACTAGGATTTTATTTCTGCTTTGTATCTAGCATCACTTGGATAGAGACTCATGCCATAACCTTGCCAGTATTAAAAGCTCTGAGGATCCTTTCTGGAGGGTACAGATGCTGCTGTTGAAGAATTTCCATGCACTGTGGGATCATATTGAGCCCCCAGTTCTCTAGACTGTATTACTTTTCTGAGGAGCAAATGACTTATTTGTGACTAGATTTAGAACCATATTTATGACTTGCTGAGGAACTAATAATGTCATGTGGTTTGGATTTCTTTCTCAGGAGGTAATTCCTTATCATCTCTCTACATCCCCCATTCTGTCTGAGGGAACTGCTTTAATGGAAACTCAGCTGAAGAGGAACTCAACAGACAGGATAAGAAACCTGGACTCCAGTGTATCCTCACAAGTACCACCCCAAGGCCATGGATCCCAGCCTGCTATTGAAACCTCTCTGGCCTGTAGCTCTGTGAAAAAAAGGAGGAAAAAGAGGAGGAAGTCTACCCATAAAATGGACAGCTTAAAACGAGAAGACAATGGAGACACATCAGAAGATGAAGATATGTTTCCTATAGAGATTAGTTCAGAAGAAGAAAAAGAACCATTGGACAATTCAAGGTATCACAGTGGCATTGAGATGTATAATGGAGACCTAATGCTGGGTTAATGTTCCATTCCACATCTTCTGACAGTAAATTCTATCAAGTCAGTACACATGGTTGAGGGACATGTTTCTCTAAGCAAAAGCTTTAGGCTAGAAAGCTGTCAGGAACATTACTAACAAAAATAATGAAAATGACACTGAAAACATAGCAACAATCTTCAGTCACTGCTGTGAACTAGAAGGTGGGAATCAGATGACACATCTCTATCTCTGTTTAGTTCAGCTTAGACTAATTCTTACTTGCAATAGTTTTTTCATTAACTGGAATATATGACTGCTGGGTAATGAAGTACKGTTTTTAACTTTCATTTTTCCCTATACCTAGGATCCCTGTTCCAGAAGTGTGTATCGATGAAGTATCTGAGATAAAGACTCCTGCAGTTGCTACATTTTCTCAGTCTGCATCTTACCCTCATTCAGATGGAGAATGGTCACCTCTTCAAAGGTACTTTTTGTGATAGTAAATTTCTAAATAATCTTCCCCTTTGCATTAATTTCTTATATACAAGTGCTGTATGAAGTTTTGCTACAAGTTTTGGTATCAAGCTGGTCACTGTCAGCTACCAGATGAACGCTTTCTATATTTGAAATCAGATAATGCACAACAATTTCAGGTTAGCTCTGCCCATGATTCAAAGGATGCAAGCATACAAATGCAGGTACCCAAATTCTGAAAAATATTTAATCTGTTAATGTCAGTGCTTGCAAATAAATACTGTAGAGAGGATGAACATTTTATGGAAGCTGAATCTTTGCCTTAGTGTGTGCACACTGTGTAAGGATTTCAATTAATTCAGGTGATAAATCTTTACTACTTCGGGTATAAACTGTTTAGGAACTTGAAAATTTGTATTTGATGTGTAAAAATAAGATTTTTTAAGGACTTAAGAATATGAACTTCTTGTGTCCATTTCCAAAGTTAATGTATTGAATTGTAAAGATTGATAGACATGAAATGTTTGTTGCAGGAAAAGAACACCTACACTTACAGTATTTTACCTGCTTTTTTTCTGTATGTGTATTTATGTGCATGTGTATACCTTGATGTCAAAGCAGATGAATTTGGACCTCCTTTCTTGCTCCTGTGGAACACTGTCAAAAGGGACAATTGTTCACTTGATGCCAGTTGCATTGCTTTATAATTCCAATGAAGTTGTGTGTGCGCGCGTGTGTGACTGCACATGAGTGCCCCTCATCTTCTGTCTATACTGTTGCGGTGGGACAGTATTCACAATACCTTATCCTAAGAAGTCTAATCTCACTAGACTGCCTCTATAGTTGGGGGAGGGAGGAAGGGAGAGCAAGGTGATTTCAGAGTAAGAGCTTAATTTAAATGTTTGGAATTGCATTCTGGAAGAAACTTTCTTCACTGACTGTAGAGCCTAATGAGATTGTCTTCACCAGTCTGGTGATAGTATGTGTGAATACCCCTTTGGTAGCTTTTTGAACTTCATATTCCATTTGTTTCTTGCAATTGCAATTTTTTTTGCAATATTCTGGATTTTGAAAACTCTAGATGTAAATTCAGAATTCATGTAGTAAATGCACAAAGAGCTTATGTTAATAAGCACTTGTTGTGAATAATGACACCCTTTTTTTCTTTCTCCTAATGTGCTGTGCTGTGCAGTAGGCCTATAGTTTGCACAGGACAATCCTCTCTTCTCACTGTTCCAGCAGACGGAGGTCTGTCTAACTCTTGCCCTCATCAATCTTCTCACTTTTCTCCTCCAGACAGGTAGAACAGTTGTTCTTCCTCTTTTCTGGGCTGCTCATTAATCCTTTAATGTGTTAACAGTATGTGAACTTTGTTGAACTTATAACTGCACTTATTGCTAACCCAGACAGGTAAGAAGAAAGTGACATTTTAAACCACTTCCTCTGCTTGCYTCTTTTGTGGGCGCTGCCTGCAGGTAAGTTGCCCCAAGGAATCATGCATTGAATGACCATATCTAAAATAAAATCAGGGCAATGAAAACCTCAATTAAAACTGAAGTTGATTAAGATGATATTAAAAAAAAAAAGCTTAGCTAGTGAAAACTTACATTCCTCTGCAGATTGAAAAGATGCATGGAAATTTCAGAGTTAATACATATTTCAGAGACATGTCTATCCCATGGTTTTCCTGAGGAGTTTGCTTTTGTATAGGGTGCAAACAAAAGCCTCAGAGATTAAGTGAGGAATAAGGAGAGTGAAACTTATAATGGGAGGAGTGCAGTGCCAAAAGCAAACCTCTCTTCTCTTGTTCCCTGGGTAGGGGAGGGGAAGATTTAAGCTTTTGCTGTAGTATAGGCTTCCTCTGACTGTGGATTCTCTTCTACAGAGCTGAAAGTGAGTACAGACATTCTTTATGATGTCTTAAATTCAAGATGTCTCAAGGCTCTCTTGACAGGCAGATCTGCTGCAGCCAGACCCTTTCTCTTCAGTCAGTGGAGAAAAGTTGCAGCAGCTAGGTTAAATCATCTAATGTAGGTGTCTGAATATGACCTCTACAGTTCTCCTTTAATGCTTCAATAATAGTCTAAATTGCTTGTTGCTTATCTCAGTGCAGATGCCATACTAGGTACCTAAGGCTGTATCTAAACTGAAAATCATGGGGGCTTCCCAGCTTCTAGATCTGCTTCTGAAACCTCGCCATGTTACAGCACCAAGCCAGGGTGAGGCCCTGAGGTGGTCAAGGCTGTTCCTCTCTGCATTTTTTATGGGAAGGAAGGGCAGGCGCACAGCTTGGCATGGAGCTGTGATGTGATCTGGATGGCTCCGGATAATTGCTTGAGAATGCACCTGTCTTGCAGTCCAGATGTCCAGCTAAAGCACTGTAATAACTTGTCTGAATATGGCCCTCTGTGTTTCTGCAATTGTTTTCCTGTGTGTGAAATAAGAAACCCTATTATGGTCCCTCAGAGATAGCTCGGAGGATCTCAGCTATTGTGGCATGTACATGAGATTGACCTCTTTCTTTCTGACTACCCTTCCCCTATTTATTTGGCCTCAGGGCACTCAGACAGGACTTTTTCTGAGGTCACGCTGCTGCTTGCTCAGGGCTTAGTAGGAAGCACTGCCAAGATCAGCATGGTTTGCTGTTGCAGAACTGCCAACCACAGGCCAAGTTCCTTACTCTGTAACATCAGATTGCATTCAGTGCAGTTATAGCTGCTGAAGTTAAGGAATGCATAGGGCCTTGACACAAATATTCAGCGTTTATGGGATGTGAATCAGATACGCTACTCTGAATGGCTGAACTGAACTTTCCCTTCATTCATGTRCAGTGTTGGTTTTATGTAGTCTTGTGCAGTGCAGCTCTAGTTTGATCTGCAGGAACTGCAGTGATCTGTGGAAGCTGGGACAATTTCAGCTGGGCTCGTTCAGTGCCTAACTTAATAGAGGAATTGCACAAAAGTGAAAGCAGAGTTCAGCCTGGGACACAAACATATTGGTTGTGTAAGAAGTAAAGAACCCAGTCTGAATCTCTGATCCAAGACTGTGTTTACAGGATGCTATTGCTGTATTACAAATCCTACACAGTCTTGGTATTCAACCCTGTTGACCTGTGCAAGCATAAAATTAATCCAGGATTTAATTTGAATTTAGGGAGCTAAAAAAAATTTTAGAGGCAATGTGACTGTGAGCTTTATTAGTCTCCAATCTCATTTCATTCTGGTGGCAATAATATGAAGTGGATACCAGTTAAGATAGTCCCAGCGCAGAAAAAGGAGACTATATCTGGCATTACATACAGAGGCGGAAGTATCCAAACAGGAAGTATACAAACAGAACTGTTAGGCATAATTTCCATTTGCATCCATAAACTAGAGAGATTATTTTTGCTGCTCCAGAAGAATATTATTTGGAGAGAGTAGCTACCGAGTGTTAAACAAGGATATGGCATATAAAGAAAAAGGAAAGGTATTTTTCTGTGATGGAAAGACAGGTTTCCTCAGCATGCTACCAAACCACTATTGATGTTTGTGGCTTGCATGGAAGATTCCAGCTTATGTTCCACTTTCTATAAAGAATGAGAATGCTTTAGTATCCTTTTATACAAACAAGAAAATAATTTACCTTGTTTGCACTGTGGGTGAGTGTTTGGACCTTTAAATTAAGATGAGATAACAGTGATAATTGTGGTCCAGCTTGAGGTTGCATTAGCCTCTGTGTACTAAAAGGAGAAATCAACTGAAAATAACTTTGAAGATATAATATATTGTTACTTCTAAAACCTTACACTTTATTGTATATAAAAGTGTCATTTAAAGAAACTGAGACTATAGACCTCTCCATGGTGTTTGTGTCAAAAGTTTAGTAGATAGTGTGTACTCTCTGTTTTGGAAGAGCGGGTATTTCTGGGGTTAGATTCTCAACTTGTTCCTAACTTGGCATGGTTATACTTGAGCTATATCTACTGTGAACAACAAACCTAGACKGATGTATGAATCTTGGGGCAGCCTTTCACAGCGAGAGAGTACTCAGAGCAGAACTCTGCCTGCATTGACATTGGGCTAGATGAGTGGACAGTGAGGTGGATTGAGAACTGGCTGAATGGCAGAGCTCAGAGRGTTGTGATCAGTGGCACAGAGTCTGGCTGGAGGCCTGTAGCTAGCGGTGTCCCCCAGGGGTCAGTACTGGGTCCAGCATTGTTCAACTTCTTCATCAATGACCTGGATGAAGGGACAGAGTGCACCCTCAGCAAGTTTGCTGATGATACAAAACTGGGAGGAGTGGCCGATACACCAGAGGGCTGTGCTGCCATTCAGAGAGACCTGGACAGGCTGGAGAGGTGGGCAGAGAGGAACCTCATGAAGTTCAACAAAGGCAAGTGCAGGGTCCTGCACCTAGGGAGGAACAACCCCATGCACCAGTACAGGTTGGGGGCTAACCTGCTGGAAAGCAGCTCTGCCGAGAAGGACCTGGGAGTGCTGGTGGACACCAAGTTAAGCATGAGGCAGCAATGTGCCCTTGTGGCCAAGAAGGCCAATGGTATCCTGGGSTGCATCAGGAAGAGTGTTGCCAGCAGGTCRAGGGAGGTGATTCTCCCCCTCTCCTCAGCCCTGGTGAGACCCCATCTGGAGTACTGCATCCAGTTCTGGGCTCCCCAGTACAAGAGGGATGTGGCACTACTGGAGCAAGTCCAGCGAAGGGCTACAAAGATGATTAGGGGACTGGAGCATCTCTCTTATGAGGAAAGACTGAGAGAGCTGGGCCTGTTTAGCCTGGAGAAGAGAAGGCTGAGAGGAGATCTTATCAACGTGTACAAGTATCTGAAGGGAGGGTGTCAAGAGGATGGGACCAGACTCTTTTCAGTGGTGCCSAGYGACAGGAYGSRAGGCAACGGGCACAAACTGAAACACAGACACTTCCATCTGAACATGAGGAAAAACTTTTTCACTGTGAGGGTGACAGAGCACTGGMACAGGTTGCCCAGAGAGGTTGTGGAGTCTCCTTCTCTGGAGATATTCAAAAGCCGCCTGGACGCGATCCTGTGCAACGTGCTCTAGGTGACCCTGCTTGAGCAGGGGGGTTGGACTAGATGATCTCCAGAGGTCCCTTCCAACCTCAGYGATTCTGTGATTCTGTGACATATTCTCTATTTCCAGCACTTACATGAGTGTGTCTGAGAATATACCTCATGGTTCTTTGTGCTGAGAAATCTGGGCTTATTCCCCACTCTGTTGTGTGTACAAGAAAACAGTACTTCCAGAAAAAATTATGGGAAAGGCAAGGGTTTCTTTTTTCTTTTTCTTTTTTTTTCCTTTGCTTGTGTTGGCAAAATGGATGGGTTTTAGCCCAAACTGAAGTTAACGCCTGCATTCTTTCACATCCTCTGCTTGGATAAGTGAACCTGGGTCGAACATACCTCAAAGCCTGGACTGGAGATTTTTCTAAGTAAAAAGGAGGTATTTTGAAGGTTAAGATTGTGCCTAGGTTAACTTGTTAACTTAAAGTTGCATTAGAATTATTATTACCTGCTGAGGTTTCCTCAGTGCCCAAGCTCCTAATTCCCAAGGTTTCAATGGGCCCAGATGTATGGAAAATAATGCAAATCCTACAAACTTGTCAGTGGGAGATGTAGAAAATGTCGAAAATCCCACTAGGCATTTCTTGAATCGTTAGGCTTGAAAATGCCTTTTAAAAGTTTCTTTCTTGATCTTTTCATCTGTCAAATGGTAAGTTATGCCCTAAAGACTCATAAATATTTGAAATCCTTGGGATAAAAATAGGTCTTCCTCAGTGGTGTCCCTTACAAACTTAATAGTTTAGTTAGATAACTTAATTATCTTTAGCTAAAAAGTCTTAATATTTGTCCATATTCAAGGTATATCTAATTGCAACACAGGATAAAAAAATCAATAATGTAGATAATTTAGTAGCTAGTTTCAGATGTGCAAGCCACAGATTTTTAAAAGCTGCTTGTACTAGTGTAATTATTTGCCTATGCACAGTGACTTCCTTACTAGTGAGGCCTGCAATACTGCTTTACATTGAAAGAGTGAAGTAGGTCTGGGTATTCAGTTTATCCAGAAGAAGGTAAAGAGTAAGTCAAATACGAAGAATTCAGACTAGACATTTTCAGACTAGAAGCCTTTTTCTTTTTACACCAGTAAAGGTAAATCAGCTCTGGACCTTCGATCTAGAAATGCTGTGTGTTCTTTTGTTGCTTGTAGTTTTAAATCCAGTTTTCATGAGCCTGCCAAATACATGCTATGGCTCAAACAAAAATAATGGGTTTTGTTCAGTGATTTCTGGGTGAAATTATATGACTTGCGTTATGCAGAAAGGCAGAATGAATAATTGGAGTTGTTCCTTTTGACCTTGAAATCAGTGAATCATTTATTAATGGCTGACTTGACAGGTTTTGTTCCTGCTTTCAGCACATAAAAATGATGCTACAAATTGATAATTTACTAATTTAATTATTAAGGATGTTGTATTAGTGTAGTCAGTAAGACAAACAGTTAATTCATTTTCCACTGGGAAGAGTCAAATTCCGTGTACGGTGCTGCTGCTGGTTTCCATATAAACATCTATCCAAGGGTAGAACTGAACAAGTCAGTAGAAGGAAGTAATCAACTGGATTCCTTAGACTAACTTACCACCTAATCAGGACAAAATGGCTTGTTGATGCCAGTGAATCATTACTACACTTTGCATCCATTATGACAATACTGACATCTGTTCATCTACTGCTGATGGTGCCATCTCCATTCCTTTTTCACATGCAGAAAAACAAAAATGTTCCTGAAATATTCAGGTCAACAATTTTCTTGTCCTGTCTCTTTCAGCTTCTCAAATCCTGCCTATATTATAGCGCTGGTTAAAAAATTGTGGATGGTGAGATCTCTGAGTGACAGTTTAAGAGGATCCCAAACTGTTTAAACTGGTTTATCACTCTTTCACCCTCTCAATTGGCTGAGTATAATGTAGATTTTCAGTGCTTTGAATTGGTGGATATCAGTTTGGAAAGTGCTTTGTGCATTATAGTTACTTTTGAAATACAGATAAGAATGCTGTATGTCACATTCTGGACTTCTGTTTTTGTAATATTTTTGTAAAAAGTACTGTTTCCTGTTGTTTGTTTTTCTCCAGCCCATCAGGTTCACGTCCTCCTACTCCTAAAAGTGATTCAGAATTAGTCAGTAAACCTATGGATAGAGGAGGACTGAAGAATAATCCACAAATGCACTGGGCTTGGGGAGAGCTACCCCAGGCAGCAAAGGTATCGAATGTAATTTGTTTAATTCTTGCCAACATCAATTGTTCTTTACTGCAGCAAACGTGCTTATTCTATTGCAGACTGCTGAAAAGGGAATCAGTCTCATTTTTACATAAAAGTGTAAAATTTTATATAAGAAAATTACATCAAGGTTAGGATCTGAGTGCTGGAGAGACTTGAAAAGACAAAGAGAAGCTAATATGTATTGCAATGAAGAAGTAAGACAGAGTGAAGCAATTTGTGAGGGGAAGCTGATGCCAAGATAACTTAGAAACTTAGTTCTGGAGTAGGTTGCTTGAGATGAGTGTCAAAGAGGAGAAACTTGTACTAATGGGAGATGAGAGGACCATGGCCTCAACAGTTAAAAGTTTTGGTCTCTAAAATATAGTCGGTGAAGACTTGTGTAATTATGGACATGACTTTCCAGGAACAGAGGAAGAGAGGGAGATATTGAAAATGTTATGGAGGTCCTATGAAAAGCTTAGAGTTTTAGTTTGCTTGGGGAAATGTTGGCATAGGGAAATATTTCTGCTAAATAGAGAAGCATGTTATCAACAATTAGATGTGCTTAGTATTATTTGTATTGAACATTGACTGAAATGCTTGTGAAGTTTCTAGCCAAAATTTTAAGACACAGTGAATTATCATGGCTATTTGTCTTTTTGACTATTAAACTGGAAAGCTAAAGTATCTTAATTTTCAGAAAATAGGCAGTGACTTCCTCAAAATCAGATCCTTTCAACTATGGAGGCAAACAACCCAGAGTAGTGGCTTTAATTATTAATTCAAGTTATTTAATCCTGTACATTTAAAGATTAAATCTGTAAAATCTTTCTGTAAGATTAATTTTGCAAGTCTGCACTATAGATAGTTTTGATCACTAACAGTGCTCCTTAAGAGGTGCAGGAAAGTCCAGTGTCCCACAGATTCTCTTAGGACAGGTGATATATGGTAGAAAATTCAAAAGTACCTGAGATCTAGTCTTGTAAAAATTACAGACTTAAATAGCCTAAAAAATCAAAACCAATGTCCTCTGGTAAGTCACTGAAATTTGTAAAGGACCTTCGATGGAAATCATGTGCTTGGTGTTAGCAGTGTGATTCACAAAAATTAGAATTGGCCGCTTGGGTACATAAGCATCCAGAAGCACCTGCAGTTCTGTATCTCTGCACGCCTAGACATGCTGCTCTCTTGGCTGAGCGGACTGGCTCAGTGCCTGTCTCCTGCCTGAAGCCATTTGGCTTTTCTGGGGGCCCAGTTAGACAGCAGGATCTGTAGTGTGCCAGCAGCACTGTCTTGCCTGCAGCGCTGCAGCCCTGTGCAGCTGAGTACACTGCAGGTCGTGTGCTGGCCGGCTCCTTTGGGTAGCTTTTGAGTCAAGTGTTCATTCAGGAAAGGAGAGACGTAGGGCGTCCACCTGCCTCAGTGTGAGAGATATGAAGTTCCAATGACATATTGTAACTACCCGGGTGGGGATGGTGCTGCTTTCGGCCCCTTCTGTTGAAGCTTGGCTTCTCTGCGGGAGTGATAGGGACAGGAACAGAATAAAAGGACAGAAGCCTGACTTTGCAGTCCAGGGAAGTGGGTATCCTCCTCGGAAAGACTCCTGTACTACTCTGTTGCCAGCTCTGAGTGCTGTTTATATATTAATGTACTGTTAGTAGCCAGTGGCTAAAGCAGGGTTGGGAATACAGGTTTCTTATTTCCTTCAGGAGAGCTCTGGCCTCTTCTTTACTACACAGAGGATGAGCTGTCCCATCACCCCACATTATTCTTCTCCTCAAGTATTTTACAAGAAAATGGGGAGCCATTTTCCATACACAGAGAACTGATTTAAGTGCAGAGGACCAGACAGGAGTTTCAAACCGGCAATCCCAGTCTGAGATATAGGGTCTTGTGTTAGTAGATTTAGGTATTTCATTTTTATCCCTGTCACACAGCCTGCTGTGTACTGCAGATCTTATTCCTGGATGCTTTCCCTTCTACACTCACTTTCTATGTCCCTAGCCAAGCTACTCTGCGTTAATCTGATCACGCCTTAACTTGGAGTTATGCTTGGGATGTTGTTCATCTTCTTCGTAAAAGTTTGTTTGTTATGACATAAAGCTTACAGCAGCAGCTCTGAGCACAGGTCCCCCATGTAAGAGCACCTCATGTTCCGTATTCAGAGAAGCTCTAGAACTGTGCCTACAAAATGATTTAAAAGCTTAATCTGGGTGATAGATGAGCCACAGTACACCACAGTGCTACTCCCCAGGAGCATCCTGACTGTGCAAGGACTCCAGACTGCGCTCCTTCTCATGTGCATAGGGGTTACCTTCCAAAGAAAACCTAGCAATTGGGGCAGGAAGGGAGGAGGGCAGGGAGGGAGTAGTGGTGTGTTCCCAATGAGGACAGGGAGAGAGCTGTGGTGTGCTGTGGGGGGGGTGCATATGTGTGTACGTGTGTATATGTGTTTGTGTGTGTGAGAGTAGGCAGTAGAACACACTGTGGAACAAATCTTTCCTGGACTCGTGATGCAAGTGAATTGGGCATCCTGAAATCAGGCAAGGTGCACAGTGGATARGTCTTTTGTGCACTGTGGAGTCCAGCCCACCTAGTTGTGGCTTTCTGCTGTAGTCAGGTATGTTGAGAATGTGATTTCAATGGATGGGCAAATGAATAATCTTAAGAGCCTTAGCCAGTGCATTAGGAAATGCTGAATGCTCTTAACTCCAATGGAACTTGAAATGAAACAGGAATGAATAAAACAGGTTAAACTATTCAGTGCTTTGCATTTTCTTAAGAATTTTTCTTTATACCAGTCCGTTTATTTTTCCTCACAGGCCACTTCCCTGCTCAAAGCAAAGGAACCCAGCGTGGTAGATGTAAATCCTTCTGAAAGCACTCACTTTCGGGTCATCCAGAGTGCTCCTATAGAGGAGTTTAACACTGTGTCTCCTCTACCTGCCCTTGGACAAGCAGATGTAGCAACTGCTGATGAAACTGAGCCCTTGCCAGCTGAGACAAGTAAGCCAGAGACAGAGTCTCCAGTAGCAGCTGTACCACCATTGCCTGCCAATGAAGAAATAAAACAAGCTGCAGCTTGCTCAGCCCAACCAGTTGGCAAGACAGATTCCCCTTCCAGAAGGAAAGGTAAAGCTGTTGATTCTGCACTTTTATGCACATGATTTTGCCTTTGGATTTCATAGTGATAAATCACTTCACTTTCATATAAATTAATCTGTGCCCTTAGGATGTTTTCAGATGTGGAAAAGAATAAGCTTTTGAAACAACCACCCAAACCTAAGCTGTGCAGCAGGCCCTTCCTTCGTAAGAGTCATGTAGTAAGATAGAATGTTCTCCTTGGTCTGGGATATTTGGCAGCTCTGTATGTATGAGCAAGGCTGCATAACTTGTTCCAGATTCATCTGATTTCAGAAATTCGAAGTTTTCAGGTTTTGGTACAAGCATACTGTAGATCTACCAGGTCAACTGCTCTGACTGATTTCTGAGTTGCTCTGTCTTGCTGTTATTTGTGGAACCTCCGTACTCCAATGCAAAATTGTAGTATGTCTTTTGCACGAAAAACAGACTTAAAATATATTAAAAAAAATAAAATAAGATGGTTTTGTTTCACATGAGCAATTTCAGTTCTGTGTGGTACACATACTGTCTTGAATTTATGAGATATAACAAGTATCTCTGAAATATAACTGAAATATATCTATCTGCTTTTCTACTTGCTGATTTTGGGATCTATAGCATACTATTTTGTTCTAAGTGTTAGAATCTTCAAATGAAATTTATTCACTCACAGATGTTATGTTTTAGATTCCTAAATATTCTGTAATTATCTAAGCCTTATGTGGTTGGTTTGTGAAGTTGTTCTTCATCAGTAAACATGCTAATATGAACAAATTTCTTAGCTATTTCCCCATGTGTTCCATGTCGTTGTTATTCTGCTTACTTTACATACCCTTTTTCTCATTGCTTTTCTGATGTTTCATGTTGGAAATTGAGACAATGATAATTTGGGTATTTCTGAATGAATTCCAGATGAGGTTCTGGCCTTAGAGCAGTTACTTTTCTGGATATACTGGCAGCAACAGGACAGAGATGACACTGTGTGTTGGTAATAATCTAAGACTTAGGAGGGCTGGCTTCAGGTCCCTGCTGTCTTACTTGTCTGCTGCAATGCTGCACAGGCTCATGTGGCACATTAGTTGTATGTACTAACCAGTGAGTTGTCTCCATAACAAGCTAGTTATATTCTTTCAGTGACTGTAGTTTATAGTGTATTATTGTGTTATTTCCCTTATGGAAAGGGGGATTGAAGATGAATTTTCTGGAGATTAAATGCTCTGATGGCCTTAGTGCGATAACAGGCTTATGCAAATACTCCAAAAAGTTTTCCTTTTGCTGTTTTTCTACAGTGACCACTGTTTTCTAACTTCCACCGGTTTTCTCTGGAATTGTGAGGCTTCAGCATTTTCCAAAATTAGACCTCTACTATCTCATTTTGTGCATTCAAAGTGTTAACACTGAATATCAGTGACCAGTTTTGAAACTTGTGGCCCTACTGTTTTACCCAATTGCAGTTTATGCATTATTATAACTTGCCTGCTTTCCTGATCTTCAAATAAGTAGTTAAATAATAATAGCAATTCTGGCTTGTTACTCAGAAATTAATAGGCTTATTTGTGCAATCCCTTACAGACAAACGAAGCCGGCATCTTGGTGCTGATGGTGTCTATTTAGATGACCTCACTGACATGGATCCAGAAGTTGCTGCGCTTTATTTCCCCAAAAAGTATAAGTTCTTTGCTAAAATTTTTACTATTCAAATGGCTCTCTCCTTCCAGATTTAGACCAAACTACCAACAAGATAAGACCTCTTTTTTTTTCTTCTCCAAATTACAAGCTGAGGTGAAGACAGAAGGAAAATAAAACTCTGTAGACAGGAGTATTAGAACTTTTGGAGAGCTCTGCATTTGTGTCTAAGAAATGTGCTTGAAACTGATTTTCTGTTTTGGTCAATTAAATACTATATATTGATTGTGGATTGTTATGTAATGTACACTGATGTTTGTGAGTGGTACTCACATGTGTTGGGAGAGCAGTTGGCCTTGGGATATATATATACCCACGTCCTTGCTTATTACCTTGAAGAACATAGTTTACTGTTAATAGTATTAGCATGAAATTATTGCTCTAATATTGTTCTACTGTAGGTGATCAAATATAAATATGAATGCTAGAAGATCATTTTTGGATGAGATGCAATACAGTTATTTATGAAAATATTTCACCCCAAACATATAATTTCCAATTTATTTTAATCTTTGTTAGAACTTCTGTTAACATTTATAGTCTTCTTTTCACATCATACTCTAGTCATTTGATAAAAGTCATTGAGCAACAACTAAAGTAGTTTGCATAGTTTATTTTTCTTTCTTGCTTGCTTAAACTCAACTGTTGTAATATTAGCATTTCAATAAAACATCAAGATTAGTAATATATATAGAAAAAGGTTAGATTGCAATTCCTTTCTCAAATGCATTCATATAAATCTGGAATGGAAAGCAGAATTTGACGAGCCTGCACATTCTGGTAATGATCTTATTGGTACACAGATTTTAAGCTGGTATAATTATTTAGGGAGGTGCCTTTACATTTCTTAATCCTAATAGTTCGTATGTAGAGTCTTCATATATACTTATATATGTATATAATATATAGCCTATAAATATAAACACACACACACAAACATACATATCCTTTGTTGTGAGTTTAGCTGTCATTTTATATAATTAATACAAGTTTGAGAGCAAACTATTATTTTTATTCTTGTTCCTGTGTGGGAATAATTCTACTGGTATAAACTCTGCTTATAGTGGTGCTACTCAGTCTACTAAGTTTGTACAGTTTATTGTAGCTTCATTTATTTATACGAGACAGGAAAAATAAAACAATCATACCTGCCTAGTTTRGGCAAAGAATTAGAAGCAATCTAATTTTTGAGTGTACAATGAGGACTATTCTACTCTGTTTAAATTTTATGGCAAAAAGAAGTTAATTTCTTTTAGAGAGTATATCATTTTCCTATGTGTGTGTCRGATGTAAACTCTGCTCGTTGAAGGGAGAGTATTTGGGAATGAAAACATGAAGTCTGAATGCCTGATTTTTCTTTTCCAGTGGGGATAATGTCCAAAGTAAGAATACAACTGACAACGGGCCGCGGTCAGCCAGTCAGTCCCCTCAGTCCTTTGGGAGCTCAGGTGTTGACAGTGGTGTCGAAAGCGTCTCAGATGGAATTAGAGATTTGCCCTCCATTGCCGTTTCTCTCTGTGGAGGTCTTACTGACAACAAAGAAATAACCAAAGGTACAGAATGACCTGAATTACAGGGATGTGCTGTCAGCCACGTTTTAGCTTCAGTGACCAAGGAAACAGTGCCCTCCTGTGGCTGTACCTTGAGAAAATAATACTAGCTCAGAAATCAGAAATTTCAGAGTTCCATCCCCAGACTTTCACTTAGCTTCTATTATGAAGAGGGAAGACACCCAGCAGCTTACATAGGAACCCTCAGGATCTTCTGAGAGTCTCTGAACATGTTGCTTCCATATTACTGCTAATCTCAGCGCCTCAGTAATAAAGAACTGACCCTGAATATGAAACCCAAGCGTCTGAGATGTTCTAAGAGGTTTAGATTGGCCCATCCTAAGCATTTACAGGTGCATGTTTTACAGATGTATTTTTTCCCCAACAGAAGAGTTCTTAGAACATGCAGTAACATATCAGCAGTTTGTGGACAATCCTGCTATTATCGATGACCCTAACCTTGTGGTTAAAATTGGAAATAAGTAAGTATATTTCAAGAGAAACATACCTTACTTTTGTAACAAAAATATTTCTTTGGCCCTTGAGTGCATTAAACCAATTTCACCATAGCTGAGAAGTAAGTTTTGAATGTTCRTACCATAAATTCATCCAGAAAGAGTCAAATCTCCAGTGAATTCAGCTGCCTCTTCTAATTCGCTTCTCTAAAGTGAAAGTGAAGAGCAGTTTCAGATGACTTGTGACAGCTAACTAGCACAATTTGAATTTCAAGAAGCTAGTATTAAATTCTAATAGTGTTCACACTCAATTGGAAGAGTAAAAATGAAATGGAATATGAATTGCTATGGTTTGCCTTGAGCCAGTCTCAATAATTAATATTTGCAGGGACATGACAGTCTGCTTACAAACATTCTGTACCTATCAGGGTGTCTGTATATGCTGAACCCCTTGCTTATATGCCTCTACAGAGACATCACTTTTCAAGACTTGTCAAGCCTCACTCACTGAGTATGAGACTTCTGTCCCTGTGAGGCTAAGACTTTATTTCATATGCTTATGTTCCTGGCAACAGTGCAGCACTATGGTGTATGCCAGATGCAGCTGTTTAGAGGGTATTTTAACTTACAATATGCCAGATGCAGAGGATGTTGTTGCAGACTATAGGAGAGATCATGGCACCGTGCTACAGTTAGAGGTTATGCTATCCTTAGTCATATACATCACTTGTATGAATTTGACATGCCACGTGCATCCTTATGTGATAGTTTTATCACATATGTGATGGCATGTGATGGCCTTGTCTTACCTATTAGAGAAGGAGAACTCAAGAGGTATATAGCTGACCTTCTCAGTGGTCCCTCTGTGGTGGTAATATTTATCTGCCTACTGATGTCTTGGGAAGAGAAGAGTACTTAGTGAGGATCTCATTGTCATATTCCCTGGATGTCATGTGAGATGTTGGGGAGCTTCAGGTTCCCTAGGTGGGTGGTCAATACTACTATGTATTTGTTTTACTGTCTGTAGCTGGAGTTGAGCTGTGTTCAGCACATTGTAGCAGAAGCTTGACATCTTACAGATTCCAGCCTCTAACTTCTGTATAGTGCCTTGATGCAAAAAAACAATGAAAACAGCTTGTAAAAACCATAGCTCATGCTGTGATAGTGAGGTATAGTAAGGACAGGAAGAATGAATGACAAATACCATTTTTACTTAAGGACCTAGCTCTTCTTGCATTTCTTGAGAAGTATTTGCCATAAATACTTGTAAAGATACAGTGAAATTAGATGGGCCTGCTGTTGCTGAGTTTGACTCAGATTAAAGGGGCTTCATGGCTCTAACCTACCAGATGATAAATACTTGGTTGTGAATTAGGACCTTGGGATTACAGAATACAGTAACCATCTCTCTCGAATGCCTAGATACTACAACTGGACAACAGCTGGTCCCCTTCTACTGGCGATGCAGGCATTCCAGAAACCTTTGCCAAAGGTGAGATTGAACATGAAAGTTACTCAGAGTAGGAGCTGTGACATTCAGCAGTTCATTAAGGCATATAATTCACTAAGACAGGGAAAATGGCTGTTTTACAGAAGAATCTGCACATCAGTAATATCTATCCATGTGTAACCATTCATCTGGCTTATAGTAAGGGCTAAATAAGCAAGACTAAATTTGTTCTATGAAGAGTATTTATTCGCTAGGCTAAAATCATTACAGATACTTGAAGATTTGATCCTTTATCTTCTACTTTTTTCTTTTATTAGTATGGATTGTAAGCATAAATTGTGTTTACCTACATTAATGTTTGCTGTAGCTGAATACTTGGTGACTGACTCCCATTTTACCTGTATATATCATATGTTATCAAATAAAAATAAGAGGCCAGGAATTTTAACCTTAGTGAATAAACTCTAAGTACTAGATAAGAAAGGAGGCCTGTAACTTGTTAGTTTTCTATTTCTAGGTTGTTCATTTGTAAACAACCCATGTGGGTAGTGGCAGGTAATTATCACTATGTGACTGCTGTATGGTGGCTTATATTAAGTGCATCGATGAACTTAGTACTATTCCATGTGACCAGATGCTGCATAGATGCTCAGGACAGAAATACACACCACTGTATTTGTTTATAAAGAAATAGGTATCACCATTGGCACTAATTTGTAATCCAGTTAGCTATGGATTTAATAAGTCTTGGAACCTGAACTTTTCTTTTGCCATTTGCAGCACTCAACTTTTGCTTTCCACACATATAGCATCTTTGGGTTTAAGTGAATTCACATGCCATCACTGTTGCCATAAACTGTGATAAAAATTCTTCCAAAACCCAGAATCTCTACCACTGCGATATTTCTGTTTTAGTGTCACAATACCTATATATGCAAGCATGCATAGCTTCACTTTAGCATCCAGGTATAAAGTCAACTGACTGTAGAAGTTCCAAACATCTGGTGAACCTGGCCTGAATTTCAAGGATGTCACAGAACCAGATATGTTTTGTGTTGTACTGCAAATATTCTACTAATAATCAAAAGTGGGATTCATCCCAAATAATTCAGCTGGCTACAGCAGGAGTACGGTTGTCCTACTTTGCATTTGCCAGGCCCTTCCACAGAGTGATCCAGATCTTGATAGATGCCTGATGTGTCCCGCATGACAATAAAGAGAATGCTAGGTAACTGCATTTTTAATTAGACACTTAAAAGGCAAAACATCTGGCTCAGGCATCTGTCTTTGGTGGATAAACTAGAAAAATAAGAATGTAATATTTGCCCCATTGTAGTTAAGGGAAAAGGCAATGTCTTCAATAGCACCATGGTTTCATCATTTCATAACCTATCCAAATGGCTCATCAATTAAGAAGAGTCTTTTATGAATGTGAAATTCACTATGTTCATTTTTTACAGCTAAGTTGTATTCTAGAGTCTGATAACTATCTAGACTGAACAATTTTAATTGAATAGACAAGTATATATAGTTGGAACAGTATATATGATTGAAAAAATTACTTGGCTGAACTATACCTCTGAAGCTGCAATTACTCCTTTCTGCTACCACTCATCCTACTTGTTTTCTTAATTACTCGTTTGTTAATTAGAGTTTTGGTTTCTTCAACAATGGAACTAAGGAATTGAAATATTAAGATACTTTATCAAGATAGGTTTTAGGAAGTGATTAAAACTGGAGTTTTTGCAAAAATTCACCTATGTTCAGCAAAATATATTTAAACAGTAAGCATGTGAATTATCTCATTAAAAGTCAATGGGGCGTCTGCTTGAAGTTGTGCATCTGTTTGAGAACCTCCTTAAATTGTAGCCATTGTTCTCAGCAATTCCATTCCATTCTCAATAGCTCCATCTGCTTCTCTGTTTTTTAATATTTCCATTTAAAAACTTCTCAAAACTTATTTGCTCTACTTTATTCCTCTGTCATTTCTTGTTTTTCTGATATACTTTAGATAGTATACTGAAGGGGAACCTTTGGAAAACCTGAAAGAAGGATATATTTTACTGTCTCATACATTAGCTGAACTCAACTTACTCTCTCATAACTGCTAACAGATCTTGGAATCAGTTCTTTTTTAAATCACTGATCAACATCATAGTTTTATTACAGTGACTTGGTTCACAGTGGAAAGCAATGTTCAATATTGGAAGGCTATCATCTCATAAAAACAGCTGTTGAGCAATTCTAGGGCTTACCAAACGCTATTGCCACCTTTATGTCGTATTTCCCATTTATCCTTTGTTTGCTTTCTGAGTGAAAGTATTCAGCTTTTGTTGTTATAATGCGTAAGGCTCCAGTCATTTTGAATATTGGAAGAAAATTTTCTCTACTGAGATCCAGTATATATAACCAATGAAAAGTAGCCAGGGCTAAAAAGCAGTCCTAACACTACCCGTTGAATTCATACCATCATACTAAACTCATACAAATTGGTAACTTCTTTGCTTTTCCCAAACTGATGATTAAATATGAACTTTATCATTATTTTTAAATGAGAGTTCATAGTTATATTTAAATGAGAGTTACCATCTTGCATGCTAGTTTTGTAAATGTCCTGCATGAGAGCTCTTTAAAAAAGTGGTCTGCCTTTTATTTTTGTTTTTTATGATTTGCACTAAGCAACTTCAACTTAAAGACTGTAGGTTCTCCATTCTAGACATTATACTAATACCTGTTTATGCTTTTTTTCTTCTTTGATTTTTATCTTTTTTTTTCCTTTTTCTTTTTAAAAATTCCATAAGTATTCATGCTTAAGTTACTTCAGGGCAGCTCTGGATACCATTAGATTTTGCTTTAGTAGAATTTATGGTCCACAGACAGTATGTTTCCTTTTATTCTATTTATCATGAGTTAAAATTGTGTGCTTGGCACTTTCTTTTATTTACATATATTAGGTTGTCCTTTGTTTTGGGCTGTTTGTTTTTTTTTTTTATGTTACCATTCATTTATCACAGGCCACTGTGGAATCTATAATGAGAGATAAGATGCCCAAAAAAGGTGGAAGATGGTGGTTTTCATGGCGAGGGAGAAACAGCACTATTAAAGAGGTAAGTTTAAAAGCAGAGTTTCTTTCTGGGTGCAGTTGGAATGCTGGATACCTCCATATTCATCCCTCAGAGCTTTGCTTCTGGGGATAGCTCCATACTCGCTGACTGAAGACACTCACGTTAAAAGATGTATAAAGCAGGACCCAAAGTCTGACTCCTGTTGACTTCAGAAAGCCTTGGATTAGACCCTTATCTGAAACATCTGACTGCAGTGTTTTGATTTTACATTTCTGTTCATTACAGAGACTTGAAGCAGTGTTATCTAATGGGTTAAATCTGTTTCTGGGACCTAGAACTGAAGAATTGTGCCACTAATTTGATGTCTTTGTGCAGATTGCCTACCTTTCTGCAGCTTTCTTTTGACAGTTGAAAAATATAGATATTTATGACTAGAGTGAGCTGTAAAATTCAGCAAAACCTAAGATGGAAAAATGAGTATATATTAGTTTTAACATTGTTTTTGAATTTCTTTTCTGGGCATTAAAAGTTTGTGGTAACAACCTTAAAACCATGGATGAACTTTAAAGCACAGTGAAAAAAAGCAAAACTTTATATGAAGTATTGATCTCCTGTCTAGACATATTTAATCTTTAAAGTTGGCTAATAAAATCTCTCCAATTAATTTACAGTATTGAAGCGTTAGAACTTGAGGGGAGAAAATGACTTCTAATTCATTTTTATGGCTGTTTTTCAGTAGATGAACTTTTCAGATTTGTATGAAATAACCATTGTACTTATCTGTGGGTATGAGCTTCAGAACATGAAATTTTAATTTTTACAATTTGTTGAACTTTTTAGAATTTCTTTCTGAGTAGAATTATTTGCTTATATGTTGAGCTGTGGCAGCTCAATGGGAAGGTGTTGCTGTCATTCATTTCTCTCAAAATCATTGTGTATTTAAAAATCTTTCTTGTGTGGGACGAAATTTATCAGAGCTTAGCATCTATTCAAGGTAAAAGCAGTCTGGAAAGTTTTATTGAATTAAATATTTTAGTGATTCCTTGGAATGTAATTCTAAAAATTTGCAGAATCATACCTTGCTTTTTCAAGTGAAATCTAGCTATTTGAGGTGCATGAGCTGAGGTAGCTATGGGATTGATCCCAGAATGTCAACAGTGCTAGCCATGTAAAATCTGGTATTTCTGTACCTTTTCCATGCAAAACCAAATCTTAATTCTTCCTCTGAGTTTTATACTTTCAGCTTTTTAGTTCTTTGTGCAGCCTTATTTCTTAATAAAACCACAAATTTTACTTTTCTATAAACAAAGAAAGAAAAATCTCACCTGTTTTTGTGTATGCTGTTGATTTTTACCAACTCTGTACACCACAGAATTTCATTCTCAAATATTTTTTCTAAACACTTGCTCTGTGCCCAACAAGAGAGCCACGGCATCTCGTACTTGTATTTTACAGGAAACAAAGCCAGAGCAAGGTATGAGTGGGAGTGGACTAACAGGAGACAGCTCTTCGCAGATGATGGCAAACAGGTACCCAAAAAACTACTTGTACCTGAAGCAAACAGGAGWTACTGTCTCAAAAGGAAAGCAAGCTACATTTGAACAAAGGAACACCGCAACAATGAAATATGTTCAATTTGCTATTCATTTCACCAAATGAGTGCAGATAAGAAGGCTCTAGCCCTGGCAGGGTTGCAGACCCTGCAAGTGTGCTCTAGCATTTCCAGCTTATGGTTTGGCTGGCAGCTCTGTGACAAGTGTTCCAGCCTCCGGTATTGAACAGATATTCCAGCCCCTTGAAAACAAGAATAATGGGAACAGTTCTCCAAAGTTATCTGTATCTGTCTGAGTTCTAAGGGAACATCATAGATGACCCCAGGTTGTTGTATCTTCCCAGTTGCTAAAATTTCTGATTTAAGCATATTTGTGACCTGACATCTTTATATGTTCCTGCATATCTTAGAACTTCAGGGGCCTAAGACTTGCCAGGGTTTTTTCATTGGCAGTAGGTAGGAAAATGTCATGGTTTCCTATTATTTCTTTCAAGGATTGCAGAAGTCTTCTGCTTCTTGTGTTCTAAACAGATAAACTGTATGGCCAGAAACTCTCCTTTAGGAGGGTTCCACAAGATGGGCCCCAGAAGCTCTGGAGGGATGAGTTAGCCAGGGGCAGCTCTCCTGCCTTGCCTCTTTGCTGTACATACAGATCTTACTGCAAGGACAGCCCACATCTGTGTTGTCTGCACTTAGAGCTGAAGAGGGCCATAAGACCCAGATTTAAATATGCTTTATGCTGATGAAGTTAAGTTATTAGTGAAACAAAAAGAAAGAAGAAATGCTATTTTTGCATTAGCTCTCATTCTTTCTGGAGGTCAGCAGTTGCAGTCCAGGAGAATTTGCTGGAATGAGGATTCCCTATTCTGTAGGAGACCAGCTGTTGTCTCAGTTGCCTCTGTTTTCTGAATTTGTGAGATCCACAGAATGAATCGAAAAGATTGATTTTTCTCTTTAGTGATGACAAATGGCATTTACGTCTGTTGTTTCTTATATCGTTGTTTAAAGATAAGCTTTAAAGTGGGATTAGATTTAAAGCAGGCTAGATGCTGTAATCAGTGTTCTTTGTTTAAATTTTAACTGACCTTAGAAATCTGTCGTTAAGAATTTATTGCTTACAAGCACAGTGCGGTGACTGAAATGCTGAGTAGCGCTTTTGAGATGTGATGTTACAAAGGATAATAAAATGCTGTTTTAAATGTTGCTAATTATGAGAAGTGGTATCTTGATATTGGGTCAAGACTTTCTAACATCAAACATAATCCAGCTGTGGTAGAAATAAGAGGCCAAATGCTGACTGTTTTAAAAATGAGATTTGTAGGATCTTAAAGGATATTTTAGCTGCCACCTGAGGTGATAGTTTTGTTTACTGTAGGAATACCTTCTGAAGAAAAATATCCTTAAAAATTTTCTGAAAAAAGAGATGTGTCAGAAAAAAATGTTTTTATACTGCTGTGTATTTAAAAAGACATAGTGTGAAGGAACTCCAGTTTATGGCTTTTCATTGTCACAGCCTGAACAGGGTAATCCTGCAAAGTATCTTGGAAAAGAATAATCCAGGGCACAAAAATTGTTCACTGAAAGAGAAGAAGAAGAGGGAGTTATTTTCTGTAACAAAATTACCGTCACCATAGTTGGGATTTTTTTTTATTAATTGCTAAATTGTATGGAAAAAAGCCAATATGACAAAACCCCATTTCTTCATCTGAATTGAGTGATTTTTTGTAGTTACAGTATCTAACGGGTATTTTTTACCATCTATGAGATTTTTATGAGTCAACGACATATTAATTTACATCTGTTAAGTTAAAGTGGTGAGAAATAGCATATAGACAACTGAATGACTAGAAGAATCCAAGTATGAATAACGGGGAACAGGCATGAATGAAAATTCAGCACTTCACTGATATATTTGCAGCCAGGTTGTGAATGACCTCTTGAGAGACAGTACTTAGGAGCAAAGAATCAATGACTTATTTGGTGATTCACTGTTAATGCATTTTTAATGGATACTGAGATGCACTTACTGAGATAGCATCATTTTCTGTGTTCGCAATGTTGCAGAATAAAAGATGAATCTTCGTCAAGTGATGAAGACCCTAGATCTGCCAAACAAAACCTTGAGTCATTACAAACCAGCTCCAGTCATCTTTCATTATTGTCTGGAGTCAGTTACAAAAAAACCCTTCGACTCACTTCTGACCAGCTTGTGAGTTAATTTTACCTCCTTGTCCTGAAATGCCATTTCTAATACAACAAGAACCATGCTATTATTCAGGCTTGCAAGGCTTAATTAGTTCTTACTGCTTGAATTTAATCCTGTCTTTTATTACATTTTTCAAAAAAATTTTCCTTTTCCTTTGCAATAAGTGTTGGGTTTCAAAGATTGGGAGACATGGGATCCCATTTAGATAAATATCAAAATTAAATTCCAAAGTCTGTATTTTGTAAAGTGACTAAGTGTGCTGGAACCACATCCTTTCTAAATTATGTATAATGTGCGTATTTGTGTAGATGTCAGCTCACAGGCCTATATTTTTTTCCTTTTCCGTCATTCTTAGGCAGACAGGCACATTTTACGCAAACACAGTCTTCTTTGAGTAGCTTCTGAAAGAGCTGCTTGTGAATTTACTCTGAGGGCAAGCTATTAATTTCTTGGGAGCCAAATCTCTTCCTCTGTGACGGAGATGTTTTGACTAATAGTGACAAAACTTGCTGTTTTGTGTTCACTTTGTTCCTATTCGATTTGGAAAAATTGGCTACTTTAGAGGAATACTTTTTGTGTTGTTATCTACAGCCAATTAATTTTCTAAAAGAAAAACACACAAGGAATACATCATTAGGCAGCCCATCACTCACTGGCTCAACAGTTTGTAAGGAATGTGGAATTTGTTGCAAGAGACAGATGGGTTTTGTTTGTTATTGTCTATAGCAAATGGAAACGGTTACACAAACATATTGATACTTAGTTTTCACATTCAGAAAATAAGCAGGACTTAGCTGAAGCCAAACTACTTTTAGATTGGTTTCTTAAGGAAACACTCTCTATAAGTCTTATCAGTTACCTGTCAGTTGTTCAGCATTTGCACCTCTCTTCAGCTGTTAACCCGTTGACTAACTGCAGTGAAATAGAACAGAGGAAAAAGAGACACTTAAAGTGTTAAACTCCTGCAGCTTCTGTGAAAATGAATGTCTGCGTCCATAAATAAACACAAATCACTAGTCTCTTGCCCAACAAGTAGCTAAGTGACACAGGAGGCAGTGGAAGAGAAGGGCAGGGAAGTGGGAGAGTTAAGGAAACTTGGTGAGGACTAGAGGGTGCTAGGTCATATGGTGTGAAAAATGGGTTATTATAGGAAAAAGTGTAGTACCATAGAACACAGATCCATATATAAGCACTCTTCATTGGTTTCACTGTTCATGGAACTTCTTGTTAACCATTTTTCTTTCTCTCCCCATATCTATATATAGATGGGGAAAAAAACCTGACAGTCCCTAGTCCACAGTTTGTTGTTTATGTGAACTTTTCAGGATTGTTTTTTCATATCCATTACTGTAAAACAAGTTTTTTTGTTATTTTCTGCTCTCTAAATCAATGCTTAAAGATGCATCATGTGGGGCAAACCTCTGCTACCATTTAGACAATAGCTCTGCTGAAAGCAATAAGATTCAGTGTGACCAAAGCAATGATCATCTGTGCCTTTGTGTTTGTACTAGGTCCATTTCACACACTCAGTTTGTTGATTATCTTGCTGATAATGTCTTGCAGAAAAACTTAAAGCTAAAGAATGGCCCCAATGATGTGACCTTTAGTGTTACAACACAGTATCAAGGCACTTGCCGCTGCGAGGGCACCATTTACCTGTGGAATTGGGATGATAAAGTTATTATTTCTGACATTGATGGAACAATCACACGGTGAGTTCATGAACAGGGAGAAGCTTTATCTGCAAGGACAAGTTGTCCTTTGGACTAAAGCAGAAAGAGTATTTAACAGGGAATTAAGGCAAAGAATGATCACATTCCAGGATTTTTTAAAGTTTGCTGTCAACCAATGCAAGAATCATTGGCTGGATTCTTAATTTCATAAAGACATGTGCCATATGTGCCCATTATTTGTCACTACTGTTTTCTCATGATAGTATTTATAGTAGTATTGGAAGACCTTCCACAAGATCATAAACTCTTTGCCACATTGCACTTGTGAAGTACACTGGATACGTTAAAAAGAAGAAACACCTAAATTCTGTTTTAAGAGACATTACTGGGGCATTCCGGTGGGAGGCATTATTATCTAGAAGATAAGGCACTAAGTTCAGTGTCAGAATTAGAATTTGATAGAGTGTTTCAGATAGCACTTAGGGTCAAAAAAGGTGATTTTGGAGTGACCAAAATGGTTCAGTCGTTGGGTGATTATTTACATTGTGGAAAACAGTTGTTTGAAACAGGGAAGCACTTATGAAAAATGTAAAAATTTGCTTTTGACCTTTTAAAATGAAACACTTAAATTTGTTTCAAAATCCATTTGTTTCAAAAATCAAACTTAGCTATAACTAATTTAAAAAAAAGGAGGAAAAATAATTTCCAAGACCAATTTTGTGTGGATTAAAATACTTGATTTAAACTGAAACTTTTTTTGTGTGTGATTTTTCAGTTGTAGGGCAATTTTTGTTTTTTGGAGCTAACACAAATGAATTCCCCTCACATGCTTTTTTTTTTTTTTTTTTTAAGCTTCAGGAAAGCAAGGGGTAGTCTGCTCCTCTGTGTGCTGTTGAGCTGACTGGACAGTTATTGAATCACTTTTTCTTACAGTACTTCTGCAAATTCATCTTAGGTGACTGCCCAGTCTTTTTTCTCTAAGATGCAAGACATTCAGAGTGTGGATTATATGTCTGGTGTATTTGCATAATGCTTAGTCAAATGAGATACTCAGTTGTTGGAACTTCTAGATGTTACTACAATGTAAATAATTTTCTTTTATGTAAAATGGGAAATACACTGAAACCAGTATAGCTATTTCATAATACTTTGTACGTGATCAGCAGGCTTGTCTACGTGGAGAAGTTAATCTGATGTAAGCTAGAATGTGACTTTGTCTTGTGCTTGCCATTTCACATTAACTCCCCTTAGGGGTAGTTTTGGTTTATTTAGAAAACATTCAACCTAAACTTTATAAAAATATGCTTAATACTGACCAGTCTACTGCATGCTTTTGACTGCTATATGCTATAACTTCCATTTTATCCTGTGGCTCACTAGCTTATTCATGAAGACAAATCTTGGGGTGCAGAGTTATTAAAGCAACATGGCGAAAGATGGGCATGTCAGTCTGAATTGAAAGAAATGATAATAAATTCTTCTGATCACAATCGATGCCTTACAGAAAACCTTAGCTTTTTGTGTCACCAGCCAAATAAGCGGTCAGGGGTATTTGTATTAGCCCCATCTCTTATTACTTAAAAAGTCTAAGATTGATTTTGACCTTTTTGAAGATTTTTTTCCGTTCATTTTTATTGTTTTTCCTTTATTCAGGTCAGATACTTTAGGCCATATTCTGCCTACTCTTGGCAAAGACTGGACACACCAAGGGATTGCAAAGTTGTACCATAAAGTGAGCCAGTGAGTATTCAGTAAATCATGAGTCTGTGTCTCTGTGTGTGTTTATTCATTTGCACATAAAAATTAAAATCTGCAGACTTCTCTTAACCTATAAGACTGACTATTTCATCATTATCTCATCACTTCAGTGATGTTTACACAGTGTAAACATCTGCTCTGGGGTATCCAGAACAAAAGCTGTTTTGTAATATTAAGAGCAAAAGCCCCCTACCAATGAGCAGTGATTGCTATCCCAACCATCCCAAACAGATAGTTAGTTATAGTTTAGTTCTGAAAACTCTAGTAATTTGAATGGGTTGTGTCACCTGAGCGAGAAGAACTTCTTTGCAAACTCGCAGTTGCAACAGGATTAATTCACAAAACGCTAATACATGTTCCCTTCTCTCCTTCTTGAGGATATTATGAAATACATAAGGACTGTTCAACCCAGGGGGTCACTGTGGGTGGGGTTCTTCTTGCCAGATGTTACTTGCCTAGAAGTTAGGTTGATGCAATGGTGAGGACAGAGACACAGGCATCTTCATCAGTCATGCAAGGCTGCACAGGAAGAATCAACTTGGGGGAAGTTCCTTCTCTTTCCACTGAGTAGAAATAGTTTGGACTTAAACTGTCTAAACGCTAAGCTTCTAAAGCCTAATCTCACCCTTAAAGCAGCAATGTCTTACCTTGAACAGAAATGGGCCCCTTTCAGATACTCATTGCTAATAGCCATGTATTTTTGTTTGTTGTATAAATAATGATGAGCTTCCAGGACAGGCATGATGGTCTTTGTTACTGATGGTTGTACAGTTTTTGTTATTTCCTTGTATATATTTTTGTTATTATTCAGTTATTAAATTGCAAATTTATGCAGATTCAGTCTTAAAATATTTTTGTGTCACTGGTTAATTTCTAGAGCAGGTGTTGAGTAAACATTGTTTGAAATGTAATTTAAAAGCATCAAAAGTCAATAAGACACATGCTGTGAAAAGCCTGTGGGCTTGTGTTACGTGGAAAAATCAACTACTGAGCTACATATCCCAGCTCACACTAATCTGCACTAGCGCCTGTTGGCCCACAGAAATAAATACTTTCTGTGTTACAGTGGGTGAAAGGACCTGGATTCGTCATACTCACTTGTTACTTGTGCACCTGATGTAAGCAGTGGAGAAAGACGGGCACCTTCAAAAAGAGATTTGATATGCCTGAGATCTAATGGTGATTTGAAATAACTATTTTTCTCCATTGGCTATTGAGGAAATGTTGGACAACAGTAGAACAGCAGAGCTTTAGGTCAGTTAATTTCATTAGCCTGGAGAGAATCCTAGAATGACATAGTACAAGATATCCCAAAAAACCATGGGCTACTTCCTCTGATGTATACGAACAGGAGAAGAAACGGTCAAACCGTACTAACATACGTGGGGTGTTGGTGTGGGAATGCCTCTATGTGAGTAAGGCTAGTGTAAGAGTACAGATGCAGTGCTGGTTCTCCAGATAGATTGTGCAATGTAGTCAAGCCATTGTGTGCACTGGCAAATCAAAAGCTGAGAGTATACTGAGTTTTTTGTATAGTGATTGAGGGGGGAAAAAAGGAAATGAGGAGAAAAATTAATTGATGTGTGGATGGGATTGAATGAAGTATCCGTTGTATTCTGATGTTTAGGTATTTAAATTTTAACTTCTACCAAAAGCATGCCTGGTTGTTCCCCAGTTATTCAGGTTGATACTTCTGCCCTCTGCCCAAAACCTGTTTTCCTTTATTTCATTAAATTCAGCTATTCTTACATATTAAAATTACCATAAATGTTTGAAGAGCCTCTGGTACACATCACAACTCTCCTCTTAGTTAATCTGATTTGTTCCATGCACTAAGGTTATGTTAAGGTTGATTTATTGCTTTTTGTTTGACACGGATGATAAATTATAAATTATGGATGATGGAATCTAAATTATGCCAGAGACACTGATCCAGGCTTTTACTCTGTATAGGTGTAAGTGATTATAAAAAAGGCAGGACAGCCTGGGAATTCACATGCAGAGCAGTATTTAGTTCTGTTGTTAACTTCTACATTACATTTGGTGAAATTGTTAATTAAATTTTTTTAATTGCAGTTGTTATTTCTATGCCTGCCAGCATTGCCTATTGTTGGAGCTTTGGTGACCATAAACATAGGGAAAAAAGATTTGAGTCATGTTGTTATTTGAATTACTGAGTTAATTGTGTAGCAGCTACATATTATAGCAGAACGCTATGTAAATATGTAATAGTTAGATTTAATGACCATGAATACAGTCAATAGTGTATTCCTTTATTTCATGAACAATTTCTTTATAGGACTTGCAAAATAAATTGCTATTGATTGCTAAATAAATAAATAAATTGCTAAGCTGAACTGACATCATCAAACTCTGTTCTAACATGGAGAGAAGCAAGGTATCTGGAAAAGGGTAACCTGTGACTTCTCCTGAAACTTTTATTTCAGTTTGAAGTCAAAGATTACTTCTAATACTATGTTTTGAAGTTCAGATTGCTCACATTTGAAGGAAAATGTTGCACATAAACTAATCTTTTTCTGCAGACGCCCAAAGGCAGGAATAAAGCACTGTTAATACAGCAAAGATTAATACACCATTGTTTGCTTTATGGCAAGTGTTTTCCTCTTAGCAGATACAATTTCAGTTAATTCTAAGGAGTATGATTCCAACATATAGGGGCAGATAGATGACCATAGCCATGAAAAGATCAGAGATAAATGAATCCTCTCTTGGTGTAAATCAGTAACATCAGTGGTGCTAGACATATTTTAATTACGCAAGGTTCTGACATCAATGTTTTTACTTCTTTTTAATAAGTCTAGGTTAAACATAAGTCTGTTTAACAGTCATGATTGATTCATGTAGAAACAAACTCACAGAATTATTAATATCAAAACGCTTTATTTTTACAGTGATTTCTTCTTTTTTTTTCTTTTCACAGAAATGGATATAAATTTTTGTACTGTTCAGCACGTGCTATTGGAATGGCAGACATGACCAGAGGGTACTTGCACTGGGTCAATGAACGAGGAACCGTGCTGCCTCAAGGGCCAGTGTTACTGAGTCCAAGCAGCCTATTCTCAGCTTTTCACAGGTATTGTAACGTTACTTTATGCAGAAAGAAAAGAGGTTGGTGAAGGCTGAAGCCTCGGCTTTTTTGTGAGTGCTAGAAATCATTCATAATGTTTTTCTTATGCATTGATGCAAAATTTAATTAAGAGGAAATTTGGTTAGAGAAAGACCAAAATCTAATAGATAATCATGTTGCTTATTTGATCTCTTCGACAGGCCTCACTATACATCTAAGTTCACTGTTTAGCCATAGGTATTGCTTGTTGGCTTCATCATAGGTTTTTTCTTGTTACTAGTGTGTAATATTTACCTGTGGTAAAAACGTGAGCATTTTAATAGCAACCACTCTGTCTTGACTTGTAAGGTGTTCTAATTTGCATAAATATTTTTTACGGAAGAATATTACCTGGTGGGTTTTGAAGAAATTCATGTGAAAATGAAATGAACTTGCTATGCGCTTGACTGCATTGTGGAATTCTGTGTGGATGGTGTTGTTCTTTCTAGATGTTGATGTGTAATAAGTGAGTCATAATAGCACAGATTGTGAATATCATACCTTCTTCCTAATTCAGTGAAGCTTGTCAAACGATTACTGAAAATATTGTATGCTGTTAAAAGCTGCTGTGACAGGATTTATTTCATTAGAATTTTTAATGAAAAGTTGTTCAGATGTTCTCCTGATTGAGTGGCATGCTGCAGACTGTCTTACCAGTTGTGTTCTAAATATAAGAGACCTTGGAGACATTATAGTGCAGTTCTTGGACTGATTGAATAATAGATGCACTGAAAGGGTAGCTACTGTTATATTATCTGTATCTAGAAATATATTTAAAGTGATACCCATTTTGATATCATTTAGACTAAAGGATATCCATCTTTCAGTATATACTATCTTAACTACTGTGATATGTGGGCAAGAAATGACATCATTGTTACCCATAGATTTAATTATGTGGTTTTAAGGGCTCTGAGATCAGGTGTATGTGACCTAGGGAAAGATTGTTTTATCCCTCTTTTGCATGTTCTCAAACTTTGATTCACGTGCAGAGCTGCTGTGCCAAAGGGCTGTATTATTCCTGTGAGGCTTCTTTACTGTTCACATCTTCCCCTGCATGTGTGCCAGGGCTAGGATGCGGGATTCTGAGCTGCTTCAGTGCTTTTGTGTCATGCTGGTGTCTTCCCATGTTATGGGAGCTCCAGGCTCTGCCACCTGTTCAGCCTCCTTGCCAAGAGAGGTGATTGTGAAAAGGCTTTTGCCTAGATTGAGATAACTCCTCCATTCATTAATGAATTCTATATTTTGAAATGAGCAATTAAAGAGAAAAAGAAGATTCCTTTGTTCCTTAACTTCTGCTAATTAGCAGTGATGGATGACCCTGACCATAAAAGTATCTTAACAGGCTGAGGTGCTTCTAGTACATATGGTAATTGCAGTCCTTTTTTTTTTAAAAAAAAAAGGCTATACACAGTGAATGGTAATATAATCTATGAATCATTCTTCAGTTCTCAGGAAGCAGTTTATTTAATGACAATTCATGTCTCATAAATTTTTATTTAGCAGTTACTCCTTGTAATCAACTGTCCTTGCTCAGTAGGCATCTTTACCTTTAGATTTCAGTAGAAGTTCCCTTGTTTCAGAGGTTTATTTACTGTGCACTTTTACGTAAGCTTGGGAATGCTATTTTGTTTTCACAAGCACTTTGACTTCCAAATGAAGATTTACTGGGAGAAGGGTGGGGGGCCAATAGGAAAATCCAGTTAAGTGAAAAATGGTGAATAAGGAAAATAAAATAGATTATGCTGTATTTCATATGCGGTTACTTAACACTTTTTTTCATCATTTCAGGGAGGTGATAGAAAAGAAGCCAGAAAAATTTAAAGTTCAGTGTTTGACAGACATCAAAAATTTGTTTTATCCTAACACTGAACCCTTTTATGCTGCTTTTGGAAACAGACCTGCTGTAAGTAATAGCTAAAATTTATTTCTGTTGCAGGGAATGGAAAGGTTGCTGTTATTTCCCGATTCTGTTATATTAAAGCCTGGAAGTCTTAAATGGGAGTTAAGATTGCATTTTATTAGACCCTGTACAAAGAATAATATAAAGGTTCTTTCTCAAAGATCTCACAGTTTAGCATGCAAAGAGGCAAATGGAGAAGGAAGAGGGGACAAAGTATAACATCTGCATAAGTTAGCATAATAGCAAATACTGGTTGAAACTCTAACTATATAAAAAATCCCTGTGAAAACACTGATCTCAGTCTAGTCCATACTGCTACAGTCCCAGTGAGCTACTTGTGGAAAAACACACAAAATTCTTCAGATGAGTGTCAGTGGGACATAGACTTCAAACCCTAAGTATATTTAAAAGAATTTGGTTGTCCTGCTGAAATTTAATGGTTCTGCTTTGCAGAAATACTTAAGTATTCCTTGACATAGGGATGGGAACTCAGGTCTTCCTCACCCAGATGAGGGCTATAAAATTTGTCTGTAGGCTTTTCTTAATCCTGTCCTGGCCTCCAAAATACTTAAATGCATCCCCAAAAGGAAACAGTCAAGTGAAGGAATTGAAACTCCATCTAATCTAAGCAGAGGCAGAAACCCTGGTGTGTGATCTTTCCTCCTTTAAATTGTTAGTTAGCATGGTCCTGGAGATCATTTTGGTACATATGACCAGCACTCTCCCAGGCAATTCCAGCCTCAACCATTCTGTGATGCTGTGAATTCCTCGATATGATTCAAGTGTTAGCTTGGGGCATAGATCTTTCCCAACAGGCATTTCAGATATAGCCATACTGGCTTTCTGTGGAGGGGAGGAGTATAGAGAGTTTAATAGTACTGACAAGACAGTATCACTTTGCTTCAAAGTCAGAGAAGGTAGATATTACGATGGGTACCTAAGAAAGGATAGAGGTTTTGTCTCTCTCTCTGAAGGTCTTTGATAGCRTCTAGCTCTCAGCAGGAACATCTAGCTCTCAGCAGGTAGGAAACTTACTTCCTTTTTCCAGATATTCACTGTTTTGCTAGGCACCTGAGTTTAGAAGCTAACTAAATTAGGCAGATGGGCCCAATATTAGTGCCCAGGAGCCCCACAGAGCTTTTGGTATTTCTTCCATCTCTATATTGGCAGGTAATATTTCCAGTAGAAACTGATGTGTCATATAGTAACGTGTAACGTGCAACATAGTGACATCAGTGTGTTGTTTATGGCTAAGGACCATTGACATGCAGTGTGGATATATCCACCCTGTTTTGGAAGCTAAACGAGTTTAATAGTGTGCTCATGTCCTGGCCATGCAATTTGGCCTTAAGAGAATGGTCTTTGACCCTTTTTATTTCTTCATATGAGTTTGAGAAAGAGCACTCTAGTTGGTTACCTCTTGCTTTTTCTCTAGTTGGCGGAGAGAGAAATAGGCACTTCTGAAGAGTGCCAGCTGTCCATCTTTCTCCACTGACTACAGAGGAATTAAAGGCTCTTAACTGAAGTGCCTGTGGTACGTGGAATGAATTTCAGCCGTAACTGTTCTGTGCTCTAACAGCTCAGATACGTCCAAGAGCTGAAACATTGATAGCTGGGGGAAATTACCACCATAAATATGGACCCTGGACATTATCAGCATGAGTGAGGATGCTGGAGGTTGAGAGTTTTAGATGCCTAAATGTTGGACAGAGGTGCCTGACACGATATTTTGACATCTAAGAGATGTTTGCAGGAGTATTAATGTAGGCACAGTTGGAATGACTTCCTTTCGTGACCATGTCCTTACAAACTAATCACTGTTTTAGGGGTCAGTTATGTTTTAACCACTGTACAGTGCTGCAAGATACTCAGTACAATACACTCAGGAAAACAAATATTCTCTGAAAGAAAAATGAAAGTACAATACCTTTACACCCAAATATCATTATTTTTTCTTTTTATTGAATGTTATTTTTGTGTCAAGGGAAATTATTGAAAAAACAAAACAAAACGTGATTTCAATCAATAGTTTAAATTAAAGTAGTAGACTCCAAACCTAGCTGCAACTTATCTGTTTCATGAGAATTTTATTAGGCTGAGTTCAAGTTTGTAACATTCTAGGATAATTTCAGATGCACAATAGTTATGTAAATTTAATAACAATACTGTGCAAATATGTTCTTCTGCGTAGTGTATTCAAGCAAGAATAAAAGCTACTGTGCAAAGGCAGAATCATGTTTTTTTTTTTTTTTCCTTCTGTTCAGGACGTTTATTCATACAAACAGGTGGGAGTTTCTTTAAACAGAATATTTACAGTTAACCCCAAAGGAGAACTTATACAGGAGCATGCAAAGACAAACATCTCATCGTAAGTAATCTTTTATCCCTAGCACCTTATAGGCTAAATTAATTTCCTGTTATAATTTATGACTTAAGTTGTCCAAGGATGGATATGATTTTACTAATGAAAGTTTCTTTAGAGTATTTCAAATAAAATATAAAAAATTTAAAATAATATACCAACTTCCCACTTTTCTTCAGTTGAACTGAAGAACTTGTTTAAAGAAAGAACTTGTTTAATATTTAGTTTTAATATATTCCATCTGCTTTAATCATGTAAAGGAATAATCTGTATATAATTTAGTCTGTTTAAAAATGAGATAAATTAGTTTCCTGAAGTCATTTGCATTTTCATGGCCTTTAAATGTATGCTTCTCAAAATTTCCCTTTCCTGGAGCTCCAGTCTAGAGGAGCCAGAAAACAAAATCTGAAGATAGGGCTGAGGGCTTCCAACAAGATACTTAGGCACTGTAGCACCTAACACTCAAGGGAAACTGCTTTTGTAAGGTTAATACTGCACACAATGAATGGGAAGGAATAGGTGCATAAAATATGAATACTCAATTGAGCAGGGAGCTGCTGAAGCAAAGCTGGAAAGAAACAGAGAAGCAAAATATGGGGCTTGGATATTTTAGCAGCTGATCTGGGCAGAAAATGTCATCTGTTTCTTACTGGGCAAGTATCTTCTTTGCTTAGAATGAAATGATTTCTGATTAACTGTACTGTAAATCCTCTTTGAAAGCTAGGCACTGAAATCAAGGTTCATTTCATTCATTCAAGAAAGAAGATGATTTGTCCTTGTAAGGGTAGCCATGCCTTGTGCATTATTATCTTAATTCAAAGTAGGAAGATTTGAAATGGTCTGGAATCCTATTTATTTATTTTTCAGTTATGTCAGACTATGTGAAGTGGTTGATCACATTTTCCCTTTGCTGAAAAGAAGCCATTCTTCAGACTTCCCTTGTTCTGATACCTTCAGTCAGTTTACCTACTGGAGAGAACCTCTGCCACCTTTTGAAACTCAGGATATACATCCAGCCTCATCTTAATTGCATCTCCAAATTCTTTGCTTCAGTTCAAAGAATTAATTGAGTGGTACTGAAAGGACATAACTTGACTTTGCAGTCGACAGTTCATCTGGAATCCATAATGTTGTGAGCATTGTATTGATTTGCTGTGAGCAAACTTAGAAATGCTTTTTCATACTAAAAGTCACATTTCCGGATGGCAATGGTGAGTGTTACTAGGAATGGGAGTTACATTCATGTTCATACATGTTCATACATGTTCACCTAACTGCCCAAATTGTGCCATACAGTTTCATTACCTAAGGTCAAATACAAGTGTAGTGATGTTGGAGTTACAGTTAAACATGCCATAAGGATTAGTCATAAAGTGATTCTGTGTCTTTTCTGCATCAGTGAAGTCTTCCTTCATCTCATTAGAACCCCCTGCTAGCAAGGGAGCTGAAGGCACTCACCATTCCTGACATCATTTGGCAACATGGGCAGGGACTGCAGTCCATGTAAAGTAAAAATTCCATTCTCTGAAAGATCATATGATTCTTCCTCTTCCCCCCATCCCTTGACCAACAAATGTTTTTGTAAGGGTTAGTTGCTGGTCAGATCCTCAACTGTTGTAAGGCAGTGTAGCCATCAAAGCCAATGGAGCTGTTTTGATTTATTCCAGCCTGTTATTTTGACATGGTAACATTTTTCTGAGGAAAGAAATAATGCACAATCTAAATGGAAGCAAATGAAATAAGATGGCCAGGTTCTGCTACTATCACTCTAATCGAGAAGTACCATGCTTCAAGAAGAGCTAAGTGTGAAAGTGGAAGATGCAGGCCAATGTGTAAAGTGCCCACTGGAGTCAATGGTTTGATTCCAGTGCTTTCCAGTAAAGTCACACACTGAATTTGCCAAATTTCAAGACCATTGCTGAGCCAAGAGCATTGAGGGTTTTGTCAATGCAGCAGTTTTATTTGAAACATCATTTTTGGCTAAAATGTGAACTTTGATGCTGGTGAATGATGCATCTCAGGTTTTTACCATATGGGATTTTTCAGTTTTGTATTATAAAGAATGGATGTTTTTAGTGTAATTTACTATCTTCTGTAATAATGAAACCTCCTCTATCACCTTCAGTCGCATCCCTGCAAGTTTTTCCCATCTGTTCAGACACAAGCTGTAGATACTGTTTTTGCTACCTGCTTTTGACTGCCTTAAGATTTAACTGTGTGTGTTAGAAGCAATACTGCAGATCAGCTGATAATGTTTTCCAAATGGTCTGCCTTTATGCAATGTGCTACTTGAATTTAAAATGTAGGCATCAAGTGACCATATGCCAAATGATCCTCAAATGTGCTTGTAGCAACAAAAGTGACTTTTTTTTTTCCTTTTAAAATATATTTAAAAGTCTAATTGTTCTCTGAAAGACTGAAAATGGCGTCGTGGGATTCCGTGTATATTGTATTTCAGTACGGTTAAAACAGTGGTTCCCAGGCTGTGGTCTCTGCCTGCTTGTGATCTGTGAGGCTATGGTACATGTTTCACAGCTGCTTTGTAGTGTTTTCAGTTAAGAGTTTAATAATAGGAAGGCAGAGTGGTCCAGGAGAAACTTTAAGATGTGATTGTGGTCTGTTAGCACCCAAAGATTTGGGAGCAGCTGCTCTGTATCCCACTTGCTCTGTATCTATGAATTCTGGTTTTGCAAGCCAAAAGAGTGATAGCAATGAAAGTAGGATGGCAATTCTAAAGTAGAGATTTTCTAATTTTTAGTGCTGCAGGCTTTATCTGGGATGTCAGGGGGCCAATTTATGATTTCCCTGTGCCTTCAATAGTAATTAATGTAAGTGCAATCCGTTACACAGCCGCAGTGTGCAGTGGTGAGCCCAGCCCCAAGTCTTCCTTTTCAAGTGAACTTTACCAGTTTGGGTGAGGTGCATGCCCACTTTGGAGAAGTCAGAATTAGTAAACAAAAACAAAGAGGAAGAAATGTGTGTTTAACAACCCAAGCTGATTATATTGTCTTGAAAGTTTAAAGAAAATGCAAAAATCTTTTTACTTACAGACTGAAGACATTTATTGTGAATTTTCTGAAAGACAATCAGTGAGGATCTCAGGTTGCCAAACTGAGTGGGCTGCATCTCTAAATACAGCTACCCTTCCTTTGTAGGTATTTATTAATACTTGTCATTAATGATTGAATTAATGAGTGAACACACTAACCACATCCTGTCGTAATCTGTTTATGGTAAAGGCCTGTTTCAATCCATTCATTTTGCAAAATAAAACCCAAACCAACCCTTCTCCCCAGCCATTTGGTAAGAAACTGCCAGCTTTGTTATCCTTCACATTAGTTAAGATTTGTTTTCCTAAGTTACTGCACACTGCAGCTTCCATCAGAAGAGGTCTCTGAAAGTTCTCCAGAACTTAAGCGTGTGATGTATTTTTTTATGGCTTAATAAATAGCAAATCCAGGGTTTGTTGTTGCCATTAGTATTTCAGACCAAATGGCAGTGTAAATGAGTGGTCATTTTAATTCTGTCCAATTTTTAAGTGTAGTGCAGCACTGGTATAGGTTACCCAGAGATGCTGTGAAATATCCATCGTGAAGTTTTTCAAGACTTGGCTAAACAAAGCCATGGCTGACTTGATCTAGAGTCGGTGACTGTCAGCTTCAAGCATGAAGTTGGACTAGATGACCTCCAGGGGTCCCTTCTGACCAACATTTCTATGGTTCTGTGAAGTTGAACGCCTTACTTCTGACATACTGTATATCCCTTTGTATCTGAAGGTTTAAATATAGTTATATAAACACATATTTGTTGAGTTAATATTTATCAAATTTGCTCACAGGAAAGACAGGTATGAAAATCAAAGTTTTGACCTGACCTACTAGAAACATTGCTTCATCGTAGGTACACTTTCTAAAAAGAGAATAAGACATTTTGATTTGGTGGCTGAGCATTTTTATGCAGTATATATTAGATTGCTTTGTTAATTCGTAAAGAACAAAAATGGAATGGTTTAACAAATTCCTACTCTTTCTGTGAAAGAAAAAACTAAACTTTGCTTTCAATGTAATGCTGGTTTCTGTTACAGAAGGAATATTTGGCTAACATAGTATAAATATGCAGACACATTAAATAACTGTATATTCTATTTATACAATACACAAACTAGAATGTGCAGCAGTGAGGAGTGACTAATGTTTATTTTCATGAATCTGATGACCATACTGCTCCAGCTGTGTCATGTGAGGGACAGAATACCATACTCATTGCATTAGTTATGTTAAAGATAAAATGTTATTGCTATAATTTTGGGAGGGGAGGGAAAGAGGCGATTGGGTATTTTTATGTGTAGATATGGATTATTATTTCAAAGTCTATTTATATGCAGTATTTACCCTGTAAATGTATGTGCTATTGCAATGATGAAAATCATTTTAACACCTCATTTTGATCTGCTGAATGCAACAAGGATAGAAATATATATTGTAATAAAGGCAAACAGATTAAAAAATAATTTTCTGACTTTCTTTTTCTCTACACTTTGATATTGGCAGAATACTTTTGCAGAACTGTTGAACTGCTGTATTGTGTGATATTTATAGGTCCACTTTTAATTGCTTGTCCCTTATCAGGGCTATCCAGTGTAACTTCCAGCGCTTGCAAAATTTTTGCTGTTCAATTACAGACTTTGATACAGAGCCTCTTCAAACAGAGGGAGACTGGTCTGTGGTGCATCTGGGCTCTGACTGTTTGGGGTATCAGGACAACACTTTGGAGTCAAGAGCAATCAGACAGAAATTGGAGCAAATTGAACCAGTTGACAATCTTATCTCATCCCAGATTTTTTTTTTTAATCTTCCTCTTGTCTACTTCCTAGTGTGACCTGAGAAAAAGTAGAGATTTGCTTTGAATGGGTGTGTTGTCATTCACTGTAATGAGACCACACAACATTTTTCTTTTTTTACATCGGCCATTTCTGCTGATGAGAGGCGAATAACATTTCCTCGTGTCTATGAGAATACAAAGATGCCTTTTGCTCCCTCTGCTGGGTTTGCTGAGCAAACTAACTGCAGCCTGAGTGATATTGCCAAGCTGGTGTTAGTTGGTGTGAAAACAAAGATGTTTGGGGTTGATAAGACTCTACAGCAACTACAGTTCTGTGTTAAAAATACAAGAAGAGCTGTATTTGGGCAGCCTGCAGTGACTGCTTCTTCAGTCAGCTCTATTTTCTGTATGTCTCTGGCTTGTATAAACATTTACACTAGAGCTCTGGAGACAAGCTTAGAAATGAAGGTGGGTTTTTTTAATTAAAAGTCAGAGAAATGATGCTTTTGCCTCAGCAAAACAGACTTTATAAGCACATATTCATTGCTCCTGGAATATCGCATTAACACTAGAGGTATAAAAGCCTGAGGGAACAAACTTCCCAAGGAGCTAAGCCCTTTAAGTTATTTCTTGATGCCATAGGGAAGGCAGGGATTACTCCCAGCATACTACACTAATTGTTTCCTTTAAAACAAATGGTCTTAATTCAATGTTCATCCCAGATGCCATCAAGTACCTTGGGATAGATTATTGCAAGAGGCAGAAGACCTTTTGTGCCAAGTGCTAGTGCTTAAAAATATGACTTTCAACTCTTCTATTAACCCTCAAAAAGGTTTGGATTTTTTTTTTTTTCATGAATATCCAGAGACATACAGTTTTGAGGAAGCACACTCACTGTGCCACAACCCAAGGTAGTCCTAACTCTTATGCTTGGAGCAAAATCCATCTCTTCATTTCTTTCTGCAACATTTGAGCTATGCATGGAAAGAACGGGTTGTAAATGAGCACCTGAGACACGAGAGGTCGTCTCTAAAGAAAACCAGGCAGTGGCACAAAGGCAGTACTGTTGCTGGATGTTTTGGGGAAGAGATCTTTTCAGCCACTGGGATGTGAGGGAGAAAAATAGAGGCAGAACAAAAAATCAGCTTTGTTCTAGGAAGGAACTAGAGAAGGGGAACAAAAACACAGTAGTTCGTTTCTAGCAGGATAACTGATTTGTGGCCAGAAAAGCAGCTTCTTGTTTCCCTCTGCATGCTGTACCTAGGTGGTACTGACTCAGACACTGAGCTCTCCTTTTGGTCTCATAAACAATCTTCACCGAAATCCCACATGTCTGCACTGAACAGCAGAGGTGAGAAGTTCATTTTGGCTTCATTTGCCAAACAGGAGAGAGTAACATTGACCAAAAGGAAATCCATATCTAAGTGTCAAAGCGATATTGCAAACAGCAAAATGAAGTTGCACTTACAGCTAAATTTTAAGCTTAGGTAAGTACTAGGGCGTCTTTATAGTTTTTTTTTTTTTTTCCTTCATGGAATTGGGAAACAATTCTGTCACCAGTGAGATATATACACCTCTATAATGCATGCGTGCATCCTTTTAAAAAAGCCTGTCTCAGAAAATAAAAGCAGACATAATTTAGCAGGATATTTAAGCATTTGCTTAAGTCCCCACTCACTTCACTGAAATTCATGCATATTCTTAAGGACTTTGCTGAATTAAGCCAACTAATGTCAGGAAATCAAGTTGTGTACTGGAGAGATACAGTTTGCAAGTTAAAGAATTGATCTCACTTTTCTAATGGCTACTCTTGGACTGGTTTTTAGCCTCTAGCAATGTCAGGTGTTCTGACTGCTGCCAGAAATCTATTTATTGATACAGGAAATCCATTTTGCCTTGCCTTGCTTTTAATGAGTTTTGCAAGCAAGTGGCCCCTTCCTGTGACTCATTCTGTGTTTTCTGAGCAGGAGATTGTGGTTTTAAGTTTCACATTGGAAAGTAACCGCTGTGTCTGCTTTCCTTGTCTGCTGGAATCTCAACAAGAGGAATACATTTTGGAACAAAGAAATGTAAATGGAGTAGAACAGCTCACATTTCTTTGCAAAATTGTATAAACATCCTTCTTCTCAGGAGAGTTAAAAGACCAGTGCAAAGTGAAAATAGGTCATGTTTTAAAATAACAGCTTTATCTTAGAACATTGCTGTTAACACAGACAAAAAAGACATTCTCACTTATATCTCAATATCTGTTGGCCCTTTGATTTATAACCAATAACTATCCAAAAATTAAACACTGGAGTCCGTTCTCTGATCTTACTGACACAGGAGCAGCGCCATTAGCATCTGGGTGACTATTCAGATTCTCACAGCTATGACTGCAATCTAAAGTGTGAACAACCCGACAGATCTATGTTCAGTTCCTGATCCTTCTCATTGCTTTAGGATATCAGAGGCTGAGACCTAGGAGAAGCCAATCTACTTCTGTTTCTGAATTTTGCAAAAGATATGGTGGAGGAGGGAGAGAATCCTCTGCAAGCTTGCACTGCTACCACCAAAAACTTTGCTATTTGCATTAATTAAAACTTAACTAGTTGTGTTAAAAGTTGGCTGAAGAGCAACCTTAAATATATCAAACCCAGTGACTAGCAGAGTTTCCATTCCCATGGCTAGCTATATCCAATTATATTTCAGGCTCAGTGGCTATGTCTCTACAAATAAATTGCTGCCCGATAAAGGGCAGGGACCATTCTTTGGCCCTCAGACTTACTGGCACATGTTGGCTAATGTCTAAATGGCTAACCACCAAATAGAGATAATCACAGGCCCATGCTGACCTCACTGTGCCTGGGCGTTGTTTGGAGGAGCGCTGGCTGGCGAGGGCAAGGCCCTGCCAGCGATGATGCAAACGATATGCAGGATAGGCAATTGTGTGCCAGAGCCTGGGCCTTTGTTCTGCCAGTTTTCTGGGAGAGACACTGCTGATGCATCTGCACCATACCTGGGAAGAGCTGAATGTGGATCTGAGGTCCAGGCTGTAGCTTATTTCCCCCCTGTATCCCAGCAGCCCAGATAACAAGAGTGAGAAATTGGGATCTTCCCTTCCAAAGGGTTTGAGCTGAGCCAGGCTCTTGGTGGGGGCTTGAGGAGGGACTTTGGTTCTTTGGTAGTTGAGTCTGATCTCAAGAGTAGGCCCTATTTAAGCTCTTTAGGGAAGCTAAGATCATCTTAGCAGTTCTGCAAAAGACCAGTAAACTCTAAAAGCTCTACTGACATAAGATTGTTAGAGACAAAGTGAGGCTGGAGATGTGCAGAAAATCATACTTGAGAGCATATAAAGACGATGGGAAAGCAGGAATTCAACCTTTTTGTTACTGAAGTCAACTGTCAAGTTCAAGGTGACAGAGACAACAATTGGAAGAAAAAATTTTAATGCTCAGGAACTGAGAAAACTTGTCCAGGAAAGTGCTGAGATGAAATTGAGATATGCAATATTATCATAGTCACATAGGATCCACATATCAAATAAAGATGCAATGCTTTGTATTGTGGACTTCATTTCTGATCCACATACTGCGTGAAGGGAAATAACATGAAAAATCTCCTTATTTCTCAAAGTAAGATGGGGTGGGGGGTTTTGTTTGTTTTGTGTGAGAAATAGATTGTATAGAGGTACAATGACTCAGGGAGGAGTTCAGCTGTCCACACCCAGATTGCTTTCTAACGCCTTCTCTGTACAACCTCAGAGTCAGCACAAGTATTACACCTCGCTGCAAGGCTTATTTCATCTCTCATTCTGGGCTGTTCCTCTGCACATATCATTGGCATGGAATCACATTTTCTTTTGACCTAGTAAATTCTCATAAACCAAGGCTGTGGTTTCATGGGCAGCTGATGTGATCTACTGGTTTGTTACTGACTAAAGGAAAAAAAAGTCACTTTCGCTTGTCTCTTCCTTTCTCCTTCTGATTCTCCTCCTCCTTCCCCCAYGCCATACCCCTGGAATAGTTTTCTTCTGGATTAGGAAGTTAAATGGGCTGATGGAGGGGTCCAACATATGCCAGATTCACACAAGCTATGTGGGGGAGTGCATGAATAGGTAAAGAAAGAGGTAAGACCATACACTTTCAGCTGTGTCCATAAAACTACAACTTGATTTTTCCTACGTGCATCTCCATCTTTTACCTGACCCCTTCATTCTTATGGTGATCCTCATATAATTGAGGGCAGACCTTATAAAGTGACATGCCTGGTGCCCATCAGTGAATTTGGGAGCATGGATATAACCACATGCAGATGAGATCATAACTGATACACAAGTAAAGAAACCCCAAATCAACCCCACCTTCCCAAGAAAGGAAGGTCCATGGCGTTAAGAAGTAGGAAGCTCATTCCAAGGCAGGAGCCACACTCCAAGTCACCCTGATACAGATGTCCTGTGTCAGCCTGGGTGAATCTTGCAGTTTACCCTGTACCTCAGTTCTTCATACATAAAATAGGGACAATGGCAGTTCCCTATGTCCCAGGCATACTCTGAGGATAAGACATTAATGCCTATGAGACTCTGAGATATGATACTGAGAGGTTATGCAAGAAAGATATTTGAACCACCGTCAAAGGCTCAGCTTCTGAACACCAACAGTAATGTTAAGTATTATCCTCATTGGCCTATGGGAGGTGGAGAAATATTGTCTTGATTTAATAACAGGAAACAAAAGGTCTTGGTAGCCTCAGTGACTTCAACCTCAATTTCCTGAGTCCAATGTCAGGGCTTCCGGTATTGTATCAACCTTTGGTATGGTCAGAACTAGGACTGAGAGGAAGTGGGGAGATCAGGGTAGACCCTAATTTGTCAAGTAAAAAGCCTCTGGGCTTTGAACTCATGAAGTTGCGTTGCTTTGCTTTGCTAATGACCATTAGTACTATGGCAGCATCTAGGATCTAGCTTGAGCCTTGCAGTAAACTACCTAAAGAGAACTACCTCCCAAAAGAACTCAGAAAATCAAAATTGCAAGTATAAGGCTATTTGGATTCACTACAAACATGCAGAAAGTTAGGGTGGTGCACAGAAATACCACGTTAGTATTAATCATCATGATAGAAAGCAGTATATGCCAGGGCAGTCTGGCTTTTGTGGGCTAAGTCTGAATGGCTAAGAGATACGCTCTTGGGGTCACTGCAAAATGTTTTGTCTGTTTGCTTGCTGGTTATGTCTCCAGCTAATTTTGTAATGTGATTCTAAATCCTTCAACATCACATCCAATTTGTAATTTAAGCCTGCATAATTTTATCTCTGGTTGCTTACACCCACTGTCTCCTAGTTTACACAGGCTATTGCTGGCTTCTGTAAGAACTGCTGCATTGATTGATATGCGAAACAGGAAGGTAGGATGTTTTAATGTGGAACGGTATTTAGAGAGATGCAGCATCTGTGTCTAAAGTGAGAGATAGTTACAGGGTTAGACAAGTAGGCCATCAATTACAGGAGACTGAGGTTAGGACCATCTGGCTGTTTGAAACAACACCAGGTGTTAGTAAAAGCAAATTTCCTGTGTTGCAACAGAGGAGGAGGGTGGCAGGCAAGAAGCAGCCCTCCAGAGTGAATCTCAGTGATGAAGGAAGCAGCTTCTCATTTCCATTTTTAGTGCTGCCTTGTGGGGAAAAAAAATCACTTGAAGAGCCTGACACACCTGTGCTGCCTGTTTGGTGCCTCCTGGGCCTGCTGATGTACAAACTCTCGGCGTAGTTTAAACGAAGGATGGGGCCCTTTCCCCTAATGAGAGACAAGTGGGACTTACAAGCCCTTCTGGTGGGCCATGTCCTGCCACATGTTGCTCTCTCCTTTGCTCCCCCCTCTCTGCTCCAGACCCGTGCCACGTGCCATGCCCCAAAGCCCAGCTCCACACGGCTCACCCTGTGCTCGGTGACCTCAGGCTCTTCCATACTCCTCCATCCTTCACATGTCCCTGCTGCTCAGCATAGCTCAAGCCCCCATCTTTCCTGGCCTTCCTGGCACCCTTGGTCATTCCAAGGTCCCCCTGGTCAGCTCCCGCCAGGGTTTACCATTGCAACCACACTGCAGCCAGCTTGTCAGGCGTGTGGAGGGCTGTAACACAGAGCTCACCACTGCCGGTCTCTGTACAGATACAGGTAGGCCATAGCTGGCCCCTGCATGATGGGTGCTTGTGTTGCCCATCTCATAGGCAAGGGGTGTCTGCTTGGGTAATCTGGACAGCTTCATGTGCCTCTCAGTTGCAATCATACCTGAAGTCATTGCTGCCCTAGTCTCTGTGGCACATCCTGGTTGTTCAGCATGGCTCCCAGGCCTTCGTTCTGACAGCTGCTGCTGATGGGGCTGAACCCTGTGGGACAAACACCACTGCTTTTTTTATGACTTCCATCCCAACTTCTGGCCACACTTCTGCTTTGTCCTAGGAAATGGCACGTCCTTTCCTTTTCTTGATTCCTGGCCTTGGTGTTCCTTGGCCACAACAGCAGACTTAGTCAGCTTTCGGCTTCTGTTCCTGTCTGCAGCCTGGCCCTTGCTGGTGGACCTGAGCGCAAACGTCCTGGTTTGTGTCCCTTGGTACCCAGCATCCACAGTCTTCCCGGTGCTGTGGATGCTGGGCTGGGGCGAGCTGGGGGGAGCAGCTTGCCGGCGGAGAGGGCCCAGCAGGCAGAGGTGGGTGCAAAAAGAAGAGGGCTGGGGGGAGGCTAGAAACGGGGAGGGAGGGCGGTTGGACACCAGAGAGGGCAGCGGGAGGTGGGCTGGCGAAAGAGAAAGCCGGAGGGGCAAAAGAGGGAGTGGGACTGCGGGGGGACTTCTTACAGAGCAAAGCAGTGGCTTGCCTTACCCCTACAGGGTGTTGCTGCGGATTATCGAATTCTTTCTTACAATGCTGTGCCGCGTGGAGGACACCATCAGCCTTCATCTGCTTATCAGAGGAGTGTGGTCTGAGAGCCACTTTTGAATGCTCAGGGCTCCTGGGACACATTTAGAAAAATGAATGGCTTGGGCTCTACAGAAAATATTGCTGCCTTGCCCATATGTGTATTGTTAAATTTGAACAAGTTGCCTTTGCAGTTATGCTGGTTCAAAAAATTTTCATATACCCTTGATAATACTTATTTATTTGAAAAAGGGGAATAAATTATAATGATAAAATTAATTCAAGCTAAAAGTTATACTGATATAAATAAATCAGGAAACAATCACATCTCCCACTAAGATTGTTCTTACCGTACTGTAGTGTAGCTAAGACTTTACTGAGACTGCCAGGAGACGATATCCCAGCCAGTCGTTCCAGCAAGCCCCCTGCTCAGCCGTGTCCTTTCACAGCAAGCAGACAAGAGGTTAAAAATTAGGTAAATGCAATCTCAATAACTGGCAACAGAACCTTAGATCAGTTTTTCCTAGTTTCTATTTCTATCAATGATAAATAGCCCTCACGGGTTTATTTTAAACTTTATTTATTATATTTTAATTATCTGGTGACAGAGGGAAAAGCCTTTGCTTTGGTTATAAATTCCTAACTTACATGAATTCCTCAATAAAACACTTCATTTAAGAAATACAGCAAAGGTTGCTAAGTGGCAACAATGTAGTTGTGTATCATAGCACTTCCAAAACCCTATCACTGGGAAGAAAATGAATAGCTGGGGTCACTGACATGTAAGCAGGGTGGGGAGGCTAAAGGGCTACAGGCTCCTAAGCAAGCCTGTGCCTCTGTATTTTTAGCCCCCTATTAAAAGCAGACTAATTTTCAGAAGCTCTGAGAACTTATAGCAGCCACTGAATAATGGAAACTGTGAGGTGTCCAGATCACCGCTACACAGGTGCTTTTGTGCAAGGGTGAATACGGTGTTAGCTCCGTCTGGATTTGAAAACATTGGCCATTATGCAAATAGGAAGGGCTCACATTGTTCATTGAAATGCAGCAGTAAGATGCAATCCATTATAAAACCCATGAAATTCTAGATGTCTGGTCACATTATCTACTTTCTGGTTGACCTGTGAAACTGATTGATACGTTATCAGTAATAACCACAAGCATGGCCTTGCCGTCACAGTAAACAAATACTCCTTAAATTCAGGAGGTCTAAGCACATAAGTCAAATAAAACCACTGCCTATTTTCAGTAATTAATTTTATGTCCCTTTTTTAGAAATACTTTGTTGTGTGTGAATATTTCATATTTTGTGGTTAGTGATAAAAAAAAGTATTTATTTTAATGATGGCCTATACAAGTATATTGTTTCTTACTCTTAACTCTTTAAATTTTTTTTTTAAGCTTTATGTGACAATTTGTCTGGTGTGGGCTTGGATTTTTATTTGCAATCATTTTATATTAAAAGAAAGACTTATTTGCAAAGCAAATGAAACTCCAGCTTCTAAAACTAGTTATAAATGAGATAGATGGTTGATCTGACTGTTAGATGAATGCATAAAACTAACACATAACCACATAAGTTTGGAGATTGGGCTACAAAGAAAACTTCCAAAAAATGTACGGAATGCATCTGTCCAGGATATTTGCTTTGTTGTTTTGGATGAATTGTTGCATACTCTCTCTTTCTTCCTTCTTTTGCATTCACCTCTCCCTCCTTCTTTCCCAGAGAATTGTGCCTGGTTTTCAAATTATGCTATCTTCCTCAATGTTTTATTCTTACCTTCCTTAAGGTCCTCCTGCTTTGTGTGCCACTGTCAGAATCCATTTCTATTCTGAATTGACTGTGAGATGGGGTTTCATAGGACCTGATCCTGCCTATGCTCATAGGCTTCTCTTTTGTCAGTGGGTTAGGCCATAGGGTTATGGAAAGAATAAAATGAAAGCTGCTCAGAGGATCGAGATTTTCTGCAAAGATTTCACAAGGACTTGTTTTGTTTGATTGCAAGAGCTGCCACACCTAAATCAATATGCAGCCTGCCTAGTCCAGCATCCTATCTTAGCTAGGAGTAATGATGCAGTGGGTTTGGGCAGAAAAATTGTACAGCATCTCTGTTACAAAAATTCTGTAAGTGGCCTCCTTAAGCAACCAGATGACTGGCTTCTTTTGCAGCTCAGTCCTGGCTTTGTGCATACATTAAACCTCATGTAAACTGTTCAGAAAACTTGGCCCCAGATAGTAAAAATTCTGTGGTGAGAGAAATGGAGTTCAATGCATCTTCTACTTAGTTTAGAGGCTTATCTAAGCCATGGGGTGATGGACCTGGCCTAGACCTGCTGCACTGGATGCAACGTGGCCCTTCTCAGGCAACTGCCAATGCTTTGGCTTTTTTGCTTCATAGTCCAACACTGGTGCTTGTGGGCCATGCAAGGATGAAAGTTTTGAATTCAAAAAAGCCAGACCCATCTGCTGACTAGGTACCACTGTACTTGACCAGTGTGAGTGCATGCACATAGCTCCATCGGTGATGGGCAGCCATGGCCAAGGTGGACAGGCCAGCTGGAATGCCATGTTGGCCTGTTCTGAGTGAGTCTGCTCCTGTAGCCAAACCAAGTGTCCTGTGATCCTTCAGCGCTCCAGGTTGAGTGGTGCTAAGGGTGATGTGGGCCCTTTAGCTGTTGAGTCAATCACTGTGGCTTATGGGCTAGATGATTCCTTGGGGCACAGCTTAAATAACTGATGTGCAAGCAGTCCTAGGAGATGTGGAGCAATCATGCACTTCTTGCCACCTTTTTGCTCTGAAGGATAGGATAGAAAACCTGATGTTGGGACCTGCCATAAAACCTCCTTCCCATTGGGGAAGCTTGGTAGGAGAAGCTAAACAAAAATGAGAATGAAATCATGACACAACTGTCTTTGAACTTACTAAGAAATACATTCTCAGGAATAATATGCGAGAAAGGCATCATAATTTTGGCCTGTTTAAAATTTCCCATTGTCTTCTAAGGAGCAAATATTTTGGTGTGTATTTTGTTTAGCTGGATTCTTTTGCTATGATGGTCTGTCTACACTGGCTAAATTCTTGTGCTAATGGCTCCATGATGCTGCATTTAAAGATTATAATACATTTTTAGCTCACTGATAGAAAGAGCTGTATAAAAGCCAGGTATTAGTTATTATTAAATAAAAATAATTTACAGCTTACCACAGTCACAATGAATGAGTTTGACTCACTCATGGGCTTTAGGACATTTTTTCTTTTCTAGTTTTTGTTTTACGAGGCTGTACATGAAGGATGTTAGCTCAGTTGGAGATTTTCTCTTTTACTGTATGCCAAGGTTTTCAAAAGTGACTAATGACTTTGGGTGCCTAACTGGAAACATTGTAATAAGGCCTGAATTTCAGAAAGGCTGAGCACCCATCATCTGAAATTTAAGTCCTTTTATGGTTGTTTAAATTCAGCTCTCAGGACTGAGATCCTCTCATTCATTAGCAACTCCTGAAAAGCTTGGAAGTTATGGAAATATATTAAAATCTTTAAGATGCAATTTCCTCTTCAAAAGCCTCCCCATACCCAATTTTTCCACATCCCAACTTGTGCGAAAAAAGAAAAAAAGAAATTGGCAATTATTGGAAGAAATACACTTTGAGTTTATGTTGAAGAAAACATTGTGTTCATTGTGTTCACACTATGGTGTGGTATTTCTGCTTTTCAATAAATCTTAATATCCATAACCTTGGCTTTGAAGTGTGGTGTGTTGGTTTGCTAGATCCTCAACATAAATGGGTGAAGCTGCTGTTGGTATATCTATCAGCTGGGGATTCAGTCCCTTTTTAATCAAGGAAGGGACAGGTTGGTTGCCTTTAATTAGAGTGGAATGATTCTCATGGGAACTGTGACAAGGAGAAAAACCTGGGAATACCTGGGGTTGAAAGTCCCATACAAATTTATGATACTTTTTATTTCATAGACTTCCTGGTGCTGTGGTACCATGACCCACAGTTATGTAATGGACAGACATTACATTTCACTGTCATAGCCTTTGCAGATACCAAGTCAGATCTTTCTTTGATATCCACTGATGCAGACTGATACCAGTTAATTTAAGTGATTTGACATCAGGTGGGCTTAGTATTTCATTGCCCACAGGGAGGTGAAGTCTTCCCTTAGATAACTGGAGAGCTGTGGCTGATTATCTCATAAAAATCAAATATTGCATCAGGAGCAGAATAGAAAGAAGTTAATCTCTTAAATGAATTGTAACTGGAAGCTTTAACTCCATCTAGCCAGGCTGTTACCCACAGCTTAGATTAGATCTGATCTTTTTATGCTTCCCTACAGGTTTGCTTTGATAGTCTCCCCATTTTCCAATAAACACTTTAAGATACCACTGGGCAGTTATTGAGGAAGTGCCTGGGAACTGTTCCCAGCAAGTCTGATATGAGACATGAAGGGCATGAGGCACTTGGTTGGGATCACATGCTCCAAAATACATGGGGCACACGGACAACTGTTCCCAGAAGAGGTTGCCAAGAAGCGAGTTAGCGAGGGGCATGGGAACAACCTTGTGACCGCAGTGAATGGCAGAGGCGGGAGACTGAAGGTTACAGCTCTACTGTGAGAAATGAAGCAGTATGTTTGGTTTTATGAGAGTCAAAGTGAGAAACCCAAATGCTTGTCCAAAGCACACTGAACATTACTGAGCACCCAGCTATATGGTGGCAGTGTTACACAGAGGTACAGTGAATCCTTTTTCTCTTCCTGATTGACCATTCCATCATCTGGATGGCCCTGAAAATTTGGCTCCAGGCAAAGACAAAAGGATAAGTTTCTCTTTTGCCCTCTTTTTTATTAAAGGGCTAAAGTGTCTGTCATTTCCTGTTACTGTTTCCCCATGTCCTGACTCTCTGAACCTGGACGTTAATCCCACATTCATTCCTGTACCAGAGTTCCTCACCTTTTCCTTCTCTGCCTTCATATCACCCAATGATGTCCTCTCCCTGGCTTTGGCTGGGTGGCCTGCTGGTTCTGTGTTGCCCACAGCGCAGCCAGCAGCCCCTTGCACATTTTACTGTACCTGTTTATTTTATTTCCTTTTGTTCAGGTGATCTTATTCCAGGTTGCAGTAGCAAAATCTAGCCAGACACATGGGGATTCTCCAGTATGCAACCGTGGTCATGGCTGGGATTTTCAGGACCTCGATACCCACCTCTGTCCCTCCTGCAGGCACCCTGTGGGCTCCACTTCTCTCCTCCTGACTGTGAAGGCTGCTGAGCCCCAGGACTTCACAGGCACAAAGCCAAGAGCAGCCAGACCTGTTGTACGGTGACAGCTACACCATACATACTCCCAGCACAGCAGTCTCTCTCCTTTTCTGCTGTCCTGTGTGGAAGTGGCTTCGTCCACCTCTGAATTGCCAGTCCTGAGTAAGGGAGACCCCACAGCACCAACAGCAGTTTAACACGAGTGTGCTCCCTCTGCATTTTGCACTGTTCTCCCTCTCCCTTCATAGGATGTGATGTGCCGGAAGGGTTTTAGGAAAGACAATAGAAGAGGAGACTGGGGAAACCTCCTGGCTGCCCAGCCACCTGTCCACTGATGGAGAGCAGCTATCTTGCCAGCTTTTCTTCCCAGACGTACCCAGCTACATATAAGCTCTACTTGTGCTCAGGCATATGCACATTTGAACTGGGTAGAAAAGGGAAGGCAACAGACTCTACAAAGAGGATCTGAGAGACAACATTGGAGGCGTAACCAAACCAGCAATCTATTGTCTGGCTCATCATCAGGGAATAAAGTTTATCCTACATATTAGGAAATGAATAGAACCCTGGAGGTATTTCTGAAGAATGAGACAGTCATCTGTACTAAGCATGACTTGATATGACCTCTAAATCTCCAAGGCCACATTCCTCACTCACAAGGAAGCAGAGTCTACCCTGGCAGTACAATGTCTCTGCACATCACACAGACCTGTGTTATAGCCATGCTGGCAAAACCCAGGTCAGCAAGGTCCCCTAGCAGAGTTGCAGCTGAAGGGAAAATGCCGCCCTACCTGTGTTCCCTCCYGTACCATTTTTGCTGGCAGAGTGCTTCTGGTAGCATTTCTGAGTTTTTATACTCCTAGCAGATACAGCTCTGTGAGTTGAACTTTGTGGTGTAGACTGACGCTCACAAAAGCTGTTTTCATATTTAGTTGGCTACTGGTTTTACAGGAGCACCTGCATCTTTCAATGCTGTGTATATTGCTGATTCTGGCTTTAAGGTACAGACCTCTATTGGGGTCACCCTAAGGGTCCTCCTGCAAGAATTTACCCCAAGAAAATGCCAGTTGCCCTGTCTGTATCTTCCCTGAGTCCTCAGCAGTCTTTTCCATCAGTGTGAAAAATGGCTGCAAAACTCTGCTACGCTCCATGAGGGAGTGGCTGTTCCTGGAGTTGGCCCCGTGGGTGATGCTGCTTCTCCTCCTGGTCACTCTGTGGCACTGGGGGAAGTGGCAGCCTGCACTGGCCATCCCTGATGCCAAGGCCACTTGCCTTGCAGCTCTGCGGGATGCTGCAGCAGGGAGAGATGGCTCCCAGTTTCCCCTTTCCTGTTGGGTGGTGTTAGGGGGAGCAGGATATGTGTCCAGGCTTTTTTTTTCACTTAAAATGAAGGGTTTATTTTACTCTGAAATGACCTAGGAATAACTGAGATCGGGTTGTGGTGGCTTAGTGAGACACCAGGTTACTGCTGTGAGCACCACAAGGACAGCAGTGGCAGTGAAGGCGGGAAACTCGGAGGTGGCGGATGGAAGAGCTTCTGCTTTGGACCATCCGACACACAGATGTATCTCAGTCCCTGGAAAATATGGTAAAGCACAAGGAAGGCCAGAAAAGTTCCTGGTTCTCTTTGTAATGCATTCTTTCTTTTTTCTTCTCCATCTGTCCACCAGTGGCTGTGCCTGTGAGTAGCATGCTGGTATCCGACAGCCACTGAACTCTCCCCATTGATATGACGTTCTTGAAACTTCTCTTCCAGCTCCATCCTGCTCCAGCCCAGCACCGCTACTCCCTTCCTTCAATAACTCCCTCCCTGACACTCAGGCGCCTGTGTTTAATTGAGACAGCAGCTGGTTTTAATTTGCGGTTTGAACACTATATATATATATATATATATTTTAGATCTTAAATTGCTTTCAAAGAGATGGTGCATGATTCTGCCCCACTCCAGCCCAGCCCGTGCTGCTCAAGAAGCAGCTGGGACATTCTTTGCAGCCTCCAGAAGATGGTGCCCTGCTGTCAGGAAACAATGCTGCGAGCAGCAGTCATTCCAGTTCACTGGCACAATGTCATACAAAACGCTTTGTGTCTGTCAGCACATTCCTGGAAGGTCACAGTGAATGATGAATGCTCCTGTGTAGGAGCTGAAGAGCTTTTTTTTTTTTTCTTTTTTTTTTTTTCCATGAATTGCATCACTTGGCGGCCTCTTGGCTTCATTCATTTGACTCCTGTGGTTATAAACCTTTCCCAATTGTTGTGAGCCTGCTTCCTCCACAACCCCTCCGTGGCCAAGGCAGGATATTCATGACTGACTGGCCCGGGGAAGCTGGATAACTTCCAGCTACTTTCCACAGCAGAGTTGCTCACTTCCCTCCCCCCAAGGTCTGAAATATCCTGTGGTTCTGGTTAGCTTTCTCTCCGGATGCACATCAACCAAAGCATATGCATCATCATGTGATACCCAAGGTTGTTTCAGCATAGCTAATTATGACAGAGGCTTTATTTAGATGCCATGTATAAAAAAGATGAGTAAAGCAGTCCGATGGGAAGTCAGAAGGTTATTTGACTTGATCTTGAATGAAAGCTGATTTTCACTGGCATGTAGCACTGAAGTTCTCCATTGAGCTTTGCACATATGTCTGAGATGTTTAAATAATTCCAATAAACTATGATGTCATCTTTGCAGCTCCATTGCCATTTCCTATGGTTTGGTTCATGATTATTTTCCTCTCTAAGTTACAAATTGTTCATGAAGCTTGTGCAATTGAATGGGGCTCTTCTATGTTTTCACCCTCCTTCCCCCTCCCCATACAGAAAGCACAGGCCTGCTAGTTTTAACTGGGGAAAAACACCCAGAGCCAATTCTGCATTTTTTCTCAATGGGAGAGTGTCACTTGACACAGTCTAGCCTGCTACACATAAGGGTATTGAAATGGTGTGGAGAGTGTCTGGATGGGGAGGAGGACGCAGGACATCCTGGGCTAGAGAAAGGAAATCAAAAGAGGAACACCTAAACTTGCAAATAGTGTCCACAGGCCCCGGCACAAGCCCAGCGGTCAGCATTCACTGTCCTCTTGCCTCAGGCCCTCAGTCTGCTCATGTGGACACACAGGCCCTTCAGAAAGATGGAGACACATTCAGTGGTCAGGCCAGACTAACAGCTTCCAATATGTGCCCTTTTTTCTGGTTTTGGTTGCATAAACGCAGCCAGGCAGAGGTTCTGAAACGTGAATGCTGGGACCCTACGTGCACATCTATGCTGAACTGTGCCAGATCTCTGTCCCTGGAGCCATCTGGCAATATCTGTGCTGTTAAACTTGCTTCGCCTTCACAACAGGGTTGTTGCATCTAAGCTGGCTGGTGAGTAGCCCCCAGTCTACACTAGTTGTTGTACTGTGCTATGCTGGCTGTGCCCAGCAACTGGCTGGAGGATGCTGGCTGGGCCAGAAATGGTCCTGGGATGGCTCTTATCATTGACTGGTCTTATTATTGAAGGGGGCCTGGGCCTGTGTCCTGGCTCTGCTTAATTTACCAGTATGGACATGGCTGCACAGACTGCTGTGGGCTATACAGATTTCACCTGTATAACTGGGAATCTTGATTTCAGACGGAAGAACATCCTCAGGAAGGAGAAATGGGACTGGAACCTCATGGGAGAAAGAAGATAGAAAGCAAATCCTCAGTGGGAAAAAGGAAAGCATCTAGAATCCAGTATGAGATGAAATAAAGCCAGAGAGAAATAAATCCAAAGGCCAAATGGGTCCTTAGGAGTCAAAGCTTATGGACTAGGGTAGGAGGTATTTTCCAGGAAGCAGCAAGGAAGTACATGTTGCTGCCAGTTCATTAGTGTGTAGGGATAAACTACTGAAACTTCAAGGAGGATTTTCAACAACAACAAATAAGGACATTTTTGCAAAAGCTTTGGTGAAGACAAGCAAATTGCAAACTGCTATCCCATAATGGCTACATGTTGCAAAATGTGGTATGAAAGGAAAAGATCTGTGAAACATGAGGACATTTCAAGCTTTACATATTTCCAGAGATTTCATCAGATCTTTCAAGTTGTCGAAGAAATGTCAGGAAGTGGAAAACCAGAGGTTTTGCGCAACTTATGGGATCTTTTTAAAGAAGTACTTGATTCAGAGAAAGTAATTACTACTTGGTTGGTTTCATACAATTCCTTGGTGTTATAATTTCTCTTAGACCCAGATCTGCATCTGCAGGCTCAGAGGTCTTTGTTGTTTCCTGTTGGACAGTCCAAGGGCTGTTCCATGTACAGGCACACAAATAATGTCAAAATCTTCTTTGAGCAAAGATCACTTTAGGTCAAGTAAGCTCTTTGTCAGCATTTCCGACAGCTGGATAACAACATGCAGAAGCAGATTTGCCAAGAGGCCTAACAAGATTGTATCCACTTTTTTCCTTCCCTGCAGCGCTGCTGCCAAAGGGAGCTACTGGCAGCACCCTTATCATGTCTATTGCTGTACCCAACCATGGTGGGTTGCCTTGTGTGGGACTTTTGAAAAACACAAAGAAATAGTGATGCCTACAGGGTTTTAAATCAGGAGCTGGAGGCAGGAGTGACGATGCTCATCTCTGCAGCAGCAACCGGAGGCACTGCACTTTGTGAAGCTAGGTCTGCAGTGCATGGCAGAGGTGTGATGGAGTTCCTCTCAGCAGGAGATGTCACATAGGCTTGCTATACAGTCACCAATAAGAAGGGAAATGGTGTTGTCTCCTCTTTGGATTGTTTCTGTCTCCAAAGTTTCTTACAGAGACATTTGTGTATACTTACAGAAGGAAAGGACTGCTGTAGCTCTGCTGACTGTGCAGGAGAAGAAAGCCTCCCAAGCCCTCCCTTTTACATCTGTCCAAGAGCAAACCTCAGTGTGCCCTGATGCAGCCAGAAGAGCCTCTATCATTTAAACATATTAGTCCTAATTCTCAGTGCAGAATAGCCTGAGTACTCACAAGTCATAGTTATTTGCTCTCAGTCCTGACTCAGGGAAAATGCCTGCTGACATGTCAAAGGAACCTGGGAGAAGTAAGTAAGGATTCCAGGAGTCTTCTCAAAGTACTCTGGCACGCACACTGCATCTTTTCAACCTGAAGGATGGCAAAACTCTTACCCAGCATCTGCAGAGTGACACTGATATGCACTCATCATTGGGATGGAGGGAAGGAAGGGATATAGCACATGCAGGAAAAATGAGAACTTCTAAAGTTCTTCAAAGAAGATGATTTGCTTTGAACTTCAAGGTCTGACTCATGCAGATAAAACTTTCCTCTATATTTTGTTCCAAGAAAATGGCACTTACATATCAAGGTGCTAAGCACTTAGAGTTAGAGAGTGAGGCCTCAGCTGGTGTTTGCTTGGGCTATCATGATCGACAGTGGCAGCACAGCTACCTCAGCAGGACAGGATGGCTTTCTCCGCCATGGCCTATGACCAGTGCTGGCTCAGAGGAAGGCAATGCCATGGCTGTGTCCTCGGCCTCCCTCCCTGCAGCCCCATGAGGGTGCCGAGGTGAGCAAGGCCAAGCCTTCCTTATGTGTTCAACAGCTCATTCCTGGGCAGTCCTGGCTCTTTCATGTATGTGCCACAGACAAAACCCATACCTCATATTAATTTTGTTCTTCTGAGGCCTGTGAGAGGGAAAGGCCAGGACCATGTGGGATACATGTGAAAATTATCAAATGCAATTGTCCATTACCAGGACCCTAAATCTGAACAAATTCCTCACTGAAGTCAACGGGGGTCTTTTTAATGACTTTAGCTGGGTTTGGATTCTTGCTCTAATTGTGTGCATACATGTGGTTTGAAGCCTGGGATTCATCCACCTAAATGTAGGCATTTGTTTAAGGTATCTAAGGCAAATCGGTACAGACAGATAGATGTGGTCAGACTATCCAAGCCCATCCTATTCAGTTAAACGTGAAGAGAGGCCAGAGAGATTAGTCTTCTAATTTGGTGCCTTGAAGTAGTGCCTAAAGTTAGTGGGAAGAATGGGCTGAAGCCCCTGAGTACCCAATTGAAACAATGTGAATATTATTGCATAATTTCTCTGTGCAACGTTTTATCAGGGTTAGGGTGGAAATGTGCACATGTTGTTGGGTCTGATGGAGGGGTGAAGAAAGAAGATAATAAATTAGAAAGCTAAAATTAAAATAAACTTTTATTTTTATGCTTTATCTTAATGTATCTAGAATGTTAAGAATTTATCACCTGAGATAAAAGACTTAATCATTACTAAACCCTTTGACAATTGTTTTAATAACATTAATCAAGATGAGCTCATTTAGTGTTAATAGGGGTGTTTTAAGTACTTTTATAGGATTTTCACTGAAATTCAGAATTAAATAATTGGGCCACTATTCTAAAGTGTTTTCGTCATCCCTCAGGGAAGTCCCAGTTTCTTGGTTTTCATCTGCTCAGTTTTATTTCCTCTCAAGCATTAATTCTGATTGCCCTTGACAATTTCGGAGCATCCCCTCCCAGTTATTAATTTGACCCTCTTCTGGGCAGTCTGAGGTTGGTTGCCCTTGATAATCTATTTTGTCAATGCAGTCATGGGCAGGAAAGATTTAAAATACCACTAAATGAGTGTGGTGATGGATGATGAGACAGGAGCGATGGTGACTGTCATAGGCTAGAGGCTCTAGTGAGTTGAGTTTTCACAGTGCACAGACTGGATGAGTAGCTGGTTAATTAATTGCCCAGTTCTGCATTTAATGTTATCTTAAGCATGCTTAATTCTTATTAAAGGCCATGTTTTTTTGCAATATGAAATGCAGAGGGCATTTGCTGAAGGAATTGTGGTGAAAATGTTGCAGGGAATCGTCCCCCAAAATGGTGTTCACAGTGTCAACCTCCATGCTTTAGCACAGCTCCAGCCAATGCCATGTGCACTGGTCTCTGCTTCAGATACAGGTGTGAGATATGAATCAGAAATCTCTGCAATTTATTACTCTTGTGAATGAAGGCAAGGCATTATGGGCTTTATTCAGTTGCCTGACCTTACATTCTTAGTGCCATCTGAAATTCTAAAATGTGTCTGAAACATCCCTGTGGCAATGGCAGGTATAAAACAGGACATACAGAAGACCTTTGCCTTTCTTGAAAAGCAGTTAGATGCCAGGAATGCTGCCGCTGGGTATCTCAAATGACCCTAAATGTTTAGGCAGCTGAATTGAGCCTTACAGGTGGGAATCATTTTGAGACTAAGATACTCCACATGTCCATGTACACCTGCCTACATGTGAGCTAGGTATCTAGACTCTCATTTAGTCAGGGGACATCTAGTTAATGCAGTCACTGAACCCCACTGAGCAACTTGCTTGATTGATTAGCCACTAGCTGTCTACTTTACGATGAGTTGAATCACCCTCTAAACTCTGGTGACCGTACTGTGTAGATCTCTGCTAATACAGTGGGAAGGAACATAGACTCCTCAGACTCAATTCAGTTGACTAAATATTGATGCCATGGTAGATGCTCAGATGGTTGGCCTCCAGCTATATCTTTAGAAGAAGGCAGATCATGTCTGCCAGCCCAATGTGGATATCTCAGACATCCTATGACACCTAAAAAAATCACAAGAAGCATGTGGGCATCAAAGCACTGACTTTTGTCACAGATAATAGGATACAATCACTTCAATACAAATGCTAAAATTCTCTGATTCATCCATATAATGATATGTTCCTACAGATGATAGTCATATTAGAAAGGTTTTATTTAATCCGTTGGGAAGCCTGCATCAATCATCCTTAGTTTTGATAATCACAGGAGACATTGCCATTTCAAACTCACCCCAGTGAATTTTCATGTCATACTCTACCAGTATATTTGGTAGAGTATGCCCAAGCCTGAAGAATGAGAGCAAAAATGAACTGTAATACATTTAATTATGAAATAACACACACTTTTTCATATTCATCCAACTTTCTGTACTGCTGTTTTCCGATTTTTCTCATAATAACTTAAAGTTTCTAGTCTCTTACTCTATTCTGGTGATTCAGAATAGTACAGACTGGCAGATTTCTAAATCTGGGAGGGGGAAAAAGGAAGGAAGACTATGTTTCCACTTTATATCCTATCTGGAAAATGAACTTTGAAAATTTCTTTGTTTAAAAAGATTATTCTCAGTGCAAAGGTCTTTACCCAAATCATTGCATCAAGCACAATAACCCCCCCCACACACACACATTATATACAGCCAAACTTCAGCTGCATAAGTCCCATTTTTTAAGGGCATCATGCAATAATGAAAATCATATTTTGTAACCAAAGTGTGCATATGTTCCAATTTGTACATTTATTTGGTTTTGACTGTTGGTAAATTGCTCAGTATCTCAGATACACTTAACAATTCCTATCTTTTTGTTCACAGAAAGAAGTCAAACTATTACACAGAGCAAATAGTATAACTGAGGATAGATATTTTCAGGATGGCTTAATCATTGGGTAGGATAGTTAAGATGTCATTTTTTTACTGTGCAATAGGAGCATCTCTATTTTTGTATGCTTCATGTTCCCACAGATGGGTCTCAAGTTTTACAGCATGTATTGGACATGGCTCATGGCCATGCCAAATATAATGAGTGCAGGACCCAAGTAAAAATGTATGACGTATCCTGTTTACACTTGCACAATTATAATAATTTAATCCTCTACACAAGAATGATGCAACAGGGTTTCCATTTTAGGAGTTTAATCTCTGCCCACACATATGACGTATGTCCTTTGTTATTATTCAGAGTCTCACTGTTGCAGGCTATAGCTGACAGACACTTACATTTCTCCACTACAGCCATATGTTAACAGTGTAGCAACACTTACTGGATCCAGTCCCTGAAAGTCCTTCCTCATGTTTTCCGTAGGCCTCTTGTGATTAGAGCTTCATCTGAGCTAGATCTTAGTGAAGATATCAGGATTTCAGTTATGTAACCGATACAAAAACGGGGCTGAAGGATTGACACCTCTATGTTTTTAATTCATGGAAGTATTGCACAAACAACAGTCAAAAATACCATAAAGAACCATGTCTTGAGAGGCCAATTTTTCATGACTAACCCTGTGGGTTAGAGCAGAGGAAAAGCAGCTTGATTAATTGTAACATTTATTTTCATTTAATAGATTCATAGATTTTGAGGCCAAAAGGGAGCACTCCGATTATCTAGTCTGACCTCATGCAGAACGCAGGCCGCCGAGTTCCACCCGGTAATTCCTGCCTGGGCTGAGTGATTCTTCTCTGCTATGTAAGGAAACTCTCAAGCCAATTACATGTATCAGCATTAGCTCATGCCATATACTGGGCCATATCCTGAGCTCTTTTTACCACCTTGTAAATCCTGAGGAGCTTCGTTTGCCAGCTCAGGGTTTACATGGATAAAACTGAAATCAGAATTTGGCTCACTCTTCCTCACAAAATGATAGCCGGTAGAAAGATTTATTTACTCCACTGAATAAGTAAGTGTAAGGAACATTTATATGTGTTTGTGGTACATTGCTTTATTCTGAAGTATAACATTTAGATTGAATCTCTGAAGTTGTGGTAATTGGTGTCTTTGGTCCAATGATGAGTCTGGATTTCTTTAGCTGACAAGGAAGAGCCTTCAACACTTCTACCGCAGTTTGTAGGTGTGTCTGTCTTCTGCCTTGTACACATCAGATGTCACCCCTAAAATCTGCACTGAATCCAGCACTTCTGATGGCACTAAGGCAAATTCTCCAAATGACTTAAGAATATACCACATCCTTAAGCAGCTCTTTTCAAGAACTTTCGGTAGCTACATGCCTACCTCCAAAGTGGAAAAAAGTGAAAAGAATGACATTTTAGACTGAAAATCCCTGAGTGTTGTCAAATTATACATTTACCCTTATCGTTAAAAGTAAAAGCAGCATATTTAAAACACAGCTTAATCTAACGTGACAAGAAATGAAACAATTCAAGTACAGCTGCTATTCAAGGTAATATTCTGCTGCTCAGAAATATTCTGCATCTGTGCATCTAATTATAGCAAAATAGCAGACAAATACTTTTATACCATAGTCAATGGAGAAAGAAGGGGCTAGGACAGCTATGCTTGTCAATCAGATTACTAGGTAGCTAAATATGGGTTTCTGCCAGACAAACTTTTCAAGATTTGTATTTGGCTGAGACAATCCTGTTTCTTTTGTATTTCCAGTGTTTGCACTTATGTCCTGTATGTTGTGCATTATGTCATAAGCGTTTTCAGAAGAAAAGGACATATTGCATTTAAGCACCAAGTCTAAAGTGAATATAGGAAAATGATCCATGATAATAGTATATTATATTATAGTAACCACACTTCCCAAATGATACTAATATCAGAAAAAATTGTTGCCATGGTAACTGGCCTGACTTGAAACAGTTCAGCTGACGCTGAGCTTCCTTTCCCTTCCCTCAAAATGAACCAAATAAAACATTTTGGAGAGGAAATTCTTCTTTTGGCTAGGCAACAGCAATCTCCCATGACCCGTTGTTGAGGCTGTATTAGCTTATTAACATTCTTGGTTAGATAAAATGGACGGAAAAGTGGGCTTGAAAGTGGGCTTTAACTGAAAATTGTCTGTGTAAAATGAAGTCATGCCCACTTATCTTACAGTACTTTTGCTTTTCTAGATCTTTTTCCAGGAAAATAACATTCTGAACATCACTATTTATACAAGAGACTTCAGAAACTAGCAATGAAAGATGATCTTGAAGTGCTCCAAGCAGTAGTGTTATAACTGGGGATACTGATAAGGCAAGATTTTTAGGGAGAGTAATGTCTTTCAGTCTATCAACTTACATAATTGGGAAAAACAATTGGGCATGCAAGTCTTTCCTCAGACTTCACTTATTTAACTTATTTAAGCCCTCACTACTAGTAAAGGACAAAGAGGTATGTCTTCAACTTTTACAGAATTGCTCTCCAGAGTCTATAATTGCTCTCTTTCACACACACGTATATACACAAACATCTTTAAAAAAACACTTATCTTGCATAGGTATGCATCTGCCAAACACCATGTTCTCTGAAAGGTTACAAAGAAACATGGGATTCCTCTTACTTCAACAAACTAACTGATTTTGACAGCTAAATTTCCCCTTAAATATATTTAAAACTTCCTTTATATAGAAGTGTGAGTCATTCTGACAGTCTTAATTTGTACTGAAAAATGATTGTGTTAAACTTATTAGCCATTCAGGTTAGAAAGACTGTAAACAGTAGATTGATGACATTTGCACTGCATGTRCTATATACACTATGTGCCTACAAAGTAAAAAAGCAAGAGTCAGTGAAGGGCATGATGAAAATTTGATAGAAATTGTACTCTAATCCATTTCTGCTCTTGACTTAATGTTTCCTTGTTATTTCATTTTCTCTGATGAGGAGAATATGTATGCAAAGATGTCCTTTTAACTGCATCGTATTTATGGCAAATGTATGAATATTTGTACCAGAACTAACTAACTAAGAAAAAAAAAAAGCAGTTTGGTGGATTTATTGTAACACTGCCCAACAGACCAAAAAAAAATCAGTGGCATTTGAAGACCCATTGATTGATTCTTAAGGAGATATTGAAGTTCAAGCGTTTGTGTTTAGCAGCCTTGAGGATATCTGGGTGTAAACTACTCTGACTCAGTGTGCGCACTAAAAGCACATCTGACTTGTAAGCAGGAGTGAGAGTGGAAGGGAGAGGGTAATCACAAAGTCAAGCATCTGATTTAGCTGGGAAATCTCCCCAGCCCCTCTCTAGTCTCGATGATAAGAAAAGCCATCCAGAAGTTGATTCAGCGGTGAAGCCTGACTTAGATGTTCATAAGCCACCTTTATACTGTCATATGAGCTCAGGGCTTGAGCAGTCACCTGAGCCTAGTCTGCACACCGCTCTGTGTCAGCCTTTTTGAGAGAGCTGAAGGTTGTCCAGGCAGGGGAACTCAGGAAGGAGAGCTCACAAGCTTTTCCCAAGCTCTGCCCCTCCTGGCCATATGGTTGCAACAGGCACCTGTGTCTCAAGCACAGCTACGAAGGATGATACAGACCTCATCTCAACCTAGGTAAGTAAGCCTTCTGCTTTGAACTGCCTTCTAGAAGAGTGCTTCTCCCTCTCTGTTGACTACTGTAAATACATAAACCTGGCAAGTTAAATTAGGTGCTTTAGGTATCAATGATAGATATTAAGAATAACCCCTTTGTCTCCTTCATAATCAAACAGTGGAAAAAATCGTTTGGACTGAGAAGACTCACTTGCTCGTTGCACTATGATCTTGACTGTTTCTGAACTGTCTGATGGGACTTTGGATCAAATTCAGCCCTTGTTTCAGTAGGTCATGCCCAGGGTGGGGGGCACTAGCTAAATTTGAAGCTGATCTTGTCAGTAAGATCCTTTACCTGTCTCCAATTCCTGGAGATTAATTAGAGGGTCAAGAAGCTTCAGGAAGCCTAGCCATATCAGGTAGGGCACAATTTTTCAAAGTCCTTTATATTTATTCTATGGAGAATTTTGTACAGCCAAATACACAAAGATTCAATGGTGGCATGGGGACAGTCTCTGATTTAAGAAATTTTAAGAGTTTCATTAGAAATTACAACCTTGTCATTAACACCTGAGAAATCTTTGTAGCTCATCAAATCCAGTAAGTATTTCTGTAGTCAGGAAGAAAATGTCTGCTGAGGATATTTTCTATTGCTCTCCAGAACCTCTGCATCTCTCTGGAGTGTATCGTGAATGTGGAAGAGGGGATAATGAGAATGCAGAATCCCCAGTCAAATAGTAACCCATGAGAACAAAGTGGATTAGAGGTGTATGAAACTAAACACTCATCTGATCTGAATGTGCCAGCTCTACGAGCTATGCACAACTGACAGCTTTGGTGTGATGTACTTTGCAGAGAACTTTGTTTTTCTTTCTTTGCAGAGAACTTTACTGTTGGGAATCTATTGCATTATTATCTTCCATGACAAATGTTTTCAGCCCAGTGGAACGGATAATGAAAACATGTGACTCATTTGGGGCACTGCAGTCCGTGTGTGTGTGTGCATGTGTGTGTGTGTGTGTGTGTGTGTATACGCACGTGCGTGCCTTTCTGTATGCTTTGCATAACAAACCTGCCCTGTTTTGTACATTCATAGGATCTTACCAGTTCTATGGTGTGTGCATCACATTTGCCACGAGGCCAGACTGCAGATCACCAAAGTCCTCAAGGATTAAGACTGCTATAAAAACACATATCAGTAAAGGCTGCACTTGTTTATACAGAGCAACAAAAGTGCAAGTTAAAGATAATCCATGTCTTTTGGGTGTTTTTGGAAAGGACTGCAATAAATAATTGCTTTCACAGTTTTGACTACAGTGAATCAGAAAAGAGAAGTCCAAGTGAATTTCTTTATGCTACCTCTTGATGCCCTGGGATTATAAAGTTCGCTCTATTTGGTGTAGTCTAAGATAGACTGTACCAGAAAACAAAACAAAACAAAACAAAACACCCGACAGCTAATAACTCTTAAAAGAACATTTCTAGGGTTGCAGATGCAAAGATTTAAAAGTTAACAAAAACAAACAAAAAAAAAACAGAATTAATGTTGTCTGTGACTTTTCATTCAGTTCCTTAGGTTACAATCTTGAATTAAATAATCACATATGATTTTTCCACTCTGCCAGGGGGATGAATCAGAATTGTGCTATGAAGGCATCTGTTGTCTGTTAAGTCCCCTGACTCATTTGTTGCACAAGTTGGAAGATGTGAAATGAATGAGGCAGGGGACAGCAGGAAGAAAGAGGATTGTCTCATGGCTGAGGTAGATGAATGTCACTCAGGAGAACTGGATTTCATCCCTCTCTCTGACACAAAGATCATATGAGAAGCTGTGCAAATTATGTAAACCAGAGTTGTTATCTCCAGTAATGAACAAGTAGAAATTACACCCTGATCTTCATATTGCCTGGATATGAATTTCAATTCCTTCACTGATCTCCTTGTTACAAACAAACACTTATTTTCTGACCCTCCTGCTCTGTCTTTGGTCTGGGTAGCCCACAGGAAAGTTGAATCCCCTTGTCCTGGAAGGACCATGGCCAGACCTTAGCAATTACCTTGCAGGCACTGGTACCTCCAAAGCTCTTGAATGGATGCTGAGCCCTAAAAATAACTCAGGGTAGGGCTGAAGTGTCCTAGGAGGGGTGCGGGTAGAGACTGTGCCCTACAGCTGAGGGAGCACCGTCTGCCACACTGCATTCTCTCCACCCTCATGTTGTTTTGCCCTGGCCACTTTTGAGGACTAAATGATGTCAGATCTTTTTTAATATTAAATTGGTTGGAGCTGACCTCCTTCCCCCATGAATTCCCTTGAGGTGTCCCACACTGCTCATCAGCAGTGCTGTAGCCCTGTCAAGCTTGGCTACTTGATCTAATGGCAACACTGCAGAACTCATGGTGGTGTGCTAGGGGGGCATGAGACATGTAGCCAGGATATGGATTGAGCTGCAAAGATTTTTGGCTTAGTTTCTAGCTCTGAGGAGGGTTTTGCTTGGCTCTTCTATCCCTTAAACATAACTGCTTTGGGCTGCCTGCCTGTTCTCGTTCCAGTCCCGTCCCAGTCCCATGGCTAGCTCTTCATCTCAGTCCTGTTCTCCTCTCTTAACCATCATGGAAATCTGTCCCTTCACAAAAAATCCAGGTATGTCCCATTTATGGACTCTTACCCCATTCTCATTCTTTCCTTTGCCCAGAATTCCTTTTCCTTCGTCAGATCTTCAGTCTGTATCACTCTTGGTCAGCCCTCAAGTTTCTTCCTTTTGGCATTACTCCACAAGCACTGTCTCCTTCCATGGAGTCCTCATCTGGTTCTTCATGCACTCCTGAACATAGCTTTTTGTCCACACAGAGCTTTACTTCCTCCCTCAGCACAGCTATGCCTTACTGCTTGGACCTATACCTCACCTCTCTATTCCCAGTCTCTACCTCCCTTTTCCTCATCCAGGTTTTCCCCAGCTTGCTGGTTCCCTCCCCTGTTTCAGTCCCAGTTTCTATTCCTTGACAACATCTAGACCTAGTCTTCTCCTTCAGGAAATACATCTTTCTCCACATACTTCCTTTTTCCTCAGAGCCTTTGATCCACCTCTTGTCCTCCCGTGAAAGGAGGTAAACACCTCACCCCCTGCAATGCCCTGTTTCAGCAACATGTTGACTGAGAATGCCAAAGAAACAGCCTCCCTGGTGTCACATGCAGTGCCCAGAACTGCTCCAGCCTAGAGCATGTGAGTACAGCCACTACAGAGCAAAACTGATTTCATTCCTAGAGCCTTTTACCGGAGAATACCACTTTTTTTCCCCCCAGTGGTTGTGGAGCATGTACAATGCAGCTACATACAGAGCCTGCAAGGAGCTGGGGCATGCTCAGTGAAGGGAGACTGCCTGGGGAGTTCAGCTATTAAACTCTGGCCAGTCGTTATGACGCATGTGCAAACTGCTGCTTGTCAAAGTCTTGAACAATTTAGGTTGGAGATATATTTCCATGGGAATAAAAATGAGTAAATAAGGTTTATCCTTAACACAAGCCCATCTCTTCCTTCACATAGGGTTCCTGGAAAACATAGAGTTCAAAAGCTTTACAACTACTTTTTTTTTTTTTTTTAACATTGCGAAGCAGTTTTTTTCTCTTTTCCCCTATTTTTTGTTTTTGGAAGAGGTATTACTCATTTTTAAAAAAGTAATGTAGTGTGGCAGATGACAAGCATGGGAAATTTCAGGCCTGCCCTCCCCTCCCCTCCCCACCCACCTAATACTGAATGTTTCTCCAACTTGCAAAGGAAAACATGGTCATACAATAAGAAATGACAGAGAGACTTAGCTTTGACAAAAGGGTAGACTCCAAGGTGAAGCACAAAAGCACAGATAGACTTGCTATGTATGTCCATATTCACATTTTATTTGTTCAATGATTTCCTTAGACCAGAAATAAGTTAGCTCTAGTCCTTGTACTCAAGAACCCTTGAGAAAAATGCCAAGTGCCTAGGATCATACAGGCAGGTAGATACAAAGTAAATATCTTTTCTCATCCTTTGCCTGTTCTTCAAGCATCAGATCCAAAACCCTCCATTCACTGAGGTGTAACAACCTTAAAAGGAAAGGAAGAAGTAAACATATTGGATCCTGCCAGATTCCTCAGGCTACACCAGTAGGTCTGAGCCTCCCAAACTCCCTGCTGAGGTGTGGGACTCTGCCTCGCTCCCATGTGCAGCTGCATGCCGAGAAGCCACAAATGGAGCCGTTAGTGTCTATCCTGGATGTGGAGCTCATTTGAGACGAGGGAGAGAAGGAGAGAGGGAGATCTCACAGCTCTGCCGCTAAGTAATTTTTTTTATGGAAACTTATTTTTAATTTGTTCCATATGAATCTTGGGAAAATGAATCATTTTAAAAGTTTATCATAATTCTAATCTAGATAAACTGCTCAATAAAGAATGGAAAATATGTATTTTGTCAGAAGGCATAACTAAAAAATGTTCACATATGGCAATGATTTCCTCAGTATTCAACAAAGGATTGGCTCAGGAGTCTTCTCCTGTAGATACAGATCAGATTTATCACTGCGGTAATGTCACCTGACTTGTACAATGTTTAAGCTGTGAGTCAGCAGAGCAGAGAGATGTAATTCTCCAGCATGTACAGTATTTATCCTGTCCTTTTCCAATCTCTGGCTCCGATTTTGTTTTTAACATTATTGAGGAGTGATTCTTCATAGTTAAGGTTACAAATGAGTCTGTCTTAAAAGTTTGTTTTGGCTTCTCTCTACAAACTACCCTGCCACACCTCTGCATCAGGACCACAGAGCTGGTAATCAGAGCTGAGAACAAGATAATGTTTCTTTTCAAAATGAGAAATGAGTGAAAGGTTTGCTGGATTATGGCTTTCTGAAAATGAAAGTGCACCCATGGCAAAAAAAAAAGTCCTTTCTATTTTGTTGCTTTGCTCACTTTCTTCAAGAAATTAGCAGGGAAATGCTTTGTTTATTTATGGTGGATTCTAGATATTTCCCCATCATCCTGGAAAGATAGCTTCTGTTTTACTCATCAGAAGTTAAAGACAGACAGTGGTTAGGAAAAGAAAAAGCAATAAAGGATATGTATGTCAGCTTTAGCCCTTTGTAATCAGATGAGCAAAGCTGTCTGGACACAATCCTTGGAAAAGTGCTCTAGGTGACCCGCTTGAGCAGGGCAGTTGGACTAGCTGATCTCCGGAGGTCCCTTCCAACCTCAATACTTCTGTGATTCTGTGATTCTGTGAGCAGAATGTGGGTTTGGGCACTCAGTATTTGCAGGACAATGATGTAAGTTTAGATTAATAATTTTTAAAATTGAAGTGAAAATTAAGTGCCTAAAAAAAAAAAAAAGTGACCCAGCCCTGAGGTCACCTAAGTTGTAGACACCTCTGTTCAGCAAGTGGGGCCCTTTGCCTGTTCCGCTCCTCCGTGCTCTGGGAAGTCCCTGCTCAGAGCAGCTGCATTTCTGGGCATCCTGGGGGAGCCCTGGCAGAGCAGCACCCCGTCCCTCCCAGCGGCCTGATTCTGCACATTGGGGATGTCCACTACACTCCATCAGGATTCGGGGTCTCCTGAAATATACTTATGATGTCCCAGTTATGCTCTCTCCTCTAAACTATAAGAGTGAGCATGCCGCAGTCCTTCCCATCCCCATCCTTCTCCCCCCTCCTTCCCACAGGGAGGGGAAAAAGCAGATTTTTTCAGAGGCCTTGAGCTGCCTCAATGCTGAGGAAGGTCTGGAGTTTAAACCTCCTCTCTCTCTTTTTTTTTTTTTTAGTGGTATTTCCTTTCAGCTAGCTCCCCACTAAAGGACAGTTCAGAGAGGGCATTACTTTTCTGATGTTCCTAATTTTGTATAAACACTTTATAGGAATCCTGGGAGCCTAATGCAAAGACATGAATTCCATTGTGTGTGTCATGTACCTAAAAATTGGGTGTTGTGGTACATGACATGTGGGTATCTTTTGTTGGATTTATCCCTGGATTCCTCTCCCTGAACAGCAGTGCAGAGCATCAAAGTCCAGCTCAGTGTTTAAATACTCTTACATTTTGTTTAATTTAGCATATTATTGTTACTAGCTGCAGCAATCTCAGTCTAGGGTTGCAAAGAGGAGGGGTCTCATATCCTCACAGAGGGCTGCTCTGAGAGCACAATTCTCATGTGCACCCGCAGCACATGCTCCGTCAGTCTGGCGGGTCTGGGATGTGTCCCACCAGGCATGCATTCCACAGGCAGCTGTGCATAAAATCATAGAGAAATAGGGATGAAAGAATCTCAGGAAATCATATATTCCAACCCCTGCCCCAATATAGATCAGTGACGTCTGTTTGACTCTTGTGAGTTATTAAGATAGCCTGTTCCTAGAGACACCTCACAGCATTCCTAGGCAATCTATTACACTATACTCACCATTTCTTCTTTGCTTCTTTTGTGCTGTCATTTAAGCTCATTATGTTTTTTTTTCTTCTGATGTGTCCATAGACACAGAGAACAGAATATTCCTTACCTCTTTGCAGCTGCTTTTTTGTATCTGTCTGAAGACTGTTATACTGAGTCTCCTCATTCTTCTCTTTTTCTAGACTAAACAACTCCTGTTTTTTCAGTCTTTCCTGGTAGGCCGTGTAGGTTAGGTCTGACACAACCAGACTGCTAAAGGTAGTAGGTCTGATGAAAGGCTTTGGATGCTGGTTAAAAAGAAAATAACATGGCAACATTATTGTGATGGGATCAGCTGGACACTACTGAACCAGAAAATTCCACTTTTGTACGGAATTGGCAGACTTATTCCATGTACAACATTAGGAGGTAATAGAAGATTTAAGGGCACAAGTCTTAGCTGGGAAGAAAATCAGCAGGGTGGTATAAATCTTAGATGTCTAAAAGTTAGCTGACTGTATTAAGCTGAATACCTGAGCCCTCTGTACCGACAAATGAGAAAAACTAGACTGCTCTCCAGGTACTTTGAGGTACTTGTCTTAAATATCTTTCTTAAGATGAGATGAATTGTTCTCGGGAGATATGCTCCTCTCCTTCTACAACAAAGAGAGTTTAAGTTTAACTCATGAATTGATTTCTAACTAGGCAGCACTGCAAATTTTGTGCCCAGCAAATCTTGCAATGCAAGGGTTCTTGTTGCAGATGTGGGAAGTGAATATTTACATCAACTGTAGCAATGAAACCAGTATAGCCCGAACCTCATCATGAGTCAAGCCATCTGAATGCATGTGACTTGCTTAAAATAGTCAGCTTTAGAAATGAGGAAGCATCATTAACTATTTTTATTCACCTCTGGTTTATGAGCCTGCAGGGGTAACATGTTATAACACTTCCAACTTTCTCCTGGAAGTCTCTGTGAAAGAGATTAAAAAGCTGAGATACTTGGCTAATCACTTGGCTCTGGAAATAGAGGCTTTGGGTGAACACCAAATGTTGAAATTACACTACTAGAATAGGAGTCATAACATTTGGTTTCTTCTTGCGTGGAAAGGGAGAGAACTGCAGTTGTTGAAGAGTTCTTGGATAAGGAAAAGGTGAATCACACAGGAGCCCGTACAAATTTTTCTAAAATATCAGGCTTGATTCTCCCATAATCATGATCATGAGGGATTCCAGACGGTTATGACAATTGCGTGACACAAAGAGAATTTAGATAGTCACATTGCGACTCCCTGTGCATAACATAGGGGGTCCAGGGGCGCCTTAAAGACTTGTCCGGACATCAGGTCAGCATAATCTGAGTTTAGCTGACACATCAGATGGAAATGAATTGTCTGAGGTATGTTCAAGCCTATCATTGACTTTTACTAAGTTCACCGTCAGATGTAGGAAACATCAATAGTTAATATGTAGAATATTAGATAACCTTTAGGGAGAATTCATGGGCATATACACTGACGTATCAGATGGCTGTAGCACTAACTCTGAAAGATGCTTTGCTTTTTATTGATTAGAATTTGGAGGAGGGAGAAATATTTAAACTCAAGATAGAGCTACAATTATGTGTGATGGATCTCAAAGTACTTCAAATATTTACTTAATACATGATAATTTAACTAAATTAGACATTAGTTTACAATTGCAATCAAAATGTGTTTTCCCTAAGACTTTAGCTGTTCTAATGATTCTTTAAGTGTAAAGAAAAGCCTGCTGCTTGATTGAAACATGTCCAAAAGGCATCACAGCTGACAGGAACTTGAATTGGTCTTCTGCATTCATTTCTGATAGCAGAGGCAACATAATCTGACAGCAGATGTTAAGCAGGCAACGTTTCTCTTTTGATCCTAAGAGCAGCTGACAAGGAGCTGTAGACTAACTTTAAAAAAATTAAACAAACAAAAACACCACCAACAAAGTTGTCCAATTAAAATTGGATTGCCTCCTCAGATAGAGACACCGTTTAAACAACAACAGGAGCAATTAACAGGTCCTGATTATTTGTAGAAGTGGGTCAATTCATGGATTTTGCATTGTTTGCCAGATTTTAATGTTTATGAGCTCCCAATTCTAATTTTCTTGCTGACCATTCTGTTTTACTTTGTCAGATTGATCTACGATTCCTGCAAGTCAGGAACCCTGACAATGTTTTTGCCTGTTGGGCAGGAATATATGATCCTTCAAGAATCTCCTGAATTGTTCTTTGGGCTTGAGTACAAATTTCTTATTTATATCTCAGCTGTGCAATGATTTCTTATCTATCCCCTGTAAAATGTGTCAGCTTCTAATGAGGGATTAAGACCTTTACCTTACTTACCCCCCTAATCAGAACAGCCTACAACATAGTGGTTAGCGATTTCACCTATTAGTAGAAGATTCACCTTCATCTTAAGACATCTAAGTATCTACACTGAGTTGTCTGCTTGTGCTGCAAGAGTCTGAACTCCAGTGATAGTCAAAGGAAAGACAGTGGAGCTAGTGGAGCCTAAAAAGCAATTTAGCTGACCAGCAGCTAAGTATTTACCATGAGGTGAATCACTCTCTAGGCCCCACTGACTTTATTAAGTAGCTCTCCGGTGACTACAAAGGGAGTTTAGACACTTCCAGCAGAGATCTATGTTTATTTATGTGTCCTAATCTTTAGCGTAATCACACCTGTAAGGCTCCAGTCAGTCTTTGAACTGAAGGCACCTACTACCACATGAGATGCTCTAGGATACACAAGACATCCACATGGGTTTGGCAGATATCATGCAGGACCTAGGAGAGAACTGCAGCTTTTTTGGAGCAGCAGCAGCAGCAGCAGAAGAAGACCAGGTAAGAGTCTGAGAAGGTTTCAGTTAAGAGAAAGCCTTAGAGACTTTTCTTCAATGTGATCTCTCTATGGCAGTAGTGTAGAGCACAGAGGAATCGGAACATTGGACCCTTCCATGCCAAGGGTTATGAGAAGCAAGGTTTTGTTTTAGATTTTGCTTTGCTTTGCTTTATTTTATTTTATTTTATTTTATTATTTTATTTTATTTTATTTTATTTTATTACTTTATTTTTATTTTTATTTATTTATTTATTTATTTACTTTATTTATTTTGTTTTGGATCTAGCTTGACCTTTCTAGTGTCCCAAGTACAGACCTTTAACGTGGAAGATCCTGCATAAGAAATGACTTTCAGGCCTGTGTGCAGAGAACCCCACTGTTAATTACTATGGATCGCAGCAAACATAGGACATTAGTCATGATGAGCTTGTGTATGAAATGGAACATTCTTCAAGGAATAGAAGAGAGATTAAAACCAGTTGTCGAGTCCGTATCAGCAGTGACGTCGACTTCATTTACATTAGATTAAAAGTCTCACTTTGGTTAATGTTTCATTATTAGAAAGACTTGTCCATGGAACCCCAGGTATCTTTGGATGTAGCTGCTAAGAAGTCATTAGCAATTAGTTCATTAGTCAAAACCAGATTAGGTAACATTGACTACAGGGTACAGGAAATTTTCTTTATACTTTTCTTGGCTGTGAAGGAAAAGCCTTTCCCCTGTTACCTATGCCATTGTCCTTTATGTCTTGGGCCTGTTTCAACACTTTCAGAATACAAGATTTCTCTTGCAGCTAACATCAATCTTTTCCTTACCTAAAAGTATTTGAAGAAACTTGAAAACTTGTAATTGAAAAAATACGTTTTTATTCAGTAAAAATCAAACAAAATCAAGTTTTATTCACTAAAAATCAAACATAAGCAATTCAAAACAGATTTCTCCCAGATTTTCAGTTCATTTAAAAAATTTTTTTTTACATTAACTGATATATATGTTCTAAAATCTGGAAATCACTAGTACTCTTCCTCCCTTTCCTAAGGAAAAGAAAAATCAAGCTTTGTTTTAGCTCTCCCTACACCTTCTCAAAATGTCTGCCCTTTCTCTTTCCCTTCCGCTGCAGTAAATGACTACCCGAGTCTCTGAGCAACAGTTAATCAGGTCCAGGGTCCTTAATGATGCTGACCTTGCTAGAAATCTTCTTTTGCGCACTGGATACAGTAATGACAGAGAGCAGAGTAGTTGGGGGGAGTACATGCTGCAGTCTGCAAAATCCTTCACTGATGTGTTTGTGCTCCTGTCCTCGGTGATGCCTGGAGGCACATCGCCGCTGCGAGTTGCTCCTGCAGCGCTGGACCATTACTCTCCCTCTTAGCAGAGCCTGTGCCTCAGAGCCGCAATTTACAGTCCGTAATGTGTGCATTTTGGTAATGGAATGACACAGACATGTTAAATATTATTCCTGTAGAGTACATGACCACACGAATTCAAAAAAACACTGTGTTCATTTTATAGTGACACACCATGCACTTTTGGTATTTTATGGATCCTAACAATGATTGTCTATATAAAAATTTTGATGGTCATGTTGATCAAAAGTCATTCAGTTAGCTATTCATTAAAATGACTTGCTTCATTACTTCATTACATGCTTTTAAGAAAATTCGCTCAAAAAAACCTTAAAAAACACCCAAACAAGGGTTATACCCAAATCAGCAAAGCCTGTTTAGAATCTATGGCTCAGAGTACATACTCGGTGCAATTTCTGGATGGCATTCATGCTTCATTTAGCTCAGCATTTTGTTTTCCAACAGCCTATAATGAACATACTCAGGATTTAACAGTTTCCTTTCCAAAAAAGGAGAAATTTCAAGACAAGAAAATGTTATCATTCACAAAGCAAACAAACCTCAAACCAGCCTCATCTTCTTAAGCAGAAGCTTTGGGTTGCTTTCTTAACAATGTTGCTCTTCTTGAAGCAAAGGGATCAGTCTGCAGTATTTGGACTTTGACTGTAAGATGGGTGGTTCTGAACAATCTCTTTGTTTCCCAAATTAGGAGTTGTTTGGCTCCAGGATATCAGCACATGCTATCACAATTGTAAGACATAATTATGAAATTCTGATTATGATTCTGGGCTGATAAACCAGTTTTTTTCCATTGTTCCACATGCCTTTCTTTGCCTGTAAAGACTTTACACTGGCCAGCAGTTTACTTCATTAAGCCTGTTTAAAGCATTATAGTTTAGAAATAACAAAGTTACATACATTTTAATCTTTGTGTACATGCAAAGAATAAAATATTTTCCACTAGCTATAATACACAGCACTGCTCATTACATGCAGCGAGTGCTGTCAGCCCTCATTCGCTTGGAATGTCCTCACAAACTAGACAGAAATTCACCTATTGTGAGGGTGAATTACCTTAGTCAAATAAACATGTATGCATGTATGCAAATGAGTAATGTTTCCTTTTGATATTAGCCACCTAAGCAAAGTGTTTAGGATCATCATCAAAGAAAAAAAAATCCTCGCCTTTAACTATCACTGTGGGATTTTTAGGGAGAAGCCTAATTCAATGCTTTCAAGAAAGAATACATTTTTGTCTTTTAAATGAGTAAAATACAAACCTGCTACCTGCTTTTCCTTCAGATATACATCTAGAAATCTCTGTGATTAGATCTTCAAATGAAGTTTGGGTAAGAAAACAGGCCAAAGCCTATGCAAAAAGTATGAATAACTCTTCAGTGCCTTTATTCAGAACAACTGACTTTGGTGAAAATCTGGTTTAGGGCATATCAGATCACTGTAAGGATATATAAGAGCTGTGGGCACCCCCCCCCCCAGTAATTAAAAACCTGATTTAAACAACATTCTTAGACTAAATGTCAATATTAATAATTCTGAGCCTAAGGTTATACATATGTTCATGTGTCTGGTTGAATCAGGACTTTGAGTTTATATTTATAGGACTGAACATTTTTTTCTCCTTAAGTTTCCATACTGAGATAAATAGACGCTCAAACTCATATTCTTGCCCTACAAATGCCATGCTATGTTTCTTGCAGACTACAGGCAACTCGTGGATATTAAGAAGTCACCCAACTCCTAATGATATTACAAGCCAAATGCCAGTGAAACCACTGGCAGTCAGGCACCTAATTGCGTTTGTTGTTGTGGTCCATACAGTCAGCCTTTGTGGCATATCACTTGCATGCATGGTTTTCTAAGAACTAATGTCTGTGTACCCAAAATGAGATGACCATTTGATACTAATTATTGTTCAGCTTAGGTAAGTGGATCTTGCATTCTCAGATTCCATCACTGTGCAAACACAGATGATAATACTCAAAAACAGTACAGTGAGTGACAGAGAATAATTTTATAAAATGTTCTCCTTTGGCAAGGCAAACACATTTTTGGGTTTATTTTTGATTCTGTTTGCATCCATCATCTCAGTAGCCAAAGAAATATTCCCATTCATTTGATTTCTGTGGTATAATATTTGACCATGACCCCTTGGCTATTTCCTAAAGCAAGGAATTCCCAGCTAGTCTCTCAGCAAAGGCCAAAACCATTTAGTTCCTATGACGAGACCAGGCAGGGTGTGCTCAACCTGGCATTGCCATAGGTAAGCTAATATGAAAAGCAAGAGAGTAATAACTAAGTTCTGGAAAATGACAAACCACAGGAACATTTGGAGAGTGCAGATAGTCAGGTTTACATGACGTAGCGCATTTGCAAGGATGCTCAGGCCTTCATGCTGCCACAGAACACTTTTCCTAATGTAATTTCTATTTGAATGATGTTTCTGACCTGAGACTCTGCTGCAGCCTATCTGCTGGGTTTAGTGTAATTCCTGTTTTCTCACCAGGTCAGTCACTCTGACTTATTCACCTTCAGAAGAATCCTGCCTACAGAAAATCACCAACTTCATCTTGCATTTAGATATACTTCCCACCTCCAGTTCTCCAGGTGGATGGAGTTTTCAGAACTTCAGTCTTCTAATAGTTGAAAAGATTATTTTAATTCCAGTTTAGGTGTACTCCTGGCCAGTGTATACATGCTGTTAACCTGTTGCTGGAGAAGCATAACTTCCAGTAGTAACATAATACAAAAGCAAAGCATCAGCGGTGTAGCAGGACACCAGAAGTTGGGACCTGCATTATTTTGTAATGCCCTAGCTCCTTTAAAGCTAGAACTTGCATTGATTTCAGCAGTGCCAGCCAGTTCACAGATCATCGCTGCCCAGGAAAGACAGAATGGGTCCATCTCCCTGTTCAAGTCCAAATTACTAGTGACCTCACAAAATGAGGTCGCTCATTGAAATTTTAGAAAACGTATTTACATCATAAATACTAGGCAGTAAACAGTGGCACCCTTCCTGGCAGAAAGGCAAAGGACTGGGTGGACATGCAGTTGAATTATTCCCTGTTAATACAGAATAGCCAAGCAATAAGGCTTTCTTTAGCCAGAATACTGGGAGTCAGGAGAAACTGGGATTATCAAGGCATCCCTGTCTTTTGACATATCCAAGTGTGTCTTTGATACACTCCATCTTGGAATAAAGTTGTGGGGTGAAGGAAAACAACAACTGGTTCAAAACATCGCACTCCACGGACATTAGAGAAATGACCTCTGTAAACCTGTGTTTTCAGCTGTTGTTCTTTTCATGCAGAACAGCTCAGTTTAATGACAGACTGCAGGAGTCCTGTTCACAGCCCCCTCTAGGATAGCCCTTCGGCCAGGGGCTCACGGCCTTCCAAGGGAGCTACAGGCTGCTAGAGTCATGGCACAGTCAATTTGGTATGTGCATCTTACCTCCATCAGAAATGAAGTTTTTCTGAAGTGGATGTCTCATCTAGAAGAGACTGGAATGGCCAAAACCAGATCAAAATGAGAACATAACTGTGACTCTACTTATGTGGTCTAGCTTCCTGTCCATAATTTGACAAAAATAATTTATTTAAGAGCAACAGCGAAACGGCAATCAATGAATAAAAATAGATCTCTGCAGAATGCAGGATGAAGTGAGGAAAGGATGGGGGAGAAGAGATACTGACAGTAAAAGAGAGAGATTCTTCTTGTGATTATTTTGCAAAGTTCTGATATGCTTTGTAAAGTGATGGGCACACTTTATAAACAGAGAATAAACATAGGCAGTTCAGATAATCAGAAGATGATCAAGTATGGTATGAGGGAGAGACAATATGGAGTAATGTGCTGATCATGATGCATCTTTTTTGTTGATAGAAAGGGAACTTGGCTATTGACACTAAGTAGGTCTATCTCTGGATAAATGGTGAGCACTAGCATTTCACTAATATTAAATTGACATATCATTATCTGGAGTTCTTTTTATATTTCTCTCTCTGCTGCTAGGGATAGGTCTCCTTGGAAAGAATTTCTGTTTTTCTTAGTGCTACTTTTTAAAGCAGGGGAAAGGCGAGTCATTTGGCACTTTAACCTTTTCCAACTGCGTGAACAACTCAGACTTGCCATTCAATCAGCGAGTTAGAGGAGGAGCAGGAGAAGGAAAGTTATGAGACAGAAAGAGGAAAATCAGTAAGAGGTGGAAAAAATGACTTAGCTTAGCTGATGTGGTAGGAAAGAGAAAGAGAAGCATTTTTCTAAGAAAAGGGAGAAAGCAAAAGGTTTGAAATAATCTGATGTTAGATTTTTCTATTATAATTTTTGTAAGGTATTCAGATACCATGGTGATGAGCGCAGCTGAAATATCTAAGCACTCTGGGATAGAATATATTCAAACAAAAAGGATAATTAAAATAGTGCTTATTTAGATGAGGGATAATGTTTCAGTTCCTATGCAAATGAGCACAGTTAAAGGATCACTTGCCTTTTTGTGAAAATGAATATTGAAAGTTTGATGAGAAACTTGGGAGAAAGCAACATTCTTGAAGTCAAAGCAAATGCAATCTCTATATGCAAATGAAATCAATTAATTTTAGCAGCCATGTATGAGTGTAAATGAGAAAATCAATGTTTTTCAAAATCTAGTAATTTGATAGCCATTAGTCTCATTAGACTTTCTTTTAAAAGCTTAATTATTCAAAAATACAACCCAATTGAAGTGTGGTTTAGAGAGGACACATTCTTAAATTAACTACAGCAGTGATTTTCCCTATGGAGTGAAGATACAGTACCAGTACAAGGCCTTGTAGACAGGAACATGACATCTAGCTGGACTTGGGACTTTAATTTGATGAAAAAAACTGCCAACCCCATACAGATCTAACTGTTTATCTAGAAGAATATGAGTAGCCCCACTGAAGGCCCTCTGAGGCTGTGTTGTTTGTACCCTGTGAAGATCCATCCCTTGATTTTTAGGGACATGCATAGTGTGAGGTCAGGACTATCACAATAGCATCCTCCAGGCTTCATGTCTGGATGAAGTGTTCAAGTCCAACAGAGGGGAGACTGAGCAGAGAGCCAGGCAAGCAGCACACTGCACCCAGGGCTGGGCTCCTTTGCTTGACTAACTTGGGGAGGGCTCACCTTTCATGAACCATCACTGGTGAAAGAATCTCTGATCATTGTCTTCAAAACAACCTCCTGGCTACAGCACTTGCCCAGGAAAATGTGGACTAAGATTTGAGTTCTTCCTCAGTCTGAGGAGAGTTAAACTGATTATGGCCGTAACTTTGATTTGTCTGAGAGATGTCTGTGAACTTGGTGAGCTATCAGGACATTTCTGCTCCTAAAAAGCACAGTATCCATTCAAGATGGACCCCACTAGTTGCATAATTTACATCTACAAATGAAATAAGGTCTCTTTTATGACCATGAGGTCCTGGTGTGGTTTAGCTTTGTCCATACTCTTGAACTCTATTATCATCTGAAACAGGTGGCTGCATCCAGACTGCCTATTGTGAATGGCCCTGGGCCGTGCAAACTCCAAAAATGTGCTAATTTCTAACTGTGAATTGTTTGGATGAATTCTAGCTTGTTCAGGCCAAAACTGTGCCAACGGCCATTCTTTCAATTTATCAGCATGGACAATCAAGTTCATATGCTTGGGATGTGCCATGGCACTATTTCATTTATTAGTATAGACGATCTTTACTAAATAGATTATTCCAAAACATTTTAAATCCACTTCTTGTAAGGAGACGTGGAATTACCTGGATTCTTAGCTGCATTTCTTTATATCGTCTGAGAATCTGCCTTATGGTGTCTCTGATGACCATGTTGAGACACTCATTACACTGCTGTAAAACTTGTCTATTGCCACTCCTCCTTCCTCCTCTTTCACTTCTCACAGATGCCCCCCACATGTCTTTCTTTCTCTCCTCTCCTCTCCCCTCCTTCTCAAAATAATCGAGATATAAGGAAGATGTACTTTCAGAGGACCAATTAAGCACCGCAGGACACCAGCTGAGATGAGGAGCTGCAGTGAGTGAATTTAAATCAAGCTGCAGTTTCTGAGAAATGATCTTTGTACTATCACTAGAATATTTGTTAACAGTGGCAAGGGCTTCAAGCAGATCTGCATGTTGCCAGGGGAAGCTAGGTCTTAATCTTTAGGATGGTGTAAGCCAGAAATGTAAAAAAAAAAAGAAAAGTTAAATTATTGCCTGTGAATCACAAACATGGCTGTAAAATTTTTACTAAATCCTTTCAGGTGATGGGCAAATGAGGAACAGAAAAGAAAGAGGCAGAGTCTGGTAATATGCAATATTAGCATACATTTAGATAACACGTGATTGTAATAGCTCAGGATTGCAGAGCATTTCAAAAATTAATTCTCTTTTATGTAAGGAGGCTACTTTTCAGCTGTGGCATTACCATCTCATCTGTGTATTCTCTGCTTGGCAGAGAGATATTTTAGACACTGCTCCACTGAAGTATAGCCACTTAAAAAGGGAAGAATCAGTGCAGTTCAATGGAATTTAGACTGCCCAAAATTTCTAAGATAACCCAAAATCTCAGCCCCCGCCCTGTGGAACATCCCGCCGAGACCCACTTTGTCATTCTTCTGCTGTAAAGTCCTTGATCTCCCACTGCATGAGCCAAGCTCAGCCCCCCTCAGCAGATGGCAAGCACTGAGCAATTATGTGTGCGCTGCGCTGCTGCCTGCTGTGCTGCCTCTGACTCAGCTCCAATCCCCCTCTGACCACATGGCCCCTCTCCAAAGATCCTGCTCTAATCTGCCCATGACATTTGGGGTGAAAGCAGCAGCTGCGTGGCGGTGTACAGCAGCACCATAGGATGGTTTAGGATAGGAAGTAAATAATTCATCCAGCTGTCTCTGCAGAATGAAGTTAGGAAAAAAAGGGGTCTCCAAATAGCACGAGGGCAGGCCACCAGGTCAACTAGCCAGGTGAAAGCACTTTAAGGTTGCTCATGATGCTTTCTGCCACTGAAAGCAGTAGGAATTTTGCTTTTTGATTTCTGTGCAAGTGAGCTGAGAGATAGGACGGAGGAGGGGTTCTCAGAGTTAGTATCTCAGTTTACATTTTGCTTGACTCTGTCTCCCAGGGAAGGATGTGTCCTATGTTACGTGTCTTGGATTGTCCATATAGAGAAGGATTAGCACAACATAGTGCAACTGAGACAATGGCTTTTCTGGATAAACAAGAGAAAATGCAATCAGAGTGAAATTTCTTTTCTTATTTTCTGTGATGCTCACAGGGACAAGGGCCCTGGAAGATATTTCCGGAGTGTGGAGTGTCCCTGAGCTCCACATATGCATGCCATTAGGAGGCTCTACAGAAGCAGGAGAGGAGCCATGGTAGGACTTCTTTGATCAGCCATAGCAGAGCAATAGAGTGCTTCCCAAAATGCCCTGCAAGACTGAGCATATGTCCCTGTGTCCCTAGCAGCAACAGCAGCAGAGAGATCTCAGTGACCAGCCTGTTTCCACAACTCTGTCCTTAAAAGATTAAATGCTGTACTTTATTGTAAGTGCTGGCAGAATTTAAACAGGTTGCAGTACCCGTGTTTGATTTCTCTTCTCCCTTTTGGAAACAATGCTCGAGATGGGCTCACAAAAACTGAAGAAAGGCAGCTGTGACTAATTCCTGGCTGGAGTTGGGGGAAGAGAGAGGGGAGGCAAAAAGGGCAAAGAGGGTTTTCTTGAGCACTCAGGCTGTCCCAGCTGGTGTCTGCTTGGCCTGTTGAGACTAGACAAAGTGACTGCATGACCCATTTGGACTAAGCCTATACAGAGCCCCAGGTACGTGGCCTGATAGTTATATAAACCTATAATGTAGATTGTAAAATTAAATAGTATGATTTCATTCTGCAAATGATTTGGGGACATAGTTTACAGGAAAGACACAATACAAAGGAAAATTGTATTGCATGGTATTATTCTTTATGAGTTTCTTGTACTTTAATATGATATAAAATTCATATTAATAGGTGCCATTTTTATGGAGAAATTTATAGTCAAAGCATGGTAACTTCTTTGCTGCAAGAGCTACACAGAAAAAAAAAAGTTGACCATTGCTCTATTTTTTATATGCATGGATATCCTGGCGTGAAGCAGTGGATTGTTTAAACTTGAAAGCTTTTATATTGTATGCTTTTTTATTAGCCACTTTGTTCATGATCAGCGTTTCTGTGGCATCAGTAAAAAAATATGGGAACTGTCCATGGGCCAAAATGACATCTGTACTTTTTCATTTGCATCAACTGAAGAATGTGTAGCCTAGAGACACAATTAATGTTAAACTGGCCTCTTCCCCAAATTAGTGGTCTCCTACGTTTAGGTTTATATGCCATATGCGAAGGGCCGAATTAGTCCCACTTGGGTCACTTTTTCCTTGATCACTTCAAGAACTAACCCCATAACAGTGGCTGTCTGTATAGATGTAATTTTCCATGGCTGAATTGACATTTACCTGCATAGGGATTTTTCTGTAAAACATTCTGTATCAGATATATTTATTAGTTGAATTCTATCAAGATCAAATGCCTTTTCTGAGGTAAAAAAATCTAGATGTAAAGGCTACAGCCTTTTTCCTTCTTTGGCCAGCACTGTAGAAATACCCCTAAACAGTGCACACAGATGTGGTAAATTGCCAGGTTTCTTCAATGTGGCTTCAACAGTGGTTCTCCAAGCACAAGACCACAGGTCCGTTACCTGGCCTAAAGGGCCAGTCCAGGACGTGATAACCAAATGTGCGGGAAGTTGTGCAGGAGGAGGTGGAGTGGGATGTGGTGAATAGTGATGGTTGGATAAGGGACTGTCTTCATTCCTAGCATCGGTGCCCTGGCCAAGCCTGCTATGGGACTGAGAAATCTTTCATCTTGTAGAAAGTAGAGGACTGTATTGTCTTGGCCCGTTAGATAAGACCATGGATATGTTATATATCAGCAAAGCAGAACAGGATGGTGGGATATAGAGGAAAGGGGGAGTCAGAAGTTTTCTAACTTGTGCAATAAAAGTTAATTTACACCGTCCTTTTCCTCCACTTTGCCTCTGAGTCAGTATTCATGGCCTTCTGTGATTTGCTTTGATTGGAGGAACTGGCATCATAATATTAGAGCGGACTGGTACTAATAAATCTGGGCTGTGTGCTTTTGTAGGGGAATTGGGATGCACAGCCTCTCCCACTGTTTACATAGGAATGCCAATACAATGCTTTGTTGAAGCAATTAGGTATATTATTCTGATCGCATATTTTGGAGAAGATAAATAGAAAATATTTAGAAAAAAATACAAAGGGGACAAGAAATCTTTCTATTTTTATCTTCTGCCTTTAAAAACAGGTAACCTAGCTTATGCATTATACATGATATTAAGATAGTGAAATTATACTGCAAAATAAATATATTTAAAAATGTGAATCTATCTATAAAATAGTTTAATCAAGGACCATAAATATTAAAAATCTTTTATTATAACTGTTTGTTTGTTTATTACAGGGTACAGCAGGATAATGGGGATATTGTTTAGTGCTTTTACGATACAATTTCATGCCTAAAAGCTTGGATTTTTCCAGTAGAACTTTACTTCTGACTTCCTGATTTCCTGACTACTCAAAAATGAGATAATTGCAACACGTGAGTAATTATTTTTTATGCTAAATGGCTGATATGTATGCAGTCTTATGGTATTTTTTTGCTTGAGAGTATATAAAAGTACATGTCTTTCTATCTATGTAAGTGTTTATATATTCATTTAAACTCAAATTTCTTCAGGCTGCTATAAAAATATTATTATAAAGGAATTTGAAGACTACTGTCATATGTCAAAACTCCATAATTTTCTTAAGCCCTTTTAAGCACTGCACACTTTATTGTAATATTTTGGATTTTGTAGAGCACAGTATCAGGTTTGGTATACTAATTGTAATCTTGGAAATGTGCAACTAGAAATCTATTTTGAGGTAAAACTAGGAGGATAGCAGAAGACAAGAAAAGTGAGAAAAAGAACAAAGACATGGAAAAGGAGGTTATTCCTCATCATCTAGAACATCTTAACATTAGAGAGAAAACAACAAAAAACTCCCTCCAAAACTTATAGAAAGACATATGAACATTTTTGTCATTGTGTAACATCCATGTCATTAACCATTAAAATTAAATAGCTTTGTTCCCAGGGGGGGAGGTAGGGGAGGAGGGGGGGGGAAAGGTAGTTATATGATCAAATCACTGCCTTATGCTCTTGTTTTTTTCTATGATCAGTTCAATCATGTATTTATTCACCAAACTCATTAGAATTGCAATGGTAATCAGAGAGAGGAAATGGTTTCCATCTATCATCCTGTTTCTAACAAGAAGAGGTAACAGACCATTTTAGTTACAGTGCATTAATGCTCATTACTGCCCTAATGAAGATTTGTGTTGCTTTTCCAAGAACCTTCAAACTAATCTGCAATTTCCTCTTAGCTTTCAAAGAAACACCAGTTTTCACATGACTTCAACCTACTGGAGCAAAGAAAGAGGTATTAGTCTGACCATTATAAAACATAGTTTCATAAATAAGGGAAATTAATAAGATGAACATGAGATAAAACAGTTACTTAATTACTATAGCTAAATTCTGAGAGTTAGGTAAACATCGGATTGACTTGATCTCTGTGCCCAGACTTTTCTCCCAACACCTGTATCTGTGCTGCTTAACATGTGGCTAGTATTAAACTATAACCTATTAAACTATTACCTATTAAACTGTTACCACGTATTTAAGTGGTATTTAAGTACTTACAATATATTATAGTAGCCAAATGCCCACTGCATACCTTGCCTAATCTAGATTTCCACATAACTGGGCTTGGTATCATTTCAAGAGCATTCATTCTTACACTGAAATACTCATGCTGCAATGGGCAATTCAAAATGCTCTTGCCTGGGACTTTCCTTGATGTCTTACCTGCCTTGCAAAACCCCAAAGCAGACAGAGCTAGCAGTGAGTACAGCCTGGGAACTTTGCACTGCGGGGTGTTTACTGTCACTATGAGATTAAGCTCCCAAAGAAAGCAGCATGCAGGGCCTATTGCACGTCAGCAGAAGAAAGGCATGCCACAAAACCTGCTTTTCTGGTGCCCCCTGTCACTGCTGTCTCTGGGCTTGACACTTTTAACAAGCCCGCATGTGACTGAACTTTCGCTTGCTAGTGCAGGCATTAGCACACGTGTCTGCTGTAAACTGTGGACTCAGGTTTTTACTCCGTTTTTGCCTCCAAGTGGAATTGGTTATTTGTTGAAAATCAGCACCTATTTAAATATCTTCCTCTATCAGGCCTCAAATGCCTGTGGCTCCCAAACACATAAGGAGTTATTTTCCTGAGCCTTGTATTAAGGGTCTGTTGGAAAACATTTGTCCCTTAGTAACTACTTGACATTTGGACAGAAAGAATTTAAAAGAAAGGAAGTACCTTGGTGGACTTAGGAACATTTAAATGCATCTTAAGGAAAGACCAACTTGAATGTTGTTTAAAGAGTTTTAATTTTGTTGGCCAGGGCTACTGGGAACTAAGAAAGCCCTTTACACTTGGAAATAAGCTTGCCAAACCATTTCCTTTGTGTATCTTGTTCTGCAGAAGTAACAGAATATTCCATTGCTGCATGTTTTAATAATGCCAAAGGAAAAGGTGTATGAAGAGTCAAGGAAAGCAGCTTTCTGACCAGGCCGTTGCTGTCTGTTCCCATGGTTTATGCATAATAGTGGTGACACACAATTCCTTCTTCCTGTGGAAATGATATCTATCATCAAGAGAAGTTCTGCTGCTCTCTGAAAGACTGACCTTTTTACTGGTAGCAGCTTGGCAGGTGTTTGTTTTTGTTTTTAGATATTTGACTTGCAAAAATTAAAATGTACTCTAGGGATTTGACTATCGTTATATTTTACATTTGCTTTCATCAGCATAGCTCCGTTTTTTTGATTCATGTTGGTGACAATGAGAGGAGAATTAGGCTCTGAGTTTCCACTTTTTTACTATGCAGGAAAACTAACATTATTATAAAGAGAAGCAGTTTAAGAATACTGTGGGGTATATCTATATGGAGATATAGATCACTGACTTGGATTACATATGGCAGTCAGCTCTATGCCCAGTAGTAGGTATTTGAAGAATAAAGACCTTAATTGTGAGCAGCTGTTTCCACATGCTTAATAAAGTGTGCATGGCCAGTTCAGGCTCTATAAAGTGTTAGACATAGTTTTATAAAACACACACTGGGGCCATGCACATTTTTCAAAGAGTGCATCTGTTGTTAAGTCCTGTCTGTCTTTTGATTTCAGAGGCAAATCTCTAAAAATATTTTCCCTGTTTGATAGTGTAACAGAGGTTTGAATAATTCCTTAATATATGTAAAAGCATGGTAGTTCTTGTGCAAAAGGAGCACTAAGTTAATATTAGAGGTGTCTTTTTACCTCAGCTATCCTGTTTTACAATGTTAAAAGGAAGAAGGGGATACTGGTTTTCAAGGGGGTTTTATTCCTGCTTGGATTTTTGGCTATCAGGCATTTCAACATCCCAGGAGAGTTCATAGGGATCAGGAATGAATGGTATCTATTTGATCTACAAGGTATGAGTGGGAAACTTAGAGATCTGGGCTCTAGGTACGACCCATAGCTTCCTTTCACCCAGCCATCAATCCCATGCTTTCTTTTCACAAATYATAATTAGCAAACACGAAGATGTGTGGCCATCCAGGGGGGTTAGAAAGGTCTGTTGGTGCCTGAGCCAATGTTTTCATTCCTGTTGTGAATAAAGGAGATGCGGGGTCAAACATCCATTTCTAAACAGGGCTTCTGTATGGGAGTTGTGTCCCTGCTGCAAACATCTCCAATGAAGATTGGCTATTGTACTTTAGCATGGCTACAGAAGCATCTAGATTTCCAGATGAGTCCCTCCGATGCAGAAGGTCGAATAGAGAAGCTGATACACAGTTTTGCATAACAGTTGGTTCCAAGGGTAGGACCAGGGACAAGGGACTGGCAGGAATTGTTATTCAACTTTCTTCAGAGGCCAAGGACTTCTGGATCTGAATTTAAGCAGATTCAGGGAAGAAGTGGGGGGAACTGTGCAATGGGTTAAGCAATTGTAGTATGACAGCTGGGTGAGAGGAAGCAGTTTTAAGGAACAGGTTGTGCTACAAGTTTTAAAGGCGTTTTGAGAATTGTTGCAGTTTAGCAGAGGTTTGACCAGATTAGACTAAACCAAATCTTAACAATAGGTTTAATACCAGGAATTTACACCTGTTGAAATAAACCCTGTGTATACAGACCTTCCTTAAAGATTCCACATCACTGCCTGAAATACCTAAACATTAGTTACAAATGTACATATTTTTGCATTTTACATGAATGCAAAGTATTCTACCAGTTAGCTGCAAGTTTGTGCAAGTAAAACTAAATCCAAATAAAAAATCAGTTAAACCAAAATAAAGATCAAAGGAGTTTTAAATGGTCTATAAATCTCTTCCAACCATTGCCCAGTTTCCAGGATCCCATTTTTTTGGTCAGCCATGAAGCTCTGAAAGAGAATAAACTTGCACGTCAGATATAAATAAATGAATAAACAAAATGGTGTTTTTTTTTTTTAATTTCAGCACCTCTCTTTCATGCATCTTTTTCACTATCTATGCAAACAATGTTAAAAGAACATTAATATTCCCAAGCACAAAGTCAAGCAAGGTAGACACTACTGAATGACAATTGCCTGCTGACATTTACATAACTAGTCCTGTGCATGGCTCTTTGCACTTAATTATCCTTTATTCTAGACTTTTTGATGTAATTTATTATGTTTATTTTTAATGTTGGAGAAAAAAGATTCCCAAATTTCCCTCTCTTGATTGCCTTATGCAGGTTATTAAGAGGTCTAGGCTCTTCAGAGCTGCACCAAAGGACTCATAGGTATCACACATCTTCTAAGTGGACCTGGCACTAGAGGGCGATGGAGACATACACATTTGCTAATGTGTGCCAACAATTTATTAGAAAACAAAAGCAGAGGAATAAAACATTAATTAACAAGTTCTTGAAAGAAGGATGTGTTAGTGCTCTATCATCCTTATTCCCTTCGGTTCTTCTACCTTCTGTCTGACTTATTAAACTGTGGGCCCCTAAATCCTATGGTAGTTCTCTATATTTCTACCTTCTCTCCATCACCATCTTCTCCTCTTCCAAGCTGATATGCTTTCCCTTTGGATGTGATCTGAAACCTGTTTCCAACGTGTCCTCCTCAAGATTCCTCTTGCTCTTTTTCCCATCCTTGCTTCTGCCTCTGGTCCTTCTCTGATCTTATTCATCCTCCACTCATCTTTCTGTCCACTCTGTCCCTTCCTCAAGGAATCTCTCCCACCTCACATCCTGTTTCTGGCCTGCACTCAAAAATGCAGAAGCCATGTGGCTAGAAAAAGAAGAGATAAGAAGGTGCTTCGCTGTCTGTGCTAGTGATTAGAGCAGTGAAAAAAAACCCAAAACCAGACTTGGGTCCTTGTCTTTGTGCCTAAATTGTTCATGCATGTTACATTATGCAAATAATTCAGAGACAGGCACCAGAAGCTGAGCTTTCCTGTAACCTGGTTAAGTGTTATAATCACGAGGCTTCAGTGGCATGTAGCGTAGCCTCAGGAGGCAGAGCAGAGGCTGTCAAAGTGATGACCCAAGGAATGGGTAAAAGCAGCTTGACCTCTGGCTGCAAAAGGCTGAAGTCTAGACCTTTCACTGTCTAGCTGAGTGCTCCAGGTTGCCGTATAAAATTTGCTGGGGTCCCCAAGGAGACCTCAGAAGAGGCTGTCAGCTCCTGGACCTGGAGTGAGGTGAGGTGCCTGAACTCCGGAGCAGACTCTGGCATTCCCTCCTGGTTAGCTTAAGGCTGTTCTGCACTCAGCAGGGGCTTTTTTGAGAAGCACCTTCTGAAGTACTGAACTCTCCCACTGAGAGCTGAGGTGGTCGGCTAGCTCAGCCCACCTCTGCACATCACTCCTCAGTGGCCGGTGTGGCAACATTGGCACTAGTGAACCGCAGGGCACCGAACCCTGTTCTGATGCTGTGTCAGCACAGAAAACCATGCTTATGCGCCTGTGCTGGGTCCCAGGCACTGCTTAGTTTGCTGGCCTAAAAAAATCCTAAAAATCCAAGTCAGTTCGATTCAGTTAAATTGCAGTCACTACCCAAGGCAGGCTAGGGTCTGCAGGAACCAGCTACCCTACAAGGCAGGCCTGAGGCATGTGGAGGAAGCAGGATACATGCACCTCTTGGACAGAAGAAGCTGTGTCTTTGGGAAGTAAATGGAAAGAACATTGGGTACATGCATGGATGGATGGAAGAAGAAGTGGGTATGTGTGTTGGGGGCAGACAGAAGAAGCTACCTGCATCAGTGTGCAACGGAGCTGCAAGAACTGCATTTTGTGGCTGAGTGGCAGGAGCGGCTTGTGCATGTGACTGGGGATAGGAAGCCTTGCTGGCTGGCTCTGCCAGGCATGATCTGCTGCTTGGAGGTTTCTCCCTTCCAGCTTTTCTCCTTTTGTAAGCACTGCATCCCATCAGAAACACTGTGAGCTGTGCTGGTGGCCAGATTAGGGTGCGCAGGTGTAGTCATGGATTAAGCTACTCTCAAGGAAAAATTCTTCCTGCAGGCCTCATGAGACACATGGAGGGAAAACGATAGCTGTCATTCAGAGCTCTGCTTGCCAGCTCAATCTGTGAAGTTTTTATTGTCCTCCCATGGCTTCTCAAACCTAGGGCTTCAAAGACTTGGGAAATACTTCCTGGAGCTGTTACTTGATCACCTTTTTCTCTTTACAGCAGGCTCAGAATTATTTCAAGGAACAGGCAGTCTGTCCATAGAGCTGTCATACCACCTGCAATATTTTTTTTCTAGTAGCAAATATTCCCCACAGCTGACTCCAGACCATACATTGTTTTTAAGCTCATAAGTTCATAATGCCACTTGAAAGAATGTGTGGTGGAAAAAATAAAATAATGGGAAGGGGGGGTAAAGTCCACTCCAAGCAGTCATAAATTTTAAGAAGAGTGTGCTGAAAATTGCAGTGAAGGACAACACTGGCTTTTGCAAATGGGTGATTCATCTTGTATTTGTTTTTCATGGCAACATTTCATGCAGTGCCACTTTGCTCCTTCGCATCATGCGCCCTTGTGTGAGCCTGATGGGCAAGCTCTCGGTTGCCCGAAGGTGAAACTCGCCAGCGAAGGCAAAGCTCACCAGAATGGCACGATGCTCCCAAGCTCGGTGAAACTGTGACGTGGGCAGTTGTCAAAAGCATCAATTTTTAAGTTATTAAGGAGACGAATATTACCTCCCCCTCCAGAAAAAGCAATCTCTCGCCTCATCACTGTGAGATGTGATTCGAACTGTATTTCCCTAGAAATGACATGATGACAGGAAGGTACATGATGGAGAATGAGAAAGTATTATACAGACTCGCATTCAAATTCATTATCAGGCGGTGAGACTGATGACTCAGAGTCAGAAAAAATGAAACAAGCAAAGACCGTGTCTCAGTCAGTGCTCATAACAAACTTGAATTCCCATTTGCACAGCTCATATACATGGGAATTACATCGCACACTTAGAATCAATTTGCATATGCTGTTTCTACTCAGTCACACCACAAATAGTGTATTAGGAGTGCATTTTAATGCACTGCATTATCATACAGCTTTCAATACTGTCCTCTATTAATTTGTTTTGTAAAGAATGTGCGTATGCATGTGTGTATATTCTCGCTTGCTCATTCCGTCACTGTTCCCATAAGGCTAAGAAGATCTTCTACCTGAGAGGCCAGATTAAAGAGAGACCCATTTGGGAGTCTAGGAGTTTAGCAAAATTAGCAGACAGATTTGCATCTTTTAAACTGATGGTTCAAATTCCTTCTTTTGCATCAGAGAATTATCTAATATGTAATAAGATTTCAGAATCTGTGCCAGAGTCCCTGCCAAGGATGGGCTCATGTGGACTCCATCTGGCCCCGTAATCCAAAGAGACCAGAGCTTTCATTAACTGAAGAGCTATGATCTCAGAGCCGATCAGCTAGAGTGGACCTGCTTCAACAATGTAATGCTTTTCTGTGGTGATTCACTAGTTCTGCAGTTCATTAAATACCCAAGAATCTCAGAATGTGCTGCATCATTAGCTGATGTAAAAACAAAAACTGACAAAAATATCTTTACTGCATCTTGAGTGATTTGAAAAGTAAGAAACCAAAAAATCCAAACCTGGCAACTAAAAATCAGTTAATCAGATCAAGCTGAATGGAATTGCATGTTGAATTTTGGCCTTTATGTTGCCTTATTATTTGGTGAAAAAACCTGGGTGTCATGATGCTGGATAAAATCAAGAACTTTACCACCACAGGGCTATTCAACTCATTTAAATAGCTACACTTTCCTTTCTTTCCTGCAGTGTGCTCAGGGTGAACATTGGCTGACCTGCCTGAAGAGGGGCTGTGAGAGCTGTGTGGACCCACTGAACTGTGAGAAGCCGGTTAAGCACTGGAGGTGTCACCATTTCACTGTGCAAGTGCTGCCCATGCTGTTTGTTCAGGGATGGACTTCCAGGGCAGTGCTGCTACCTTGTTCCTTTCCCTTTCCTTCTCTTCCTGGGGCCGGCAGGTGAATTTACACGGACACTCTTACACATGCGTGCCTTGGACTGTCTTCTCTTCTCACTGGTGTGTATCAGGCTTCCCAGGTGGTTCACAGGTAAATTAAAGCAAACAGAATTTAACTTTGGTTTTATAAACTAAACAATGCCAGGGCCTGTTTTCTGGCCTGAAGGCCATCAGGTTTGCTCTGGTTGCATTCATGCTATTTCAGTGTCTTAACATACAAAACAAGATGGGCCACATCCAACTATCCACTGAGAGTGATCCCTGGCCCATGCTAACTCCTGAACTGTACGTGGCTGACTTGAGCCATAATCATAACAGGGAATGTGCTTGTGATTTAATTGTGGCCAGTTAAATGCTACGTGGTGCTCTTCTACTTACCAGACATCATTTTGACCAGTGAATTAATTTTTGATTCACTCACTGCTACTTTCCATTTGGTTTTCAATAACCCCATTAGGTTATGCAGAGGAAAATGACGGCTAGACATGGCCGGCTGATTTTGATTTCCACATATGCCTAAGAAGTCTGCGTGTTTGTAGCTAGATGAGTGTTTCAGCCTCCTTCTTCTCAGTCCTCAATCATGCTGGTGCTTAGGTCTGCAGTTCACAGCTTGACTACATTCTCCTCGTCACTGGCTGTTAAACAGCATAAGATGGCGTATGATCCTAAAATTCGTTGCCCCAAACCTGTGTTAGTAATGATCAGAAGTTGTGTGTTAAAAGAAGGGATGTTTTCTGTTAAGCTTGTATTATACTAGCATTCACAACCCCAAAACCTCTGGCTCTCTTATTGGCTTTGTTTGAACGGTTTTGAAGATTTGAACTGTCTTTAGACATTTGAGGAACTCTTGAAAACAAAAAAAGGGCCCCCTTCTCTGCATTAAGAAAGCAGAGAAAAACTCAGGTGTTCTGAAGATAACAGTGGATATTGATATCTTTGACTAGCTAGCAAGCACTTAAAAAAAACCACCTGACTGTGGTCATTGAAATAATAATATTTTATTGTACCTTCTATAATGTGTAGATCAAAAACTGGCTTGCAAAGTAAATGCCATGTGGTTTTACTGAGAACATAGATGTCACAGTTTAAATCCCCAAATGCTCTTTTCTATATTATTTAAATAATGTATATTCACTTGGGTACTTCCAAGGCATACAGGGAAAACTAACTCTTCTAGACACAGTGGAACTAGAACGTCACTGTCAAATCCATCTGCAGGTAAGGTCTCACCCTGAAAGATAGCTGAAAGTCCTAAACTTCTGTTATTTAAGGGCCTCAGTCTTTAAAATTATACCCAGGGAAATAGCAATAGTTTGATTTCAATTCATTACTAACAGCTGAACAGAGCACAGTTCACTTATAGAGCATATTAACCAGTTCGCTACTGTAATGTATGCTCCTTGCTTATATTCTTCCCATGGGAAAGGTGCTAGGTTACCTCTGCGTTACATGGTGCTTGATTATAGAGCAAGAGGAATTAGCCTTAAATATCATCCTGGAGGTAAAGAACTGCAGAATTAACTCATGTCATCTGCCACTTTATTGTACCAAAATCCACGATATAAAATAGCAGAATAACCTTCAGAAGGAGGGCATGTATGAACAATACTTTAAAATATCAGACGGCACACTGAATGTAGAGTCCTGAATGAGCACCAAATGTATAAGCCATGTTCTTCTTTTCGTTTCCCCATGTGTATGAGTTGTTATTCATGTGCAGTTTTCAAATCATAGTGACACATAGTGCCCCTGACTTTTAGGGGCACACAAGCACAAAGAAAAAGAAAAGATTTCAAACCTGGTTCCAGGATTTGCTTAGCATTTTGAATAAGTCAAGAAAGATGAATATTAAATCTCACTGGAAAACATCATTTTAATACATTAAAGACAAGCTTACATGAAAAATAGCCTGTTGATAGCATATATAATATTTTCTTTCCCACAGACTAAAGCATATGGGGTTTAACAGCTACACTAGGAGCAACACATCCATATTGCACATATGGTACAATGATGTGAGCAACACAGAGCTAGGACACCATCAAGGAAGATGAAGAATGGTTTCATTTAATCATGAACACAAAGAGACATGAACTGCAGGGCTGAAGTATAAGATGTTTGGATAGGAACTTCTGTGGGAGGGCAACATCTTTGCTGTTGCTCACTGCATTAAATGGAGGTTGAGGAACAAGGGCACCGGTGGGCTTCTGTGTGGATGCTGACCAGGACCACTCCTGTTCCTGAATGGGTAGGGGAAAAACACAAAAGAGGATGCAAAGCAAGACCCACTATGAATATTATTGCAATTGCTGTTCTACCAAGATGTTGAATTCAGGCCTGTTGTTCCGGCAAAAACTCTATAGGGAATTTAATCTCCCACTGTAACATCTGCAGACAAGAGGGCTTAATGGTCTTTGATTGGTGGGACACCATATTTGGGAGAATGGATGTTTCTGAATGGGAAACAGAGAAGAAAGTTCCTCTACCTTCAGAACTGAGTCAAAAAAAAAAAAAGAAATAAAGAAGATAGGCCTTTCTGCAGAAGCAGAAAGGCACTTTGTAGAAAGATAGATTCTAACTTTCATATCAGCTGCTAATCTGTTAAACAGACTTTGAGAAGGGTGTGACACCCTCATGGAGGGTGATATTTCAACTGATTACTCTTTCTTCCTGTGCAAGGACAGGGTCATCAAATGAAGCTACACAAAGCCAGGTTCAGAAAAAACAAAAAGAGATGGGTCTTTATGTAGTAGGTATTTGAGATGTGGAGACCTTGTCCCAGAAAGTTCTGGATGCTAAAAATTTGCATAGGTCTAAGGGAAGACTGAACAAATTAATGGAAAAGAAATTACCTAAAAATACATATAAATGTTCATGCTGAAGATATTTATTGGAAGCCAAAAATGAGACTGGTTTTGTACTCCCAAGAGCAACAGAAGGATATTGTGAGGTGTGTCTGGAGAGTGGGAGAAGGGAAGAAATGGGGCAAAGAGGACTGCATGTGCCCTGGAAGGGCCTGGGAAATTGAAGCCCTCTGCTTTGGGGGAACACAGTGGTCCTCACACCTCCACGGTTCTTGGAATGGGCTGGCCACAAAGAAGGCTAACACATCACCTCTGGAGTGGTCCAGTGCATGCAAACATTCTCCTTGTTCCCTCACATACTTCTTGAATATGTATGGCTTTGACCAACACTTCTTTGGGACTTCTGCTGAATTTGTCATGAGTCCATATAAAGCAGAAATAGATTACATTTCTGCCGTAGAATTCACATAATGGGTAGAGTCTTACATGTGCTTCAGATGCCTGATTTTGAATGGGACTCTGATTCTGCCTCACTTTCTTAGGTTATAATTCTATAAACATAATTTCACTTTCACTATTTTTAAGAAGTGAATGGACAAAGATAGCTGAACAGTGGATTTTTGAGCCTATGCACATATTTGATTACAAAAAGACAAAGCTGGGGGACAAATAATATATTTCCACAAAATGCAGATTCATGTTGACTGAAACTATTCATAAATTTGAACTAACTGTGACTACTTTAGGGAAAAAATGAGAAATGCTGGGAATATCCAGCTGTTTTTTTTTTAACACTTAAAAAAGGCCCTTTGACTTTTCATTTAAAAATGAAAGATGGTAACACATTTTTCCCCAAAAAAATTTAATTCTGCCAAAATCTCCTTTGAATCCACACAGCTGATGGAATTTGATGGCTCAATATCCCTGAGTAGTATTAACTTAGGTATCTAAGCCAGCTGAAATGTACCTGAAATGTTTTTGCCCAAGCATGCATGTGCAAAGGAAAATCATTTAATCTTTTTAATCTGGCCCTGAAGATTTCATGGAAGACAGTTAAGTTTTAATGGAAAGCTCAAGGTTTCTCAGATTTCTTCTCACGTAACTGTGGATTGTCAGTACAAAAGTAGTTAAGGTCAATGCTTAATGACCATACTGATACATAAACAAATGTTTTTTTCTCTGCTCTTAGAAGAAGGAGAATATCTCTGCTGTTTCTGGCTGGTCTTGCCAGTTTAATACAGTTTTTACTTTCCTTCCAGAAATTCACTCTGTCCCTAAAATGAGCTATTAATCAGATATCAGTGAGCTTGTATAAGTCTGTGGTAGATGAGATGAAGATCCATGGAGACACCTTTCATCCCATTTTACTCCTTTTATGAGGCCTCAGCTTCTTTTATAACAGAACACTATCTAATAGTCACTGTCACTTTAGCCTGTAAGTTCAAAAAACCTATAAATTACTTGACATGGCTTATCTGCCACASAGCATGAGTGCTACAATAAAATATGAAAATAAATTAATAATCAATAATAGCTGACAGTGTTCCTTTTTGTTCTCTTTTGTGAAAAAGCCTGAACAGTTGGGCCCTGGGAGTGTTTGTGTCTCTCTTTAGAGGACTGTGAGGCATAGCTAGATTTCTTGGTTTCTCTCCTTAACTGTTACTGCAAATACAGTTTTCATAGCACAAACTTATTTCACAGTCTTAACTTCTCTGTACTCAGGCTCAAATGAAAAGACCAAGAAAGGTGAGAACTTCTTTCTTTCTTACAATTGGCTGTTAACTTTGGAACCTGGTTACAACTGCTTAAATGCCAAAATGATTCGTAGCTGCCAGTATAATTACTTTAATTGACATGACATTTAGCCAATCCGCTGCCAATTAATAACTTTTATGGGTGATGGGGTATTTTTCCATAGGAGGAAATGAAAAGACATCTCAGCACATTCTCTTTTAATCTTCTCCAGATGTGGAATAGGTTAGTGATTTCTGATTATTGTCCTGCTTACAGCTACCTTCCATTTTGTGTATTAATATAGAATATGTCCACTCCTGATAGTGTTGGACATTCAGAACTGAATGACGCTACTCAAGTGCATCAGGGGTCTCTCAAGGGGTCTATGAGCAGAAGAAAGAGTAGTTTGAAGTACACCACACTTTGTGCCTATGCCCTTCTCTCCCCAGGGCTGCCTCAAGGTCAGCCCGGGAGGCTGGGAAATGTTGGCAATGGAATATAGCCAGAAGCAGAATGGATCCCCAATACTTTAGTCACATGAGTTGGAACCAACCTGTCTTCATCACTGAAGTATCTAGCACCTTATTAAGCAATGTGGTGAATGTCTTTCAGATAGATTTAATTTCCTCTCTGTGTGATATGTTTTGCACTCATCAGTGTCCAGCTTTACTAAATGAACAACCACAGAAGATTTTTTAATCTACTTTTTTTCTTCAAAGAGTTAGCAACATGCCCCATACTGTGTGCAAGGCACCTTGGAGCCTTCTTTTAATCAAAGGAGTGATAGCTGTGGGAATAGAAGCAATTCACATGGAGACACTGGGAAAGAGATTGCAAATAATCTGGTCTTTAGAGGCTGGATCTGCAGAAGGGTTTGTTGTGGTGATGCACAGTATTTTCAGGTTTATCTGCTAGTCAGCTAGTTCTTGGAGTGGAATTTGAAACTGTGGATTAGGCAGTATTGGGGAGAGATTTGGGCCTCAGAAAGGGGTTTCCCAACTGCCAGGCTTTTAAGGATGTAGAGAGAGCAGAAAAGATGGAAAAGATGTCTGTAGATGTCACATCTTAACTGACGAAGAGAAACTGGCCCTTCATCTTATCCTACAGAAGATGTATAAAACAGATCAGAAGAGTCGTGTCTTAGAAATGCCTATTACTTGATAAAAGGAGCCTAGCTATTTGACATCCACCTGCCTTGCAGACATCTAAAGGTGGAGGAGGTGAATTTTACTTTGTGTGTCTGAATTCATGCTTACCTGACTTAAACACGTGTATGAACTTGGAAATCACATCCTAAAACCATATTCTTCCAACAGTCTAGATACAGTCAATTACCACATTTTTCATTTAAAATGGTGGAGAGTGGATGTCAGCTACTTTTTATATACTTTTTATATACTTTTTATGTTTTAAGGGCCAGAAATTAAAGCTCACAAAGCATGCAGCTTTATTTGGGTCCTTTCAGTCTGAGGGGTTTTAAACCCTTATCTCCCACAGCTCTGTGAACATCTTACCCCAAAAGTCAGATGGAGGAGGCGCTCTCCACAGGTGACTCTGAAGCTCAACCTCAATGAAGGAATGAATGACAGAGTTATAGGATCACAGAGATAGCAAGTGAGAGAAGTCACTGAAGTGCTATTATATGACAAGCAGAGGATGTCCACTTGAATAGGGGAGTAACCTGTTAGACTGAGCTGTTTGCAGCTCTGGGCAGCTTGGGCAAGTTATTGGCAAAAGATGAGCTGGCTGATTTCTCGGCAACTAGACAGGGCTGTGCATTACCCTGCATTATCCTGAACTTAAGCATCCAAATCCTACCAGTAAGTGTTGGAGCTAGACCTTTGTTTCAGGTTTTCAGGTGCTGGAGGACATTGGACCCTCTCCTTTCATTTGTTTGGATATTTATATAGTTATGAATAAGAGGAGTTGCTGTGAGTCACTTCCAGCACCTGCTGGGAGGAGCCCTTCATTCCTGGGGAAGGAATTCTATGCGCATTTGATCTGCCTCAATGAATCACTGGAGTTCCTCTACGTTTTACTTTGAAATAGTCTACATGAATGGTGGTGATAAAGCTAGAAAATTACTGGACCCCAAATTCAAGGAATTAGAATAAGCAACACTTCTTAGTGGAAAAATTGCTTTAGTGTATCTTGATTATCAAAAATACTCAATAAGATCCAGCTCAGCTCTTCCTCCCCAATGACCAAGTATGATCTTTCTTCCTTGCCCTCATACCCAGTTCTGCATTGCTGCCTCTCACTTTCTCCCAGACACGCAGAGCTGCAGGTTTGAGGAAGGTGGGGAGGAGTGCCTCTGTCTGTGATGGTCCCTTCATCCTCCCTGATCCCTATGGGATTCAGCCTGCCAAGACTCCTGCTGCCATCTCGTTGAATGATTGCTGTCTTCCAGCAGGAATAGGGGCAGTGCTTTGAGTCTTTATGGGTGGGACAGAGTTGGGAAGCATAAACTAGCTAACAGAGATCTTCAGCACTGTCTCTGCCTCTTCCACACTTTCCATCCCTGCCTTTTGCCAAAGGAGAGGGACAGTGGCTGTTTTCACTTCTCATTGTCTTCTGTGTTGTGCTTCACAAGCTCTGAATGATTCCCATGGCTGAATTGAAGCACATCATAGGAAGAACTGGATCATAGAAGTGCTCTGTGGAAATATTTTGCTGCAAGGTTTGAAACAGCTTAGTTACTGCCATCCAAATGGGATTAGTGACATTCCTCTTTAATGAGAATTTGTCTGAATGATAAAATGGACACTCTGAACAAGGTTATTTGGATGTTTTCTTTTGGGGTGCTCATAATTCACTAAAATCAACGGAAGTTTGCTGTACAGACAGGTGCTATGTTGGGTTGCATATGGAAAGCACTTCCTAGTCTATTGGTCTAACYAAGAGGATTGCTGCTGCTAGGAGAGGTGTCCTAAGCTAGATGATTTCAGTTGTTTCTGCTAATAAATGGGGACTGTAAACCTGTCAAAAGTGCCGCTCATGGCTATAAGTGGGATTAAAGCTGAGACAAGCTTAGAAAGGTGTTTGGTGCAGAGAGAAGTTCATGGTGGGTGGTAGAACACACAGATGATTTTAAAAAAAGAACTGCTGCTTGCATTCCTGCCTCCTATATTAAAACCAGAAATTCTTTAGTCTTGAGAGAATCTTTTGAAAAGTCAAGAGTAGAGCACAGAATATATTATAAGTGAGTTTGACTGAAGGTTTGAGCAACGATAGCCTCATGCCTCCATAAATGTAAGCAGTGCTGTTTTCCTCTTGAAATTCCCCCTTGAATTTCTTATTCAATTAAAATGTTAGTCTGCATGGTACAGTTTGTTCAAGTCATTTGTTTTGAGTTAAAAAATCTTCAGCTTTATCATAATAATGAATTCAAAGAAAACACTTGATATTGTGTTGAATGTGTTCTCCTATGCTGGGAATACTTAATAAGTCATTAATTAATACCACTGCCATTAAGAAAACATTGATGTTATCAGGTAGCTGTACATCGGTTTCTCCTGAAAATGTTATATGCTAGTAGAAATTTGGAGGGAATTGTAGATGCTCTGTGGTGCTTCTCAGCCCTAGTCAATCAAGGGTGGGGGCCTCTCTGCCTAATCCACAGAGGTGCCCAATGAAATACTGAATTCCAAAGTGAATACCGAAATTTCCCTCATGGTGAGAGCCAGATGCTTTAAACACCTCCAGAGAGAACACAAACCTCTGTCTGCTTTCAGGCACCAGACAAGACCCAAGGTGATAGACTGAGCAGAACCAGGGCCCACTCTCTCTCTCCGAGGCCACGTGGCACAGACTAGCCATGTCCACCTCATTAAACTCTCTCACCCCTTCTCGTCTCCCTTCTCCTCTCGATGAGCAGAGTCAATGGCTGGATTCCAGCAGTCATGCCCATGCCCTGGCACTGCTTCGTTTACCTCCAGAGCTTGAATTAGGAAAATTAAATCTCTCTCAAGATTAGCAAAATGCATCTCACCTCCCTGAAGTCAATGTGCACCAGTTTACAAGTCACAGTGTATTATATTTGCCTGTTTTGGCTCCCAGAAAGACAGAAGAGTGGTCATTCTGCTTTGCTGTTCAATGTGCGGTGGTTGCATACATTGCAGCTGCACTGGTAGCTGAGCGCGATAACCCAAAGGAAGTGACAGTTTTAGGATGTTATTGCTCCTACAGGGCAGGAAGAGCACACTATTACCCTTTCTTTGGCTCTCCCTTTATCTCACAAGTGACTCTGGGACTTATCATGCACTGCCTCCTTTGCCTCGTTTGTACTTTGTTATGATTTACGAAGCATTATGGAGCTTCACTGTTTCTTATCTCACCTGCYTCATTTTTGCTTCCAGCTGCCCTTCTAATACAGACCCCAAAAGGTTTTTCAAAAAAGGAAAAAATGAAACATTTTGGCTTATTTATGATCATTCTTTCTCTGTGCTGGTCCATTGCCATTCTTTGCTGGGTTGTGTGTGAATTAAACTGTACACTCTTCAGGACCAGTATATTTAGACAGCTAGCTACTCACCCTGTGCAGAACTTGCAGCTGCAATTTTAGAGTCTGTGTTGAAGCCACACACAGAATTTGGCCCTTAACACTGTTTTAGAGTGAAAGATGATGTTTGGAGAGCAACTCTGAGACATTAGACTGCCTCCTATGTATCCAAAACCCAGTTTTACAAACTACAGAAACTTTTATTATTTGAAATTACTCCAGTCAAGAGCTACATTATTAATGACATAACTTCAGCACAGACAGTGGCTTGAACATTCCCAGCTGGAACTCCTACTCCCAGCAGTCAGACGTGAGGCTTATGTAAAGATGATAATCACCTCCTGACTGCCTACTTTCCCTGCCCACTTAGTAAAGTATGTCCCTACAGGGCCTGATCTAAAGCCCATGTGAAGTTTATGGTACACTTCACACTGATGCCTGTGAATGTTGCATCACTTTAAAACTTTTTTTTTATCTCAGGAGATCTTAAAGCACATTTATAAGCTAATCATCGAGTGCTTTTACCTACAGCTACAGCTAGAATGAGGGAAGTAGCCAAATAACCACAATGACACACTTTGTAGCACTGACTACAAGTACTGTTTTGGCCTTAGGTCATGACTCATTTCAGTCATGTGAAACCTGCCACAGTGTGTAAAGCTTACCATAAGCAATAGGACCTCAGGTTTTTAACTTTTTGGCTAGCAGGTTGCAGCTGCTCCCACAGCAAGTTCCACAGCATCCAGTGGAACCTTGGAAATCTCAGTCTCCAAGTCAGCTCTTCCAGGAATCAAACAAATTGTTCCAGGGAGTCTAAGTATTTGACCATGAAGCAAGTCCCACTCTCCACTTAGCTGAGACTAGACGCTCAGATTGTTTGTACGTTTTGACTGTGTTCCACATAATAGGCCGTAATAAGCAGCCAGCTTACCACTTTGAAAATTTTCCTTCTGAAATCAGACTGTGTTCTGAGCTGCTCTTTATGCAGTCCCTTTATGGCAAAGCAGTAACATAGGAGAATACAGCTCTGCAAAATATAAGTCAAATTAATTACATCCAGATTGCCTAATGCCTTTGAGAAGTCACCTTGGAGGAAATAATATATTTATGGCTAGTATGAGAGGCTGTAAAGGAAAAAACATTGCTCATGTTGATTTTTACATGCTGTCTATCATATTGCATCACATGTAATATAAGAATATGCATGAAAATCTTCCTTTGATCACAGTAGCCTTCAATCATCCTGCCTAACTCTCAGCACCCAGATAAAGTACCCAAGAAAAATATCTTTATCATGGCATGTCTGTTTACGTATCATGGTATATCTGTTATGTATTAGGCTGTTTTAGGGTGAAATTGTGTATCAGTCCTGGGCAACTGCTCCACCAAAGAATTAAAAGACAAACATTTCGAAAAGTACACCGCTTAACAGAAATGACCAAGCTGCTTTTATTTTAACTGCTGTGTACCACTATGTATTGTATCACTCTACAGCCCATCCTTCCCCTTACCTTTTCATATTGTTGATTTCATTCAGTGTATTTGAGATGTTTTCAAATAGTCTTTGTTTGTATAGCAGTTAGTGCAACGAAGCCAATTCTAAGTAAGACTGGGAAGTGCTGTCACCATTGTTTTAGGGTAATGCAGGTTTTCGAACCAGAAACTTTTCATTTCACCTAAGCTTTGGTACTCAGTAGAACACCTGTGGCCACTGACCAGTTACAAACATTTCAGTTGTACCCTCCTGCAGCAGCATCTGCAGGCTAAGCAGCCAACATTCTGTGGCATCTCCCCTGGCTCTAGATGCCTATGTTTGGACAAGGGACTAGTGCTCCTCATATAAACATCAATTTCTGCATGAGATGAGGTCTACTCTTTGTGTTTATTTAGAATTAAAAAACATGCTGACATTGTAATAGAAGCATCCCCACTCACTGCTGCCATATAAGCATTTAAAAGTCTAAAATTTTACAGCATAGAAACATTATGCTTGAGTTGAGTGGTCCTCTTATAATTTGTAAGACAACCAAACCTTTTATATGTAGGCAATTAAAAGGTATACAGTTGTAAGGACCTAACATTGTCATTGCTAGCAGACCTAAAACTCTCTAATCTGAATCTTAACCTTTATTTTATCCCTTTTTAATCCTGTAATGCTGGTCTGTTTGAGTTCAGAGAGAATAGCAATCTCTGCACTTGCAAACAGACCTACAGTAAACATATGCACTACAAAAAGAGAGAGGGGAGGAAGAAGTGCTATTAAGAAAACAAGAGGCATAAGTCAGATTCAAGCTTCTAGTGTGATATTAAAATACACTAATTGAAAATTTTCAGAAATTATGTGAAATCATGGAGGCTGGGATTACATGATTGCATAGAGGTGGGTGTGTATGCAAAAGTTTACTATCTTAGAGTAAATGTACTTTATTTCACTTTTGGTGAATTGCATGTGGATATTTGCATTGTATAATTTACTCATGTGTTTTGCATTCCTTAGTGATATCAAATAAATTCTTTGGTCAACTCCTATAAACAGTGCTTAAATCATAAATGAATCAGACATCTCAGATGGCCATTAAGCTTGTGCCTGTGGAAATATGAAGGTTTTATATTTGCTGGTATGTGGAAAAGGTCATTATTTATTCTTCCTAGCCAGCTAGATGTATGAAATTTTACTTGCTGGAATGATTTCTTGGCATTTCATAACATCATGGAACATGCTAAGTATTTCTTTTTTTAAAAAAAAGACAAAAAGGGAATATGCCTGTGTTGCAAATGTTAGTTGGAAACAATTTGAAATAGAGAACCAAACGTCTGTGTTTATCCAGGAAAGGTAGATGGAAACTTGGAACCATAAAGGTAGTTTCAACTGAGGAGGTCTGCATGATCCATTAACCATTATTTTCTCAAAAGTTTGGGGCCTCATCCTCTTCCTCTGGAAATTAATGGCAAAACCCTCATTAACTTCAGTGGGAATAGAATCAGATCATAAGTCCAAAACTCTTCCCCTCCCCAGGTATCTGAAAAGAACTAAATGATTAAAGATCTGCTTCTAATTCCTCTGAAACTGATTTTAATGGAAGTAGGAGGTTAGAGAGAACACTGTTTTCCATGAGGCTGACTTTAGTGGGCAGATCTGTGGATATACTTTTTAAAACTGAGATGCATTTTGGCCATGATTACCTAGGGAGTAAAGGATTCCTTGAGAATTATACTTTAAATGAAAACTTTTGGAATCTGGTGAGTTGTGCTTGTGAGGGGGTGAACATAATGGTAAACAGCCAGAAAAACACTGGAAGCCTTGACAGCCACAGCATCTGTTACTGAATCCTGGTTCTTTGCTGGGTTTTGTTAGGAGAGGTCCTGTTGAAGTAGCTGGGGCTATTCCAGAAGAAGGGGTTCAGTGCTAGTAGATTTTAATGTAGTGTCAGGATCCTGGGAATTGATTCTGATTTTAGTTCGGTTTAGTTGCTCTCTGGAGAAGCCTCTTACTTTCCATTGACTAGAAAGGGATCCTGGATGGACTGTAGGCTTAATTTAGGTGTGTGTAAAGAGCTTAACTTGTGATAGGATAAATGATTGTATTGGCATCACTTGAGAAATGAAAAAAAAAGTGAAGAATTATCATTTACTGAAGTAACTATGACATGTTTCTTCACTGATCTCATGCACAGACCTTCAGATTCCTCTGTTTCCAGGCCTCCTGCCACTTGTTGAAAACCTTTTTATCTTGTGCACTGAATTCCCTGCGAGGGTAGAGGCCGCTGTGCAGGATGACACCCGCATTTTTCGTAAAAGAGCTTGTTCAGTTGTGCTTGAGGCTCAGGTGCTGTGGAGCACTCCAGGTATGAGTGTGATGACCTGTTTGCTGGGATATGAGCTATCCCAGGCCAAGTGCGTGCCCAGCACTGGAGACATCACCCTGCTGAGCTGCAGCTGAGGCATATGCCAGCTCTTGCAGCTTCTTTTAAAGAGGAGGTCTTGTGTGTTCCCCAACCAGCAGCGTCTGTGCGCTACGTGGGCTGTTCTGGGGGAAAGAGGCCACAGTGTTGCACTGCTGCCTGGCAGGAGATAATTTGTATATATCATCGCTGGGGGAAAAAAAAAAGTTTTCAAATTTTATACTATTTTTTAAGCATTGAGGGTGTCAGTTTGGGATTTAGAGAGTTTAAGGCCAGAAGGAATGACTAGAAACTTCTCACTTGGCTGTGTGAATAACACAGCCTGGAGGACCACACAGGAATTTCTTCATTCATCCCATACTTTTAAAAAGAGATACCCATTCCTGATTACATGCAGAACGTCTGAATTATTTTGATAGGGCAATTATATTCACTGTTAAGAAGCACATATGTTGTAATTTGCCCTAAGAGGTAAAATCAAAGGGACAGAAATGTATTTCTTGATCTTGTTTTGCATTGGCATAACTTTTGCTTTTTGACTTAGAAACCTGACTGTGCACTTCCTTAGATATTTCTATGACAAAATCTTGGTGTTGTAACACTCTTCTCTAGCCAAGCTATTAACAGCCCAGGTAAATAGGAATTCTGATGTCATTGTAATGAGGACAGTAAAAATTAATTACCTTGTTCATAAACTCAATTTAAACTTGCAAAGATTTGAGAGTATTATGGGAGTACTTATGACAATGCTATTATAAAACTTAAATAGTGGAAAAATATACATTTCATTTTGAAATGGTGAGAGAATTAATCACATGTGAAAACACATTGCTCTGTGTGTGTGTTTAGTCAAAGGATAACCATAAGTACTCCTCTGAGACATTTTTGTTATGTTCCTGTGTCTGATTTACCTATTATTTTTCAACATCTGATATGAACATTGTTATATAACTTTTACATGCTTTTACTGTATAAAACCCAAGTTACATAAATTCCAGGCCTTCTGACTGTTTGCAATCTTTAAAATGTAATGAGCTGAAAGATTAGCTTTGAGCCCTGGGGCTGGATTGATGTTTTGCTTAACCATTCAGCTGAGAACAGCTTTTAGTGGGATAACTTGTGCTGCATCACATCAATAATAAAACTAAAGACCTAGATCCAAGCAGCTATGAATGGGAATTAAGTCTCTCAGAATGTTATAAACTTAAATGAAACAAGTCTTAAACAGAGGGCAGCTGCAGGCACTGGATCTAAACTGTATTAAGATGACATAATATTCTTTTGGAAACAATAAGGCTTCCATTGACATGTTCTATAAGACAATCCCTCAATGGAAAAACTAAATTAACATACTGTGATGAAATATGACTCATACTGAAATATAAGTCTCAGTGGGGTTTCAGCATCTGAGAAACATATTTATAAGTACGACTGTCAAACTGAATGCTCAGTTTCAGGGATATTCTCCGATTAGCTACCATTCAGAGAAATACAGAGCAAAGAGTAAGTTTTTCCACTGATTGTGATGGAAGTAGGACAGGGAGCACAAGAGAAGGCTGATACTGCCGTTATTGAAGATGTTCCTGTTGTATTCGTGTTTGCATGCACGGAGCTGATAATACTGGTACTTTGTTCTACCAGGACAGACTTTTTCAAGACCGTTGATGTGATAATTCCAATCAGTATTGCAGTAAGGGATGTCATGAACGTGTCAACTGCTGTTCCTTCTTCCTCACAGTTTTGTTCTGAACATGCAGTGCTTTATTTCAGTGTAGTAATAATGTTGCACACTGGAAGAGGAGTTGCTCTGAGAAACCCAAATGGAGACCTTGAAGACACAGATCTATTTTGTACAGGACCAATTCTGGCTGAGAATCATGCTTGGTAAATGCTAAGGATGATAGAGGAGACTACTCTAGTTTCTAGAATCTGTTTGTGTTTGGGAGTACGTTACAATAGAGGCACTGTGATGCAAAAATTTGTCAAGACAAAGACACTTCTATACATGTGCTGAAGTCCTCTTCCCCAGGTGCCTGGGAAGCTTCAGTGTCGAAAGCTAAGGTGAATCGGATTGACGCCTTCCTAGTCAGGCTGCAGAAATGCAAGCTGAGTTTTTTATTTTTTAAAAAAGTAAATAAGTGAGAACAGAGCACAGGATATCCCATCCTATATCATGTCCACCTCAGAGTGTTTACAACTACTGTATTAAGAAAGGTTATGAATTCCTGACCTGCCAGGAGCTTGGTGATCACAGGGGACATTTATGGACATACGTAGTGATGTGGCTGACTGGCTGAATATGTGAAGCTTGTTCTCTGGAATGCACCATCTTCTGTTACGGGGAGGTTGGTATTTTTGTTCCTCAGAGGGCAAAACATGGTTTTCGTCAGGGTGACTTTCTGCTCTGTGAACTCCTGCCTTCTGTCCTTTGCTCCCTGAATCATGTGGCCTAGCTGATCAGTGGTCAGCTTACAGGAACTTCTTTTAGGTGCTTAATTTTTGAAGGGGGAGCTCAAGTATGTCTTTGGTTGTCTATGCCACAGCATGCACTCGTGGACACGATCAAAGTCAGCATACCCAATCTGTACACACCTTTGTATCCTGTTGAGCCTTCTACAACTTATGCAAGGACTTGGCAAACATTTTATATCACAAACTGAGCAGGATGGCTGAGCCTTTCCAAGGCACCTCAGTACAGCCAGCTCTGCTGCACACAGTAGGCCTCATTCCCAGGATGAACAATCAGTACAAGGAAACATCCAGGCTTTATAGATGGTTAAGATCAGAAGCACTGCACCCATGAACCTGGATGACCTGATGCTGCCTGCATCGCCTGCACCCTGTGTGTTCAGGACTCAGCATCTCCCCTCCACACAGGCATGCCCGTCCTGGCATACAGCCATAACCTGGAGGCCACAAAACATCAGCTCTACCAAGGTGTGTACTTACTTATCACAAATAAGGAAGAGCTGGTTGTGGATGTGAAGGTCAAGGATATTCTTGGCTGTGGTGACCATGAAACTGTGGAATTTAAAATCCAAAGGACAGCCTCCTCAGATCTCAGGAAGGGTCTGTTCTGATGTGCAGGAAGTCCAGCAGGTGTGGCAGGAGGCCAGCGTGGATGAAGAAGGAACTCCTGACTGAGCACAAATGCGAAAAGCAAGCGAGCGCACAGAAGGTAGAAGCAGGGAGGAGTTATGCAGGAGGAACATACACACATTGTCTGAGCATTGCAGCTGTGGAGTTAGGAAAGACGAGGCTCAGCTGGAGTTGAAACTAGCAAGAGATGGGAAGAGCAAGAAGAAGGGCTTCTATAAACACAGGTCAGCAGAAGGAAGTCTAAGGAGTATGTGAGCACACTACTGAATGGGACAAAGGATAAGGAAAAGACCAAGGTATTCAATACTTATTCTCTCACGCCCTCAGGCCTCCCAGGCTCCTGAGCCTAGTGGCAGAGTCTAGGGCAGTGGAGTCCTGCCCATAGTAGAGGAAGATTGTATAGGGGCATATGTGGGCTGGTTTGTTAGAGAAAGCAGAATTACTAATGTTAAAATGCGAAAGAGACAGCAATATGGTTTTGTTTTGTATTCACAGAATGCACTGCTGCAGAGGGCTTAAAACTTGGTTTCTGCTGTTCTGTGTGATTTGTTTTTTTTTTTAATTCTTTGCTGGAAATAGTGTGAAAACTGCAGCTGGCATAAAAAGTCTCTTGAACAAACACCACGAGAATATTTTCAGTAGGAGAACAATGAGGTGTCAAGTACAGCTGTGCTTTATATTCAGGTCTGCATAAAACTGAACCAAATTTACTTTCCTTCAATAACCCTGGAAGTGAATATAAGGGAAAATTCATATGCTATCCTGAATGCAAATTGGATTTGAATACATATATATATGAAGGGCAAAAAAGTAGTTCTTTCTTTCCAGATCTATTGCCTCTTGTCCTGGAGAATATCATATGTGAGGCCCAGGAATTATCCTTTTTGAACTACAAAAAGTAGTATAATGATTCCCTAAGAAGTTTATTAATGCAATCACATCACCTTCCACTTCAATTTATAATGGATGCCACATAGAAAGCCACTATTAACAACAACTGCAGATCATTTGATTAATAGCATTTGCTGCCATTAATCAAATATTTCAGTCTGTGAAAGAATCAGCCAAAGAAAAACAAAAAACATAAAATCCTGATTTGGGAATACTTCAAAATACACAAAGCAGACTTGATTATACCAAGAATGCTGCAACTGCAACAACATTTCTTGTACTTTTTTTACAGATTTTCCTTCCGTCTCTGGATCCTAACATCAACAAACTTTTCGAGATGAAGCATTTGGTATGCTGACAGAACACTGCAGCTGCCGAAAAAAGAAAACCAAAATCACTGTTGATCTTTGCATGCAAATGTCTGCATTCCCAGTTCCTCATAACTATATTTGGTTGGTTAGTGCTTTGTAAGTAGTGAACTGTCAAAGGTTTTACTTTGACTGGAATTAGGGCTGCAACATATAACTGCTTGTTATAAAACTGAAGTATACTAAATTGCACCTTTCAACTATATTTTGGCATACTGCTGTTTGCTGTATGGTAAAAAGCAATTTTAAACTGTCATTACTCTTCAGCTCTAGGTCACTGGCTCATATATGACCTAATCAGTAAAGACTGTAAGTCATTTCCATCTGATTGATGTTTAGTAGCCTGTGTAAAATAAGCTGGTAGTCAGTGAAGTTTATTGGGAAAAGGTGCCCACATAACAAAATGCAATAGCACAAGTCAGCAGGTTTGCTTCTACTTTCAGAAAGAAGAAAGAACTGAATGAGGCTAAAGGCAAGTGTGTGTTTATCACATAAGGACTCCCCAGATCAACACTACATAAGATGGAAGCACTGCTTCTTCTTGAGACTAGGTGATCGATTTGGACTTAGATTCAAATTTTATTCCTGTTTCTGTCACTGAGGAAGAACAAGTCATTTCAACATTATTTTCTATCTTACCCTATATATTTGATTGATCAAGATAACAAGTTCTTCAAGACGTTTTGATTTCTACACATTATTGGGACCAGATAGTGTCCAAGATTTAAATGTAAAACAACTATGTAACACTAAAGATGAGAGATAATCTAATATTGACGTTTTACTTGACAGGAAAAATAATCCTATACTTCAACTCCTTGCTCAGAATCTTGTAATTTTCACACCTCCCTTACTGATAGACTTAAAATAAATTTAATATTGGCTTATTTATAATTAATTTCCTTTTCTAACAGCACACACCATTAAAATCTTGGCATTTATCACTTACTGAAGTTGAATTTGCAATGGTACTTGCATGATTCTGAACATATTCTGGTACCTGGAAGGTATGATGATTTTAGCTATATTATTTTATTATAGCTATAGTGTGGGAATATTTTAACCCTTAAGGTTTGTTTTCTTTAACTTGCCCCCCGGAGAAATTGGCTTTGTCCTTTGTTCTACATAAATGTGCTATTTTGGCACAATATGTCCTTGTTAGCGCAGAATACCTTGGCTTTGCATGGATTCCAAACAGTAATATTGTGGTCAGATCTTGAATAACCCCATTGCTCTCAGTACAATCACACTTCCTCTCCACAAAAACATCCCAATAAAAATGTTGTTTTCAATTTATTCTTCTCAAATATATTAATTAAAAACAACTTCCTCTATAAGAAAGTCTTGAATCACCAAATACCTTGATACCACAATAGAGAAATAGAAATTGAACATTATATTGTATCAACCCCAGATTTGCTAAGATTGTAGACAAAATTGAATTTCGCCATCATGATGGATAATATATCTTATTTTGCTGTGAGCAGTGGCAAAATTCAGTTTTATAGCAATTAAAGAATGGGGTGTGAAGGGAAAAGGTGAGGAAGGTCTTAGGAACATTAGTGGGGTTTTGAAGGAAGCTGATAGAAGTCTTTGATTTTGAGTGTCTCTTCCTCAGGGACTTCACCTGGCTATTGTAAACCAGCCTGTGCTGACCAAAGTCCAGCAGGAACCAGGATCTCGAGGTGAAAAAAATAAAGCTTTAAGATGGAGGTATGGGACCTCCAATATCACATCTCTGAGATGTCTTGCATCTTCCTTATAGTGTGTGACCCTCTCCCTGGGACCATGGTCTCCTCCACTGCCCACGGGAAAGTACCTGCTCACTCACCTACCTCTCATGATTCTCTCTTCTGTCTCCATCCCACCTCCAGGATGGGACCAGAGCTCCTCAGCTCTTCTCACTAATCAACTTAAGCTCTTAAAACTTACAGGTGGGTTGAGGTGGAGGCAGGCAGAGCAGAGCCGAGCAATTGTGCGATGGCCCTTACTAGCCTTTGACTTTCAAAGGAGGGAGTCAATGCCTAGAGCCACCCCAGAATTATATCTTTCAGTCCAAGCAATTTCAGAATTTAGTTTATGACATTTAAATCATTCCTTGATATTAAGTTAAATAGAAACCTATCTGTGTCATATTGCTTATCTGTTTTCTCTCCAAACATGTTTTAGAAAGTAATCAGTATAAGGCAGAGCACTAAGCATCCTTGCTCTGGGCAAAAGATAAGTATTTCAGAATTAAATTGCTCTTCATCCTACAGTGGTGTTTGCTATGGTCTTGTTATAGTCTTACAAACCACTGGTCTCTGTTATGACTTATATTCCATCTTCCATCACTTTTTAAGAAGCCTGTCCAAGCTGTTGCCAGATTCATTTATTCTTGATGGGACCTTTCCTCCATGTATTTTATTCATCTTTTCTTTCCATTCATTTCAAGACATTTTACCATTTATGACCATGCAGCTTTTGGTTTTATGCTTCATTTTCTGGGACTTTCAGTTTGGACCCCTTAAAATCAGTAGTAAAGTTCCCCCTGACTTCAGTAGGGCTGAGTGAATACTTTGTTTCTGTTTCTTGTTAGTCTCATTCTACTTCCTTCAAGGAAATAGAGATATTTCTCCTGTTCCTACTTCTAGTGATTCATTGTAAAGTTGACTGGGACATTTCACTGGCAACAGGAACTGCTGAACAGTACCCTAGAGCCTCGATTCAGCATAACAATAGAGCACATGCTGAACTCACATTGTTCTATCACCTTTTTTGAAATGGGAGAGCTCCCTCTGTGACTCACTAAAACTGTCCTTTTGGTACCACTGAAGGTAATCTCTATTCAGCAACACTCCAGCATTTTAAGAAAATGCTTAAGGTCTACTGGAGACACGGGTGTAACTGTTTTACTGAAATGAGAGCAATGTAAAGCTGGTGTGTGTATTATGAACCAAGCAGCCTATTTTCATAGGTTCTTCATTTGAAACTTGCCCAGTAAAAAGATGTATCCCACATGTAATCATTCTTTCTCCTACCAGGTAAACTAACAAAAATTCCTGCATGGTGGCCTGTGAGGATTAAAAAAATAAGCAATTAGAATAATCAGGAAAGTTAATCTTTGAAGAAAATGTGGCAGAAAACTTGAAAGAGTGGAAAGAAAATGTTCATCTGCCTGCAAGCGGAATGGATGCCACAGGGAGAATGGCTTTAGGCAATGTTATTCTGCCTGTGGCAGTCAGTTACTATGACACATCGAAACAAAGGGAAATCTTCTGTCAAAATACTTTTAATGACAAATTATGTTTTTTGCAAACTGGATTTCTCCATGGGATAGTATTGGTTTTAGTGATTAAAACAATGTATGGCAGCAATTAATGAGCATGCTTTTAGCCACACGGTGTATTTCAGATACCTCAAGCACCTATGTGCCTCTAGGCATTGCACTTGCCATGCTGGATGGCACTTTCCATGGGGTCTCACAGCCTCCCCCCTCACTGCATCACCGTAGGACAAGGTGGAAGACGAAGTCCACCTGCGAAGTCTGATTTAGAGAGCAGAATGATGCAGGTGCCCTTGTGGGGGTGTCTGTGATCAGGCTGACTGATTTCTGCCCCAGACTTATTTGACTGACATTGTAATGGCCACTCAGGTTAAAACTATCCTAGTGTATTAAACAGTGCCAGGGTCCAAGCACAAGCACTGAAATTTAATTGTCTCTACTATGACTTTGTTAGCATAGTCATCTCTACTATTAAGTTATTAGCATAGCATTTGGTTTGCTTTCAGCAGTGGCCAACTAATAATTTTCCAAACAATTCCCAGTCATGGTCTGAGGGTTAACGTGGACCAAGCCCTAATCCTAATAGGCAGTTTGGATATGACACCTTCTTTTGGAATTTAAGAATATAAACATGGGCAGATTGTACTGGTTGTCCTCAGGCCAAAGAATCAACCTAATACTATTTAATTTGTTACTATAGATGTAGCCTTAGTCTGCTCTGCCTCAGCCTTGACAATCCAGCAATATGCCTTTTCGCAGTAATCTGTCTTGAATTTGCATCCTTATGCAAAGGAGAGAGAGGAAAGAATGGCTGAGGGAGATTGAGGGGGATTTACTTCTATTAATAACAGCTCTGGGCCCTTGCATGTCAGCAGTGTGTGCTTTCTTTCTTGCTATCTACATCACAACAGAATGCCTTTCAGGGATGGTACAGAAGCTCAGACAGGCTAAAAATATGCTTCTGAAGTGTTTCTGGGACATAAAACTGATGATGTCCATACTCCAGGGGCCAGCTAAAATCCTTATCTTACTAGAATTTGGTCCATAACTAAATGCTGAATAAAAGTATCCTCAAATCATCTGGGATATTTTGAAGTTATTGCACATTGAATCCCTGCAGATCCATGTCTGAAGAGACGAAGCTTCAAGCAAATCTAGCTGCCAGTAGAGCACCAAACTCAACAAGCCATCCCACACTGACAGACATGGGCCCTGACCTGATTAAAATTCTCATCTGATCTTGTCCAATTTTACAGTGGGATGAGGGTGAGGAAAAAATGACAGTGGATAGGAAACCAGGAAAGGAAGCTGTTTCGTGACTTTTCAGAGCAAAGGTACTGGAAGTAATTCAAAGCCCCTGTAGTTCCCCTCAGAGCTCAATAATCTAAAATACAGACATCTAAGAAGTATTGTCAAAATATATAGTGTCTCCCACATCAGAGGTAAAGGCTTATCTGGGAGCTGGATTCGCCTGAGAACCAAGGAGCTGGTCAAGTGTCTGTAATGTGTGTGGACAGAGTGGGCAGCTGTCAAGCTTACTAGATTGTGAAGAGCAACAAAAAAGCTCTGGGTTTGCTCCTGACTTTGCCTATATGCAAAGCCTGGGAAGCCAGGTTCATGGCTGCTGCTGTTGCAGAAGGTGGCTGAAGGCATATGGGAAGATGGCATCAGGCCTGCATGGAGGCTGGGCTCTACCAGAAGCAGCAGTCCCTTTTTCCCCTTGCTTTTCCAATTACTCCTCCCTCACAGCAGCAGGGAGCCAAGTACCCTGCTTTCAGTGTCACTCCACTTGCTCTTTGCACCAGTTTTGTCCCTTCTTACTCCTTTATTCCATCCTGTGGTGGGATCAGTCCTGTTCCAGCCAGGCCTTGGCCTTTGCCCTTGGGTTTACACAACTCAGTTCTATTTACAATGCTGAAAATCCCTAATGTGGGTCTGCTGAAACAATCCTCTCCCTTGAGCCTTAGCAACACTTCCCTGAATCTGGGGAGAGCTGGTGTTTTTCCTTGCTATATTCTACTGTGGTCGTCCTAATTTGGTGTTGTAGATTGAGCAAGAGGCCCTTTCAGTGGCCTTCCTCAGTCACGCTATTTTCCCCCACCCTTGGCTTATATCAGTTCTGATCCTAAAAGAATAAACAATAGCTAGTTTACAATACGGATATGGTTTAATCTGTTCATCTGTGGAGAGGCCATCTCAGTCAAAAAGTGGAAGCACAGATTAGCAAGAATGAAGGGAACTTTAGCCCCAAAGTGGGAGGAACAGGGGCTTATGCTGCCTTTGAGGATCAAAGATGCCTATATAAGCAGACACATTTAAGACAAAAACTCATCTGTTGAAATTGCGTTTCCTAAGTTTGTTCTACACTTTGTATTTTATTGGTGCAATGACCTTGGTTAGTAATATGACTTTTTAATTAAATAGTTATACTGGTAAAGTTAGCAGATGGATTTTCAAAGTAATTTACATTGGCATAATTATTCCCCTTTCTATACAGGAATAACAATGTAAGTGGCACAGCTGGCATGAACACATCCACACATTTGGGAGGGAAGGAGCCAAGCTGCTTTACCTATAGCAGTATCATTAAAATGATACACCTTCCCTGGATAGACAGACCCTTTAATTAGACTGTGCTGTGTTTAATCACTGATTTTCAGCCTGACCTTCCTTTCTAAGGCATTTTTAATTGCACCTGCTCTCTTTTCCCACTCTGTGGGCAGAAAAATGGTTTACAGGTTCCATATCTGAAAATTAGACCCTTTGATTCCTTTGTGCCATACAGCAGGGCAAACAAAGATCTGCAAAGAATCCTGGCTGAGTGTGGAGCATGATGCCTAAGAAGAAAGAATGATATAAGAAAGGCAGTATTTTTAGCGGAAAGAAAAGCAAGAGGGCAAAGCCATCCATCCACATGTGACTGATTTAAAACTGACTTCCAATTCATATGAATTTAGAGAGCTACTAGTCAGTTAAAAAACAGAGTAGCACTTGGAATTATATCAAAGCCATTCGTGCCAGGGATTTAAAATTGGATTGTGCAACAGACAGCTGTAAAACAAGTGACCGGGAACGAAGGACTGAGGAAACGGAGAATAATATCTATTTATAGTCTCTGTAACAAAAGAGCTCCAAACATAGCGGGGATTCTTAAATACACCTATCCAGTAAAATCTACCAGCATAAGCATGGCCTTAAAAACAGCACGAGGTATATTAACATTGACTATTTATATTTTCTGAGACTATTTCTACTCTGTTGGTCTTTGTTTCTGTCCCCTTGAGTTTTATCTGCATGTGTTAAGAAGAGAGCCCACAATCTAGAGAACATGCATTAGGCTGCAGACAAGTGTCCTGTTCCAGATCGCTACGGGATCCTCAGGTCCCCTCTGGTAACAGAAGACGTTGCTTTCAGCTCCTTGTTCTTGCCTCTCTTTTGGAGGTTACTGCTCGTGCATCCCCCGGTGACACCTGTCCCATGCAAGCTTCCTGATCTATCTCAGTGAAAATGGCATTAGTCTGACTAGGCCTTTGCTAATTTGTCTTATCACTCTTATTTGTCTTACTACTACTAAAGTAGTATCCCCTTCAGCAGCTCTGCTGAAAGATTGGAGGATAACCTTTGAGATGGGGGCATGATAAGCAGTCGGTGGCAAGCTGAGGATGGTAACTTATTCCACTGACACAGGTTTATTTTTTTGCATAATCCCCATCTGTTTATATCTCTATTTATTTCCTACAGTTACCATTTACAGCCAGCACTTATGGCATGAGTTCTGTTCAATATTCTAGGAAAAAATATGCAAGTATGTGGCAAATCCAAGCCATGACAATGAATGATTGCATGAAACAGGCCAGAATTCATCAGAAGAATTAAGTTTACACTTTTGTTATTCTGGCAATGGGAGGTTCCATTTTCCCATTAGTACTTTTATCATATCTCCTTTAATAATTTAAGTGAGAAACTTGGCTCAATATGGGCCTAAGTCCAGGAGATATGTTCATGTACACAGGAGGAGAGATGTAGGTTAAGGTTTTCAATGCTGTTTTAGGGACCTGAGCTTCTGATTTCTTCAGTATACTATTCTTTTGGTCTCTGTGGCAATGGAAATGTGTCTAAAATCCTTAGGTGCCTTTGAAAATCTTGTTGCCTGAAGCCTTTTAAATTTGGTTCCTCTGCCTAGACAGACACTGTAAGCAGAGATGTTTGGAAATTATTTTCATGGCACAAGATGCACATTCTTCTGTTTAAAAGCTCAAAAGAAAATATTTCCATTGCATTTAGAATGGGTCTTTTCAGAAAACCTCCTGGAGATAACAAAAGAAAAAGCAGAAATCTGAAACATCAGGAAATACAGTTATATGAAACTTCAGGAAAGTACTCAAAGCATTTCACTGCAATTTTCAGTCTTCAGTGTGCCTTTTCCTTTCCCTGTTCTTAATGGCAGTAGTAAAATTTTACAGTGACATGCCTCAGTATAGTAAATCTGCTTTGTTTCCCTTATGTTTTCATCTGTCTTTTGAATTTCCATGCTTACAGTCTGTTTATTTATGGAAACACAGGGTTGGATGAACCACAGAAGGTTTAGGTTTGGCTCTGGATTTAGGAATGATCCCATGTGTATTTATATCCAAAACTTCTGTATTCAAAAAGAAAAACAAATCATTCCTCTACCTTCTGAAAATCAACATTAGTTTGGTTTGGAGCTTTTGATTTGCCTGTGGGAAGAATGTAGATTTTCCAGTATTAATCATCAGAATCTGTAAGCCTCCTCTGTTCACCACCATTTATTTAGCTTGAATGGTAGTCTTATAATATGCAGAGATAAGGCAAAACAATCAATCAGAGTTGGTTTGAGACAGAGAAATATTAAGAAATATAGAATAAGAAATATTATTTGCATTTACAACATTAAAATAATCTATAATTTAAGTGTCTGGTTTGAGCTCCTTTACAGGAGCCTGAGTGGGTAACACAGTGTTTTTAAGAAAAAGCCAGGATCCTGCATGCTGTGAGAAGCTGAGCATTCAGAAATCAAAAACAAAGACAAAAAATCAGAGGCACTGCCAGCAGCTTTTCACTGGAAGTAGCTCGGCTGCTAAGCGCTTCTTAGCGTTTTTCATAGAATCCCTTTCACAAACCACTCCTGCTTTTTCCACAGTGATCTTCAGAAGTTGTTCCTTTCTACTAAAATCACTAGACTTCTTAATTACCTTTTGATTTTTTTTATTTGAAATCATGACTGAGAAATATATACTATTCTCTACAGGACCAGATCCATAGCAGTTGCAGTAATACTCTCATTTAGTTCTGTAGGGGAGAGTGAAAAAGCTTTGTTGTGTGGCTATTTTTTACTAATCAGCTTCTAAGATCCAAGACAAAACACATCTATTGTATTCAGAATGCTGTGCTCCAGGTGCAGACACTTCAAATCCCTGTGGTCCAGGCATGTGACGTTCACGCAGATCTGGAGGGAGTCAGGGATGTCTGACCCGTTACCGTGCAAGATGCAGGTGACATGGAGGGGGCAGGACTGGGAGATGGGCCCTCTAAAAGTCACTCACCTCCCAGCAAAGCGGGACTGGCCAGATCTCTAGCTGGGCTCCAGTGAGACACCTGAGTTGGAGCTGAATTAACTGGGACCCAAACTGGAGTAAAGGAACACAACATTCCAGGGGTAACTGATGAGTAACAGCTGTAAGTAGGTTAAGCTGCTGCTTTCCAAAGGGAAAATACAGGGAAACAAGAACCTAAGGGTAAGATTTTTCTTCTGCAGATGGCAGAAGCGGAGAAACCAAAGCTTGGTATTCTATAATTTATGCTGTCTCTATGCCTTTCAGGCACTTTGTACAGATGTTTATGGTTTGAGAATAAGAGATTTTAGCAACCAAAGGAGCTATCTCCAAAGACTGTGTCTGAACCAGCCAGGCAGCTGCCAAAATCTACTTTTCAATGGTACAGGAAAAAAGTTTGGCCAATTATAAAGCCACTATTGATGAGCATGAAAGATGCAGTTAATTTTTACATTGGTTTTCCATTTTCTTTCAGCATAGAAATCAAACAAAGAGCAAGCTGCATAAAATAGCTGACTTGTTTAGTTGAACAGAACAAGAAGAGATTCTAAGGACTTTTTCCTGTATACAGAAATTTGATCTTACTAGTGGTTCTTACCTTGTATTAAATATATTTTACCTTTTGTTAGGCAGATAGTTGCAGGTATCACCTCCTGGAAACATATGCCCATCCAGGTAAGAAACCCTTGGTATGTCATGGTGATAGAGAGAGAGGGAGTTCCTTCCAGCACTCAATTCACACAGTGCCTATGGTATTTCACATCTAAGATTTCCAGAGTGGTTTAGACACTCGTGACAGCAAATCTCATAAAATATCTTGTGTTGAGCAATGTTCCAACATGGAAATGGTCAAGGAAGTTTTGGAACTGGAGAGTGAGAAGTAAATAAATGCACAAACATATGAGAGGTGCTTACATAGCCTATGCAATTTCTTGCAGAGGTCAAGGCTGAAATTCCTAATCCTGGGCGGCTAAAAAGTTAGTTGCCTAAGGTGGGTTTCATATAAAAGTTTGTTGTCTGCTTGACTGAGCGATGATGAACAGAACACTAAATACCAAAGCTGTTTACACAGAAAGAGCGCTGTTCTCAGAGTGCTGCTGGAAAGCACATATGCCCTCAGGTTTCCATTATCAGCCACATTATCTGCAACCTCTGTGCAAACCTTATGTGTCTGACCTCTTTATCAAGTCTCTTGTTTTAGAGCTACCACCTAAAGAAAGAGATGCATTTACTCAGATACTAATTTGTCTGGAGTTCCCTGGCTTTAGAAAAGGAAGTCATTCATACACATTTTAATTGAACCAGACTGGTAGGAAGGTGAGCAGCAAAGAGGGAAATGGGAAGCCTCTTTCCCACGTCTTCCCCAGCTCTCCTCTGAGCCAAGCAGAAATGTACCCAGGACAGGCTGAGGACCAAATCCCTTGCAATGGGTGATCCTTTTTGTTGTTTGTATTAAGCAGCAAAGCTAAGTGACCAACCTTTAGGCATCTGATAAACTGTAATCCATTAAACAGGGAGGAAACTCACCCTTTGCTTTAGAGTTCCTTGGAATGCTGTTGAGTGCCCCATTTTTGGTGTCAAGGACAGGCACCGCCCACTACACTTCACTATGCCTGCAGCAGAAGGGAGCCCTTTCAGAAGAATTGTGCTGGAGGTTGCAAGGGGGGGGGACAAGGTGTTACTTAAAGCATTGAAAGCCCAAATCTTTTAGTAAAATAAGTGGCATCTTAAAGTACACCAGTCCCAAGGAGCTCCTTGGATTGGTTAATGAAAGAGGATTAACTTTGTTGAGATCTCCTGCAACAGCCCTTCTGCAGAGGTGGCCTTTCTCATATGTGTCGAGGACCAAATGGGCTATTCACTCACGTGTGCAGTTGCAAGTATGGGGTTCCTGAGCTAGCCCTCACGAAAATATGTGAAGGGCTAAAATTTCCCATCTCCACTCTCCCTTTACGGTAATTCGCCCTTTGAGTCATTCCACTGAAATCAATGGAACAACTTTGAAATTAAGTGTGAGTAAAAATCTGACCCCAAATGACTTGCCAAGATCACACAGGGAGTCCGTGGCACCCAGCCCAGGTTTGTCAGAGGATAACAGGGTAAACTGACAGAGCAGTGAGGGGCTTGCAAGATGACAAGGCATGGAGAAAGACTACAAGGGGATGCATTGTTACAATATATCAAGCTTCAAAATCTGCAAACACACACCATTTTTAGAAAAGTTGGCTGTGTCAACTAAGCTAGCCCTTGGGCAGGTCTATGTTTCAAGGCCAGCACTTATGTATGTGGTAACATGAGCTGACACCAACTTTGGTAGCACTGCAGGAATAACATTTGGGTAAGAATGCATGATTCATGAATGGTTCCTCTAATCTAACATGCACATGCATGCCTCTCTCTCTAACATCAGCCAGAACTAGCTCCTCTCTCTTTTTAAAATAAACATTTTTATTCTGATCAGTGCAAGGAAATTTCCCTTCCCTCTCTGTGTTTCAAGAGCTCTTTCATCTCACTGAAAAGACAAATGGTGAGCAGCAAAACCAAGAACTTTCCCAGCTCAGACCATTTTCAGGAGAGAGGAATGAATGGTGCTAATTTTTGGATTTCATTTGTACCATGAATAGAATTGGAAATTGAACAAACTCCCATATTTTTATGGAGATGGTATTCTCAATCTGTGAAAATACCCTAAATTCCCCATTGCTTTGCTGCTGTATCCACTTGTAGGTAGAAAAGAATCGAGTTAGAATGGAGCTTGCTTTGCAAGCACTCTGTGAGGGGACAGATAATGATGAAAGGCTCAAGCCTCTGAAGAGCGTGTCCCCATAGTCTGAGTCTGAACTTTCCTGTGGATGCATGACAGCCGGAACTATATATATTCACACAAAATGTAAAAGACCTCTGAGCTGTCCAGGATGTGAACTGGGAAGTGTGAAAATGATCAGGCACAACTGGAAAAAACAAATGTTACAACTCACTGCCCATAAAAGCCTGATACACCATGGCAGTCCCAATTAGAGTTATGTCAAAACCAGCAATTCCATTTGTGAAGGAGTTAATGATGGGAATGACGGTATTTCCAACTTCAGTGAACCTAGTTTTTTTAGGACAATCTTTCTGATAGGCCAACCCAGAGTCATGAGGCATGGGGCTGCTGACTATGAGGTAGGCTTCTTGCTAAGATGAGCCAGATCCATAAATGCTGGTAGCCTGGGACCTCAGGCTACTGAGGAGCAATGAATGTGGAAGCCAGGCTCTTGGTTCCTTGTTAATTAGAAACTTGGAAGCTATAGGAGCTCTTCAAGGTAAAGCAAAAGTCAAGCTGTGGAGGACCTGAGCCAGGATTTTCACTATTTCCATTATTTACCAGCCCCTCAGGTGGGCTGCTGAGAGATGAGGTGAGCTGGACAGAAACTGCTCAAGTTTGAAACCTGCCTGGCAGGCTGGCTCCATGAAGTACTGATCTGCATTTAGATTTCCATGAAATGCCATTCGTTGGCATAAAAATATTCTGCTGCAGAATTTCTGACCAGCTCTGATCATATAGCCTTCTTCAAATGCTTTTGAGCTGGTATAATTTATATGTCTCTCAGTTTTCAAGGCTAGGTCTAAAGTCACAATCTAATTATAACACTTTTGTAAATTAGGAGTAATTCCAATGAAGTCAATAGAATTACACTAATGGGAGCCTGTTACGGTAAGACTTAAACTCTGATTTCATAACTGCTGCAGATTATGACCTCAGAGTGAATTTCGGTGGGACTGCATTTCATTATGTAGAAGACAAAGAGGCCTATCAGAATATATCAGTGCCATCGAGTGGTCCAATCCCCACTGAAACCTACAGGCTGCTACACCTTTCCAAGTAATATATAGTGGCAAAACCATGTATTGAAAAAAATCTATTGTATAAATAAAGCCGAATATTCTGCTCAGAAACTTTGGAAGGCTTACTTCTGACACTTTATCAAAGCTAAATGGCATCAGGAATAAGAGACTTAAAGGACATTGTGATAATTAGAAATTAAGAAATGACTTATTACTGCAAACTGAAAATATGTTAACTACAGTTTGTAGTAATTAGCCAAATTACTGGGTTTGATAGTGATGAATGCAAATAATTATAATTATTTATAGATGGACAGAAGCCTAATCATTAAACATGTCATGGATATTGGACACTGAAGAGTAATTTAACTGAATCCATCATACTTTATACTTACTCTTCATTATATTTATTAGTCATTAGAACAGTGTTTAAAATTATTTATGAAAGCATTTTAGTAATATAATTAGGATTAATATTGTAAGTCACAATAATTGCTCAAGCCAAGTTAGAAGAAGAGTGCTATGCTACTGTGTGTGCAGGACTCAACTCAAAAGCAACCTCAGTTATTGCTCTGCCAATTTAAAGCATCACAATTAACACTTTAGGCATAACTGATTTTTTTTTGTTTCTTTGGCTGCCAAAATGGAGGTGAAGACAGGCAATTCAGGTGGGAGGATCCAAATGTAAATCTGTTCCGGATTCTCACCTAAACCCCCTCAACATATTGCATTTGCTTTGCCACAAAACATAATATTAGTAGAAACAAAATGTTTCGTTTGCTTGTAAGAAATGCAGAGGAAATGAAGGATACGCTTATAAAGCCGTGGGAAGCTGCCACTGCTTTCCCCCAGCCTTCATACCTAGTGCTTGGGAGCTGGGGCGGGAGAGACCAGCATCCCTGACACGTGCCTGGGCTGGAGGCCGCAGCGTGGTGACTCCTGCCTGCAGCCACGAGGCTGCGGGCAATGCTTGGGCGTAGTGGTGCAGAGGGTAGGGCTGCGCCGAATTTTGCTTTTAGCCACTCTTCTGCTTGGTAGGAATAAAGACTTGCTGAAGCAGGACGGAGCGAGTTGCTCCTCAGAGCACTGCCAGGCTGCTGGTTGTGTAAATCATCCTAGAGGTGCATGTGCCGATACACGTCTGCTTGATTTGGGGGAGGGAGCTGAACTCACGTCACTGGCCTAGTGRTCAGGCAACAGCATCTTCTACTTCAACAGGTACAGAGCTGCTTGGCACCCTCCAGCTCCAAAAACCAGAAAATTGGGTCAACTTTAATGATTAGGCCGCTTGTCAGGCGGGTGGACAGTCTGGAAAGCTGTTCCTGTGCTCATAAAAGTTTAACAATGATATAATGTAAAGCAACCTCAACAGAAAATTCTGAAGGTAACCTCACCTTGCTCGCACTCTGGGGTCAGGGACATGTGGGCGACATGTGAATACAAGAGTGGGAAAAGTCCTGCTCCCACACCCTAATCAACTTCCATTGCCGCCTGGCTATCAGGCAGCAGGAACATTGACTTGACTATTGGCAGTTAAGTGACTCCAGCCTAGAGAAAAAGTTTGCAGTTGGAACAGTTAATCTTTGTTGAACTCAGATCTAAAATAATTTGAGATAACCTGAACTGTATTTTTGGTGAAGGTACTATTTGTCAAAGATAAATACAACGCACAGATGCAGTTGAAATATTTTAACATCTGTGTGCTTATATACATAATGATCATTAATTTAACAACACAAAAAAAAGCTGTTTCTGCAGACACAGCATTATGGGGAAATGCCTTCCTGTTATTTTAAACAAGTTCTTTCCATCTTTTCTTTTACTTTTTATATGTATTTTACTCATTATGTGAATTGCACATAAAGATCCTTTAGCATTCATAGACTTTTGCCCTGTCTACACTGGTCATTTTTTGCTTGTTTGTAAAATCTTGCTGAAGTTAACACTGGTCCACTTGTATGATATTGTTTGCAAAATCAGCATCTTTAGTTCGGATTGCATTGTGTTTGACTTGATCATAAAGAGCTTTGCTTTTTGGAATAGGGCAGGGTTTTTTTTTATAGATTGTATTTTTTTATGTGGCTGGACTGTTCTTTATCTAGTTTCTTTATTTTTTTCCCATGTGAAGTATATTTATTTTTAAACTGAAATTTTAACTACCACAGTGAATTTGAGTTAGAACAAATAGATGAAGTGAGATGATAAAACATTATCGCAAAAGAAATTGAACCACATTCTTTCCCTTTAACGGTTAATTCCTGTTTTCATTGCACTCTTACAAGTTCAAATAGTTTGGGTAATAAAGGGAGTGTGATAAAACTGACTGAGTCCTTAAGAAAGAAAAGCAGGCAGAATTATTGGCTCTGGTCCTTGGGCACCTCTACCTGGAGAGGGGCAGAGACCTCTCTGTGTGTATCATTCACACTGAAATCAGTTAAATACAAGCTCTAGGTCCTCCAGAGTCATGTTAGCTGTGCTCTGATCACTAGCTTGTGCAAGTGCCTGGTCCTTTATGTAGACATATCCTGCCACTGGTTCTCATCTTTTGTAGGTTGGACTGTGTCTCCTAATGCTCACTTTTTGATTTTGTCTTATACAGTGTAGGGATTATTTCTGGTATATCATACTTTTAGACACATAACTTCAACTTCAGCTGAGGTGAGTCACCTACCAGTGACTTAAAATCTCCCCATCAGGAAGCTGCTTAATTCAAGGCCTGATGCCATCTTTGTGGATGTACAATAGGTAGCAGATGGAGGTCTGCATCTCATCCTCTGGGCCTTACCCTACTAATATCAACTAGTAAATACTAGTGATAATGCCCAGCTTTGAAAGCCAGTAGTTACAGCAGAGCTCTGCCTGGCCCCGGACGTGGTTGCACAGGAAAAGGGGCCAGTGGCGCGAGGCAACTGCAGGTCTCCTCATCCTCCCCAGCCAGATGTGCTTTGGGCCACCATGTCACTCCTCTACTTTGCACTGATGCATGTTAAAAAAACAGACCTTTTGCACAGATGCATTTAAGGACTAGTCCTGTGCACTCCCCATTTTCCCAGGGAAAAACTCCCCCTGAAAAGAGGCAAATATTGATTCTAACAGTACTTTCCACTTCAGGTACTATTGGGTTGGCCCAGACATTTTTTTCCCCTTTTCCTATTTAACTTGGGTGTCATTGATGAATATTTACACCGAGGCTCATAGTGTCAGTGTGGCTTACATTCAGACATTAATACTTCAAAGAAAAATGAATCTATTTTCACTTCCCATTTACATCGTGGAAAGAGCAACGTACCCCAGGGGGGATTTTCTGCTTCTCACCATGTGTACAATATTTTTTGCTTTTTGGAAAAACCACCACACAACAGAGGATGTGGAAATGGTTCTGTAAAAAAGAAACCAACAAAATAAGCAGTTCCTTCTACTTTATTACTGTAATTATAGACTATGTATGGCCTTCCTACATTTAAAGAGTATTTTTCGTCATAGATCTTGAATTACATTTTAAACTGGAAATAAGGATTAGTATAAAATGTAAAGCTAGTTCTTTGCAAGTCCAATGTTATTTTTCAGTCAGTATTCTTAGCAGCAGTGATCTGAAGAGGCTGATCTCAAACTATAACTTTAACAAATTCCAAGTGAAATGCCTTGAATCAGAATCTTTTATGTATTCCACATGTTATGTTTTTTATATTAATGATTAAAAATGTCCTGGGCTGGAGATTCTGAGTACATCTGATATCCACAGATAGCATTAGATTCAGGATGCTTATATTAGGTCTGTGAGCTAACCAAAAATACATTTTATTTGCAGACACCTTTCCACCAAGGATTGCTAGGGCCTGTTATAAAGTATATCTGAAATGCTAATAACACATATTCTAGAAGAAGTGCAGTGCCAGATATTTAGGTAAAAATAATATTTCCTTAAGGCTGAGTTTAAGAGCAGGGAAGAAAGAGCAGAATGTCTCAGATCAGAGGCCAGGGCATTCCAGAGAGCAGCAAAAATAAAGGCAACACGTGTTGTACCTCAGCCCCTCCAGCATGCCCTCCTCCCTGGCTGGGGGTTCAGATTCCCGGAAAGATTTGTGGGCCCTAATCTACGGAGCTCAGAGATGAAAGATACAGGTTTGATAATAAAATAGCTGGTCAACTATTTGTGATTGCAATAACTTTCCTAAAGCTTCTCCTGGCTTCCTTAAACTTATTTTTATCTGCTAAGTAGATATATTGTACAGCGCTAACAAAAGTAAAGTAAATATTGATTCCAGTTACTGAAATATTTATCAGAACTTCCTATTGTAGACTGTTCCCACCCCACATCATTTGTTTTCTAACTATTCCAACCTCATATTGACATTTTTTAGATATACCCAGATGAACGCCTTTGAAAATTAACATTTCTTCCATGTCCATAAGGCACTAAGATTTCTTTTTTTGTCTGGTGTCATAAGCTTGAAATATATTCTTTCTGGCATAAAATCAAAAATATCCAAACAGGATATCACATCTCTCATAAAGAAACTGTGCATATTACACAAGGCTTCAAATGTAGAAACAGATACTTACAAAACCTGTGTCTCAAAATGTAGCAGAAGCGTTTCAAAACAGTAGCAGCTGCAGGCACCCAATTTGTGTTTCCTCAACAGCATCCAGAGGCAGACTTTTACAGAACTGGCTATAGCTTATGCAAAAAAATGTGTGCACAATTGCATACCTATGACATGTTAAATACTAAAAAGCAATGTAAACTGGTGTCTAAGTCGGAAGATCAGACCTTCGTGCAACCTTCAGGTGCCATAGTGGTAATTTTTGTACATGCCCAGTTCACTCAAGCAAAATCTGTCATAGTACTGGGAGTCACCAGATGGTGCTGTTAAAGATAGTCATACAAGTTCTGCTCAAAGGATTACACAGCCAGTCATGCCTTGGAAGAAATACTATGTTTGTAATGCTGTAGTTTTTTTAACAGTTTTCCTTGCCCGACAGTTAACCTCGTTCCTGATTTCCCCCTGACTGTAATCCATATCCCAGGTTAAAACTTCTAATCCTGAGACCCACCCGTTCATGGCAGCAGCAATAACGCGCTATTTCTGTGCTGCCAAAATGCACCGCAGAAGTGTTTAGAGAGCGGGACTGTTTGGCTGCCCAAGCATTGGCAGGTCAGCACAGCAAGGGCGCTGGCTGGGGGCGCCGGGTGCGGAGGGACCATTTCAGGAAGGACGCTGACTTGGTGCTCTCTCTGTCGTGTTTGACCTCACTGCTGGCACCACAAACAAAGGGGTTCAGTTAGTTCCAGTAACTGTGGCGGTAGTTTTTGTGATGTGAAACTGTCCTAAGACCACAAGACCATTTTACATCGACCACCGTACTACCTCTGGTGGTAAGGACTTTCAGACCATATGACTGGGTCATGTTTAAACCACTGTAGAAACCTGTAGTAGAAATGCTCCGCAGTTCATCACTGATTCTCTGAGCTATCCATCCCTTTAACCACTTATAAAAAAAGTTATGAAAGGCAGTTCACAGTTTATTCCTGCTGGGGAATGCTTATATCAACCTCTGAACTCTCATATTTCTGTACTGAGAAAAATGGTGCACTGTTTCTTCTCATAAACAAATTGTTCCCATATTCTGTGGGAATGTTTATATCTAAGAACGCTCCATGTGCAGGTGGTGGCCTGCATGAGTAAAATACTTACTACTGCTCCAGAACTGACCCTTACATTCAGCTTCAAAGTAGGAGTTGTGTTTCTTCAGCTGAATGATTTTTCTAGTGGTCCAAAGAGTGAATCCTTAGCATTTGAAACCAGGTTAGCTCCCCATTGGTCTGCTTCAACACTGGCAACCTTAAATACTCAGAGGTTACATTTACATTTTGTTCTGACTTGGCCTATTTATGGTAGGTATGGCCTGAACTTCAAGGGTCTTATAATAAAGATACTATACACTTTGACTTTGTGTGCTGCTCTTATTTAAGAAATTCAAAGGGTTTAATAAAAACAACAGCTAACTGAAGAATTATCATATCTTATGAGATAAAGTTTTACTGTAGTCTTCAATTTACCAGTGTGTGAACTGAGGACATGCCATGTTAAGGATTATGAAGAGACACGAAAAAAACCAATAACCTGAAGAGTCTTGATATTCAAGCCTTTTCTCTAACCAATACCAATTCGCTGGAATCAGACTCTGTGTAGAATATTGATTGCTGCAGGAAAGCAATTTCTTCTTAGTGGAAAGCAAACTATTAAGCTTTTTCTTTATCCTGATCATTGTATGATGTGATGAATAGATTTTACGTCTTTGTTAATGAATTTTCCTAACTGTCTGCAAATGATTGGGTGCAAAGGAGGATGTTGAACACCCAGAACTGAGAATATCTTTTGTATTCCTAGAAGTGAGGTGTTGAAAGGACTAAAACTCATGCCCTGCACATTTCAGGGAAAAATGAGTCAAGTCTCAGCTCAACATCCTAAAAGATCCAGATGGACGTTCAAGATCTGGTGCCATACCTGTGAACAAGACTAATATATCACAATAAAATTGAATCTGAAAGTCTGTGTCATGGGGAGGAATCTGGACTTCAATTGTTGGCGGTGGGGAGAATAGCTGATTGACCATGCTTACTCCAGAATATGAGTACTATGCTTTAAATGAACTCTATCCATAGTGGATTAAGTTCATTTGCAAAAAAAGTAGCATCGATCCTTGAATAAGAGCAATCATATAGGAAATTAACTATAAATAGTTCAGGAAGAGGTATTTTGCAAAAACTGCCCCTGTAGGTAACATRTAATAGTCATTTTTCTTTAGAAAATTGACAAAATTTTCCTGGATTTTTATTTTAAACTCAGATAGATAGATAGAGGTATGTAGAATATCCATTTAAAATACTTAATGCTGTACAGATTCATGGCTCAATGAATGTTAATGGAAGTAATGATTCATCTATGATTAATTTATGGGTTTTTTTGCCCATTATTAGTACAACTATAGTTTAGAATTGCTATTTATCTGAATTATGCTAACAGCTAGGGGTTGCTCTGAAGATCTGAGCACTATTACATTATCTGCTGTATCAGATGTAATTACAAGCAAGAGTAATTGCCCCAAAGAGTCACAATTTTAGTATAAAATGATATGCTGTGTGCGAGTTAAACAAACAAAGGGGGAGAAGATAAAGGAGCAGTGAAACAAGCATGATTAGTATAATAAATTGCAGCCTTTACATCCCAGCTGCCTAGCCTTTTAGAGTATATATAGTAGGCCTTACAGCAGAGGTGAATTAACAATTAAAAGAGGGTGATTTAGTGAGTCATGGCTGTTAAGAGGAAGGAAAGGTAAAGGTGCTCTGGACACAGTAGAGATACAGGCTGGGTATTTGGTAGAGCCAGAAGGAATAGTGGTAGCTTGATACAGAACAATTTAGCGTTCCTTAAAGTTGTTGCTCTTTAATAAACAAAGATGGTCATATAAAGTGCCTGGATTTTCAAGGACAGGTTGCTAGAAGAAGAGATTCATCTCAACTCTTCTTTACTATTTAAAAGTTAGGTTAGGCTGAGCTGGAGAACTATCTCCAGAATACAATTCATCTATCCTTAAATAGGGGGCTAAGATGGCTGGAATAAATTGCCCTTTATGGGCACCTGTCTTTCCACTGACCATTGGAGCAGCTAAATGGTCTATATACAGTAGATGTGCAACTTTTAGGTAGGATGAGTAAGTGAGAAAAATCCAACCCTAAATGAAATCCTGATATCAATCTGCAATCAGTGCATTCATAAGTCCTGCATTAGGGCACATTTTTATCTCCCCTAGATGATGCATAGATTTGCTTTACTTGTTTGGGAAAGTCAAATCCTATACTCTCAAGAATATTGAATTTGTATGCGAAACAAAGGTAGAATAAAGAATTGTCACCCAGGACTGTGGGACTGGGAAGCAGCCTGGGGCCTGCGTGTCCACCCTTTGCTGCTACAGGTAAGAGTGACACAGCCCTATTAAGAATGTTTTTCCTTTATTTGGAGTTGCTGTTCCTTGCTTGTGTGAAATTCTCCTTTCAAAATGGTAGCAAATTTAAGCTGGGATAACTCAGTGGTTTTAAAAGAGAAAGTCTTCCTCTGTGGGGACCAACAATTAGTGGACTGTCTTACTAATTTGGGCCTAAAAATTGTCTGTGACTGTTAAATGTGGAGGATATCACACACTTTATTGTATAATAATGACTTGAATAATGACTTAATAAAATGACACCTCTTCATAAGGTTTTACTTTCAGAACAGAATCACAGAATTGTTGAGGCTGGAACTGTTGGCTTTCTTAAATAAAATATATTTTCTTTTCATTTTTCTTGCTGGTAGTCCAGGTGATGTAACACGTTTAAGTGAGGGATAAGGATTCTATGTTTTTCTTTATCAACAGATGCGTTTACTAACTTTTGGTCAGTTGAATCTGTGCAAAACTATGGAAAGTAATGGTCACTACATTGTCCTTGAAAACACAATTTAAACATGTCTTGATTTATTTAGCTAAGAGAAAGCAGCACACTCATCTTGAATTCATAGTATGATCTTTTTATTTGTAAAATAAGTGCATTTTATTTCAAAGTAACTGAGCTATACCTATGGAAACCCAACTATGTAGTTATATTTTGGAGCCAGGGCCACAGCACAAGAAAACAGAATAACAACCTTGAATATTTTCTACTTAGATCAGGTGATATCTTATAAACAATATACTCTGGGGGATTGGGGCTGAAAATAGATACAACTATTGGAGGACAAACAGGACTAATGGCTAGCAGGGGACTGCCTCAGCCGAGCATGGGGCAAGACAATTCAAAACATGAGCCTGCTAAGCTGTGTGTATAATAATAAATAAAATGAATTATGGACGTAGGACATCTGGGACGTAGGACAATGGCATGGAAATACTTACATCAATTTAAACTCTCTTTCTCACCAACATAGGATTCATCTGTACTGGGAACAGTCCATGGCTCATGCTGAACCCCAAAACTTTGGGAGAGTGCTAGTTGTCTTTGGGTAAAAAAACTGTGTGCAGGAATGTGTCTGTCATTAAGCAGCATGGATCATGTGCCGGTGCTCAATCTGTGTCCAAGCCAGGTTTAGTTTATTAACAAAAATACAGCCAAACAGGCTAGTTACTTTATGATAGGCAGTTAAGTTACTGGATAGTGAAGGGTTATGAGTTACTCGGGCTCAGGTACAGCAGCAGAGAAGGAAAATAAGAACTTGCTATATAGTTTGCATAAAATTGTGTCTTTTTCTCATTAAATGAAAATATCCTCCCCAAGGGTTGCTTTTGCACAGCGTCTTCCCTTTCTTCTTGGGAAGTGGGCAAATTTCAAGTCTTTGTCACCTGCAGGCTGTTAACTTGTTTACAAGGTTTCTGGGAGTTGGCAATGGAGTTGTCCTGAGATTTCTGAAGAGAGATCAGTCCACTTGTTGTTTGCCCCTCTCTGTGCCAGAAATGGTATAAGTAAAACTAATTGCATTCATGGTGTACCTTGAATCTATACTAAAGGTTTCTGCTCCACTAGCGAATAAAGCTGTAAGATCTGAGACATCAAATATCACTTGAGAGATGAAAGTGCTGGTATCAGAGGGAGCAACGGTATCAGAAGGTAGGATAACAATGTGTTGTCATAGCCTGCTCTAAATCTACTTACATAGCTTTGTAACATTAGTGGGAACAAAAGACACAGGATGCTGTGAGAATACAGCCCCTGGAGCTGTGTAGAGAGAAGAGAGAGAGAATATATCTCCTGCATGCTAACAGAGGTATTTCATCTGGCTGATTAACATTCAAAAAGCTAAGGAAGTTTTTCAGAGTCAAGCCTTAAGACTAAACATATCCTGAAGCAAAAATAAGAATGTGATGGTAAATTAGTCACTACATTGACCATTACTAAAATTACTGCAAGACATTTAACAAACTGGAGGGCAAATTCACATTTGCACCGGGATGACTTTGAACAGATCTTATGACATAGTGTCAAGCTCATTTTTTGAGTGTCTGAGAAGAGATCACTTTAATCAGTTCCAGGAACCTTACTGTAGCTATCAATTCCTAGCTTGCAAAACTCATACAAATAGCAATGTCAATGGATGTTTTCATCAAGCCCAAAACTTAGGTTCCAGGTTATCTACTGATTTGTTATAGCCTCTGCAAAAGTTCAAGGTAAGGCACATGACACGTACAGGAACGCCTGTCCAGTCTTATTCGTCTTTGGTAGTATGGTGAAAAAGGTTACTGATGCCTTCCACGGGGCTGTATGATCCTGTAATATGCAATGTTTAATATCAAGAATGAGTTTATTCATGTGAATTGACAGAGAACAGCACATGGCATTGTACAGTCTCCTTGCTGCGTTCATTTTTTCTATGAACATTGAATGTACCTTTTTAAAAGCACATCCACATGGTTGTATGCACCTGGTCTGCACGCAGGGGATGGGCAGATCAGGAATTTTTCACTTTCAAACCTTTCTACACAAGTGTAATTTTTGCACAGATAGTGGGTTTATGTATGCCCAGCTCAGGCATGTGCACGAAGCATGATGTTTCTTGAAATTACCAAGACAGGTTCTTTTACCTCTTCTATATTAGCCTGGCCATTTAGCTTATTGACTTCCAAAGGCAGGGACTATGTATTCATACATGACCCGACGACACTCGGGAGAAAGAAGCTCAGCCTCAGCTGAACTCTTTGGACAGTACCAAAATACACATTTAAGTAGATAAGAAGTCATCCCAAGCTCACCACGTTAGAAAATGCTACACTGCAGTGTGGCCAAAGAGTCACTGACGTGGAAAAGGACCTGCAATACTGTGTGCTGTATAACATAAAGTAAAAAATGGGTCCTGCCCCAAAGAGGTAAAAGCTCATAAGAAGCAACAACAACACTGACAGTTTCTTCTCAGGTTTTCTTTATATAAGGGAATGGCATCTTTGATGTAAAGACAGATCAGTGACTGATGCATGCTGGGAGGAGAGAGTGCCAGTCCTTGTGCGAGAGTGAGACTGTGCAGTGATCCAACTTTATTTTCTACCTTGTGGAACAGAAAGCTCTGCCAGAACTAGGTCAAGCAGTCAGCCCTGCATATTGGTTCAAAATCTTGGCTTAAAGGGACAACATCCTGTGACATTCAACAGGATTATGTGAATGGCAAAATTTTACATTAAATCAATAATAAGTCACTGGAAGAGATCTGAAGTTCAGAGACTTCAAAAAATATGCTAAAAGTTGAAAAGCATGAAAAAAAAGCTAGGTAAATGAAGATAAGCTCACTTCCACTTTCTTTTTTAGCCTGTGAACTATGTTTGACCTAATGTTGAAGGATTAGTGGCATAAGACTAAAATCTCCTTTAGGCAATGATTTACACCTTGCATACTAATAACTTGCTTACAATTTACAGTGTTGATATACAATATGTTCTTTCCTTATCCTTGGCATAAGATGATGTGCTGAAATGTGACATGCAGGCTCTAAAAGTTAGCTGGAAGCTATTATTCCCATCAAGCAGGGAGGTTACAGGAGGAAAGCAGATGGAAATTCTGCAGGTTACAGATGTAACTGAGCTAAGACCCACAGCAACAGTGATGGTCCATTTTGCTTCTGTGCTTTTGAGAAAATAGGCAGGACAAGAGTAAGACAGCTGCTGTGCTCATGTTACAGCACTTTAATACCACTTCTATTTGGATTTATATGGCACTTATAATGGGTCGGTCATTTTTCAACCATGTAACACAGATGGGAACCCTGCCTGAAGGAGCTCAGTAATGTATTAGTATGGTTTCTCAACACAGGAGGGAGAGAGAAGAGCCCTGCGTTGCTGGTCTGTAGAGGTTGGGGCAGTTTCACTTCCTGTTGCAAACCGAACCTCAAGATCATCTCACACGAGCTCTCATGTTTCAAGCATTTAATGGGTGAGCTATACTTACCACCCTTGAGTATTACTAAACAAACCCAGTATGGTTTCATGATTTGCTCAAATTACTGTACGGTCTGATCCTGGCTTTCTACTCATGCATTTACATGTATGCCTGTGTTTGCGCTGTTCAGCAGCCTCAGTACCGCAATGCCACAGATCTAAGTTTAAAATTAAAATAGAGAAAGTATCCTTCCAGAAACTGTAATTACTGAGGTGCAAGGGTGGACTCTGACTAACATTGTAAGTGTAAATAAGACTTTAAGAAATTCAACATGCACAAGAGCGAGGAGCTGTTCTGTAAGCGCATAGTGAAAAGCAGACAATATTTCTATAGCTGCTGACTTGAAAAGAGACTGGAGAAAGAAAGAAAGAAAGAAAGCCCTTGTGGCATTCTGGCGGGCACTGTGAATCTGATGCCAATGGACATACAGGGTACACATTTGAAACTGTCCCCTGCAATTCGCTTGGGAGAACCCTGGGCTCCCTCAAAACATACATTCTTGTCCCTTTAGCAACTGTTTCTATACCTCATTCCTCTCTGGAGTCCCTTTGGCTTCAGAAACCACATTGACTTAACAGAAGGTATGAAAAGAAAGTGAGAAAATGACCCTAATGTAGTGATATCATCACTTACAAGATAAATTAGAGCACAGTCCACAGTGTTGTTTAGGTGGGCTTTCCCAAACTCTAATGCTTGTCTGAATCATTGCAGTCACATCTACAGCATTTGGGGAAGGTGATGGTTTTGGAAAGTCTCTGAGTCCTTTTTTGCTGGATTCCTGCAGGCTACAAAAGTACTTGGTACTACAGACAGGGACACATATTCAAAAATGTTCAGCACTGAATAGCTTATGGTGACTCATTTGACACAATTTTCAGGTGGCTGAATTGCCCTCTGGAGGCCTCTCTCTCTTCATTGATTACAGAGGTGACTAGGCTCCTAACTGACCTAAATGATAGAGATGAAGCTTGAAGCTCTTCTGAAAGCTGCGGAGCTGTTGCTGAGCTCTCTTAAATATTAATATGTGATTTCCATAGACAGTCAGCTCTGTCCTCTCAGTTTCTTAGATAGGTTCCTTCTGTAATATTTCCTTTGCAATATGCTTCCTTAAAAGGCTGCCAGCCCTAAGAGAAATCCACTCACCATCCTTTTACTTTGCTAATAGAGTTTGATGTTTTCTCTAGGAAGCAGAGCATATTAGCTATCAGTAAGTATTGAATTTCTTACAGATTTTTGTTGTTGTTCTACAGTGCAAGTCTGATTTAATTGATTTCTTTATGATGTTCCAGTGGGTCTCCATTTAGTTTAACTGTCACACAAGATGGATTAACAATTAGATTTGCAGTTAAGAGCTTCTGAGTGGTTTCTTTTTTAGTCATCTTTTCTTTCATAAAATAAACTTTAGAGACTTTAAAGCAATGATCTCTTGAAGGGCTTGGTAGCACAACATCCTGATTCTGATCCTGTGCAAACTAAGTAGGCATTTCACTTACTACTTGTGAAGAGTAGTCCCCAACAAGGTCCTGTTGATTTAATCTCCTCATTCGATTCCAGCCCCTGAAGAATTAAATCCCAAATAGTTGGACTGTAGGTGACAGAGTCTGTGTAGATTATGGTCATGATCAAAGGGCTGGGTTTTACACAACAGAAGTGCCATAAAATACTGATGTTCTTTAAGTCACAGAATGTCACAACTGTGTCTGTCCCAGCTCCATCACTAACTGAATAGCTCTATTACTAACTGAAATATTTTGACCAAGAAATTTTACCCCTTAAAAAAAATTGTCAAAACCAATATTTTTCATTTGGGAATGTTGCTTAGTTTTTTAAAGGAAAAATTTAAGATCACAATATATCTTTAGATTATCAAATAACTGTTTCCAGTCAGCTTAGCTTTTGGAAAGACAAAAGCAATTTTCAATTGGAAAAGAAAAAAAAAAAGAAAAAGAAATATTAATTTAATTTCAAATTTTCCATCTGGAAGTTCAAAGCATTTTAAACAATTGCATTCTGGGGTGCAGAAAAGAAGGGGGCAGCCAGTTTCTCAGATGGCTCTTTTATGTATTTTATGGGACTGCAGAGCCAAATGAGGTTGGGGAAATTTTGATCCTGTGGAGCTTCAGAGCTGAAGCAATTGGGATTGGAGGCAGTGCTAAACCACAGAGTTTGAATCAGGCTCCCTGATCCTGTAGGGCACAAAAGGAAGATCGATGTTAGGAGTATCTTCTGGGCCCTTCGTGAATCCTTCCCTTAGTGATGGCTGGAGAAGAATATTTTGAACAAAAAATTTCAACCCGTTCTTGTATTACAGTTATCTTGTCTCACAGATGGGAATTAACAGCAATGCAATAGCAAAGAAACAGATGTTTGCATCAGAAAACAGCCATTCAGATTTAATTTTGTTTGGAACAGACTTATGACCAATTTTACAAACTGAGTGTTTTTAGATGATTGCACAGTGAACATACAAATGTTTTTATCATGCAGTACTGCAAAAGGACTTAAAGAAGCAAGAGGAATACACAGTCTCAAAAGATCAGAAGGGTACTGCTGCTGCATATCCATCTTTCTGGTTTTAGTATCATGGCTCAATGCAGAAGTGAAAGAGAACCTGACAGAAATATAACAGCCCTGACCACAAAGCAGTTATTCTGTAGCAGTTGTTTAACCAAACAGGGCTCAGACTAGTGAGGTCCATGCAAGAGACCAGCAAGTCAGCTAGAACATATGCTTCAAATGGATAAAGAGCAGAAATAGAATGCTTCCAACAGGTTTAACTTAGACCAAAATCCAGGAGAAAAGCACCCCCAAACAAAAGAATAGTGGCACTGTTTTTGCTCAGTGGCACAGTGCAGTATTTTGCAGTTCAGAAATGATATATGCTTTTACTCAACTGCTTGTGCCTTAAAGGTACTGTACTGGCTAGTGAAGCTTTGCACTGATTTAGAAAAAAAATCTGTGCCTTTGCTATGTCAGGACCTGAATTTGGTGACGTGAAAGAAGAGAGAAAAACCAGCATGCTTTCCAAAACTTTCTATTGATAGGGAGTGGATAAATTTGCAGGACAAGGTCAGGGCAGCCTGCTGCTGGAGGTGGGAAGAGATGGATGGATGAATCTGATAAGTTGTATAATTTTCATATTTTTAAAGCATATTTTTAAGCACTTTATAAATATATATTAAGGAATCAAATTAAGGGCAGGGCCTGGCTCACATTTTGAACAGTGCAGACTTCAATATATAGGGATGCTACTTCTCCACACAGAGAGGATCTGCAGCAGGATACCGTGCACTCCTAAAAGCCAGTCCAGGCCCCAAAAGAAGGTAATGCCTGTTGAAAGCATAACCTGGAACTGACATCCTCAGCACTGAGAGAGCCCTTTATTTTGTCCTAACAGGTTCTTTGTACTTTCTCTGGATTTTTGTGACATCTGATTCACAGGGTCTAAGGAGCAGAGGAGAAGGTGCACATACTGCCTGGAGTCCCAGGTCAAAGGAGTTCTGGTGAGAAGCATGTTTCTAGCTGTAACTTACTACTGCTGTGCCTTCCTGTTCCCACAGCCCGGTGCCCCGGAATTCATCTTCCACTATAAGCTACAACATGGCAGTATCTCGTGTCAGAGATGGAGGTCCATGGAAGGCCTGTGATCCTGCAGAGCACTTTTGACGTATTGGCCTGAAGGAAAACCTCATGCTGTGGTATCTTCCACAGTGATGCAACAGGCTTGCTTCTCTTTTGCTCCGCCAAATAACACGCATTCACTAGCTGCATGTTTTTAGGTGAGACCCATAGTTTGATGCCACAGTATCCCCTTTGAAGGATACATGACACGGGCTGTGTATACAAGCAGCTGGGTTTGTAGAGCATGGTGTGCACATGAGAGATGTGAAAGGAATCTAGTGGATTTGGCCTGGGTTGACACCAGTCCATTTCATTAAACCACTGCAACATGAAGACATTTCCAGTGTAGGAGAGGTGGGAATCAGAAAAATGGGAGGGTTGGAGATAAGTAACATGAAGAACTGAATTGAAAAACTGAAGGCTAGTCTGTGTTATCACTAATTTTAACTGGTGCTGCCAATTTCTCACTTTCATGGGAACTCAGAAGTGCCCTGGACTTAAAAAGAAAACGGAATTGTTGCTCAGTGAGTCAGCACTCTTTTCTGCTTTTCCTGACCACCACCTATGTGGGTTAGACCACACAGCTTATGAACGACCCTGAATAGAAACAGTATATGTGCTCCCACCCATCAGTGAGCTGATAAATAACTGTAAGTCCAGGAAGAACACACTTAAGTGGTTGTTGTTTTGTTTCATTTAGTTTATATGCTGTTAGCTAAATTGTATTTTTCACAGTTTTTTAAAAAATGCTCCYTAATGAGATATTCATATGCATATGTATGTGTATATGTGTGTATTGCTATGCAGAACATGATAAGACAAAGCTATACATACAGGCAGGAAGATATATTCACAAAGAGTTCCCTTTGACTGAAAACTTAAGAACTTCAGAACTTTTTTTGTTGGATTTGACTGCTCAGTCCAATGCTTTGGTTCAGCAAAAGACAGAAGTGAGAGTCCAAATATTCATTGAACTAGTTCCCAGCAGAAACTAAAATGGTGTCGTCATCTTTGGGTTTGGTCTACATAATTTAACGTAGCACCCATGACCTCCGCCATTGCATGATGTGACTCTGTCCCTGATCCTTTCCTGGTCTGTGTAGCCTCACACAAGGTTATAACTCTCATTACATGACCAACACCCTAGAAAAACCTCTCTTATCCCTGAAAAAATTAATTTGGTCATCTCAAACATGCAGACTGTGCCATGAACATACCTCAGCCAATATATGAAGCAAAAACATTTGATAAATCATTCTCCAGGCCGTTTCAAGACTCTCAAAGATGACCCCTTGTGTCAGCTATGGTGCTGAATGATACAGATGAGATCTGCTCTACATCTGTCAAGATTATCTGAGATGCTTGGCCAAAAAACTATGGATGATAACAGCTACCACAAACCTGAGCTCGCTGTGGCTTGTGCTTCACTAAACTCCATTTCTGATTTGAGGCATCCTGTGCTGTTCTTGTCAGTTACTGCTGTTGAGTCCCGCTTGCACTACTATTCTTGCTAATCATGTACTACACTGCTTTTTCTAACCATTGCCTATTGCAGGCATCTTCTGATTCAAACTCCTAAACTCTGCATAACTAACCACTGTAGATTGCTGAATGAGTAAAAGATGGTGAATTTGCCTATATCTATGAGATAACAAATCCTCAAAATAGTGTAAAATAGCAGCTCACTGGTTGTTTATGAGATGCATAAATTACCACTCATATGGTTCATTCTGCTGATTAGTGCATTCTGTTTGTTATTCCTCTTAGTTTTTTGTAAGAAGTTCTGCAAGAATTTGGAGCTTTAAAAGCACAATGAATATTTTTACTGCATCACTAATCCAATGGTTTATGTTTTCAAACCCTCCCCACAGTGCAAGGGCCAAATTTGGAGGAAGTACTGTCTGTGCTGAAACTGAAGCAGTGAGCGCCTGACTTTCAGTACTCTAAAGTGTGATAAGTCAAAACTGTACAATCCAAAGACCAGACACCAGTAGGTACTGAGCGTTTAACATGAGTCTTTCTGGGTGAGCACTATGAATAGGTTGCCCAGGTAGGTAATCAGCTGGGGGATGAGGTTTTCTAGAGCAGCTAAGACTGAATGGCCAAGGATGATCTCTCTGGGAGCATCACAGCAAGCAGGCAGGAAGCTGATAACTGTAGACATAAGCCAGCAGTCTTGTTCATCACTTCTTGTGTAATTTGCAAGAAAGTGAAATCTGTTCTATTAAGGGATCCATCTTGTCTCCAATGTTAATGTCTGGACTGGGAATCACCTAAAAAAGCTCTAACCTGCCAGTTCCTTTCCTACAGTTTTTGCAAAATAAGATTAGCAATTAACAAAACTGAGAGCTCTCTGCAAATGGCTTGTTCCTCATCTCGCAGACAGAAAAGTTTCAGGGAGTGATGAAAGTTTTGCTTATAATGGTGAAGGCTCAATTCTGTTCCCTTAAAAGGTATCTCAGCTGACTTGAGAGGCCCCAAGGCATCCGAGACAACCGGATGGGACTTTCAGATAAGACAGAGGATCTGCAGAAAACTTGTGCCCTTCTGGAGCACAGCCTGGAGGATGGGTGAGATAACACAGTGCGTCTATGGTCCTATAGAACTATATTTAGGCAACACGGATGCCTAGTGTTGAACTTGGACCCTCTGTTACCTGAGCTATAGGGTATATCTAGCTGTCTAATGTCAAGACTGCATAGGGTACTCATTTACACATTCAAACTGGTTGTAATGACCCAAGACCTGTGTTTAACATTGAACAACCTCTGTTTCTACTGCAGGATACTGAGCATCCCTGAAAAAATGGGAATAGATGACTGAAGGTGCACCAAATTAGTGAATTCTCTAAATGCCTAGTTTTTGAAAACCTTAAATATAAAAGGGAAATTTGGACACTATTGTATTCTGAAAATCATATCCTAATTGCTAAAAGTCAATAGGCGGAATGTTAATCCTGAATCTTTGGTCCCATTTCTGTGTTCAGACTGAACTGTACTTCTTTTATACCATTAATACTTCCTCAGAACTGCTTCTCTGAAGTATGCCTAAATCACATGCTGAAACAGGAATTGTTGTACTCAGTGGTAATATATTTTTCCTATTACTACATGAGCAGTGATTTCCTTTTCTAAGTTTTCAACCACTCTGTTCTGTGAGATCTAATTGATAGGTAATAACTATTTTCTTCTCCATAGACCTGATAGCTTGTAAGTGATTTTGATATTTAGAAACATTCTTACCTGTTCCAGCCCATGAAGTCTGCAAGCCTCTAAATTCCAGCTGTTTTTGTCTACATTATGCTAACAACAAGAAGTAAAAAAAAAAAGAAAAAAGAATTTTGATGATAATGTATTGACTTGTCTCATTGCCTCTTTCATCTGGAATGAGATCAAGAAAAAAAACGCAGGGAGAAGATAGTGGGACATAAATGATGATACTTTTACAGCTTTGTTGGACTTAAGCCAGATTTTCAAAGGGCTCGTCTTACTCCAATTGGGCGATTTCACTTGCAATAGCACATGTAAGTTCCTGTCTGTGTGTGTTGAAGATTTTCAATCACTGTTGCACATAAAAGGTACAGCCATTTGAAGCTTTATCAGTAATGGGAGCTCTCTTGAAGACATGGGCCAGAAAACTGTATCAGCAGAATTTAAACAACAATGTATTAGGCTCTGCTGGGAGCTGTGGCCCCATGTTCCAGGCAAATGCAGCACAAGGAATGTCTGTAACCGGTGCATACTGTACTGTGCCCCTGCAGCCTTGCTGTGCTGTGCTCTCTGCAGCAGCCAGGGCAGGCAGGCTGCCCTGGGCTTCCCCCGGCCCCATCTCAGCCCAGCCTGGGGCCGACAGTCGCTGCCCCGTGATGCCACAGGGGTGCCGGCTCCAGCCCCACCACGGCCCTGCCTCTGCCTGGCCATGGGACCCCTGCCCCCCACCCTGGTGCCTGATGCCCAGGGCTGGAGCTGCCCTGGCTGTCCCTGGTGCCCTGCTCCCTCGCAGGTCTCTTCTGTAAGACAGATGGGCTCTTTCTACTCTACTTCCCTAAGTTTCTATATCCTAATCAAATGTTCCTAACTTATCCATGCCAAGGCTTTTTGCTTCTGTGTTTTTTGTTTTTTCTTTCCAAAAATCTGGTTTTTTTGAAGATGATCTGTGTTTTTGTACCACATTCATGGGCAATACGAAATTACATAGAGTCATGTTTGAATTCACTCTGTGCTCTGTGTAGCCAGTATGAGAAAAAAAATATTGCACTGCAATCTAGTATTGAGTGTGTTGTGCCTCTGAGCCTTCAGCTCAAGGAATGTACTTGCAATCTTCCTTTAAAAGTCATAGGAGGGCTGCTCTTCTCTTTGAAATGTGAGAAAAGCAGAATGGTATTCTCCAGTTTCCATACATGTATCAGTTTGAAAGGCAGTCATTAAAATTGTGTGAGGCCCATGAAGCACTCTCTCTTTGCTCTTTGGGACAATTCAAAACAGGAGCCTGCCCTAATCACTAGGATTTTGTCTGGGAATTGAAACTGGGAGAGTGGAAAGGCTCTACACTTCTATGTATTGTTCATGATCCTTTAGTGTTCCCTCCTCTTCGTCTCCCCTGCCAGGGGTTTGAAAGAGAGATGGGGACTCTGTAGCTTGGAGATCAGGGCATTCATCTAGGTGCAAGAATCCTGGATGCCATGGCCTTGGTTAAAGGCTGCACATGCATCTTTTTCATCACTGAGTATTATTAATAAACTGCATAACCCCTCCTTGGAGCAAACTTTGGGAAGCAAGACAGATCCTTACTGGCTAATAGGTTATGGGGCCTTGCTCTCTCTTTGATGCACATTGAAAATGGTTGAGCATTACAACCCTTTTCAGAGAGGTGAAAGATGCTTCTGCATTTCCACTATTTTGAAAAATGTAATTTTATCAGAACCTGTCTAGGATTAATGGCTTAGCTGCAGACATTTTAATTTGCAAAACAAATAACATCTCATCAATGAAAATGAGCAAAACCCAGAAAAGACCAGATAAAAAATCCCAGACAAACAGAACTCTAGAAGCTGATATTAATAGGAACAAAGAGAGAGAGAGATAATGAATAATTCATGTAATTGTTTTGGAAAACATTTTTCAAAAAGAACTTAATATGTGAGGAAAAGGTTTGTTCCTCAGACTCTCACTTTCTGGCTGCTTGGAGGCAGAAGAATAAGGAGAAGAAGTGAGGAAATGAAAAAAATCATAAATGTGTATGTATATGTATGGGGGGAATCCTTTAAAAAAAAATACCATAACATCTGTCTAGCCAAACTGTGATACAGCTTTCATCTTTGTCATGTTTGAATACCTAACATTTATTACAGTCTTTCTGAGTCAGAAAACAGTTGGGAGATGGAAATGCTAAAATTTAGGATCCAAGCTCTTTAACGCAGGCCTAACCTTTCTCACATGAGAAAAAAATACAGGAAGAAAGTACCCTTGCAAACAGCAGGCAAACTCCTAACCCCATAGACCTCCCTTGAGCAGTGCCTGGCTCAAGCTGGGGTTGTGACACTGCATGTCTCATTTTGGAAATGTGCTTTCAGTGACCAAACCTTTTTTTTTTTTTTTTTCCCCTTCAAAAATGCCATCCTGTTATACCTGATTTGTGTGATATACCTGACCAATGAGGAAAGACGAAAGACAGGGGAAGGGTACTCATCTAACAAATGTTATCTATCCAGGAGTTGTGCACTGCATCTAAGCAACCTGTATGGTTATTGTAGAGAGAAGACTTCTTCCAGAGGGATATTCATCCCATGCCTTTTAGGGCTGATTAGCAGATGGACTGATTTCTTTCCTTTTTCTCTACTAACTACACAATAAACTTAGATGACTTTCTTACACTAGATGTGTAAAGCTGAATGAGATGAATCCAGGGCTTTGTTAATACCAGACCGGAAACTTGAAACTAAAGACTGTTGCTCTTCGTGAGAATGTTACTTAGTGTCATTTAAGATCTACTTGATTTTCAGTTGAATTACAATACCTAGAGAAATTTGTTCTGTCCTTGCAGAATCCCCATTAATTAATTGTTCCAAAAAAGGAGTTTGCTGCTTTATGACTTATAATTTGGGACTGCTCARGTTCATATTTCTGAAAGGATTTCCCCACATTTTGTGGCCAGCAGGTTAGTTGTTAATGTTTTCTGCATCCTTAATGTGTGCTCAGGTTTTTTAGTCAAATACTGCAAGATCAGAAATTGTCTTTGTGTCCTAATGGAGTGTGGGGAACAGGGGTTGTTGTTAATTGCTATTCTGGAGGTGAGACAAAACCACAGGATACAAATTGCTTTAGCTCTGACATAAATATTGGTCAGCCTTTTTTAAATTTTCTAGTATTTCATTGGATATGATTTGTCTTATTAAATCATACTGTGAATCTATCAGGTCCTGTATTCTGAATCTTTCAATGGTTGGATGATCCAAAGAAAGCTTCAAGACAAAGGAAAGTACTTCCAGACAACATGGGAGTTGGAGGGAAGAGCTCAGGACGCAAGAAGAAAGAAGCAAGGAGGTGTCGGGAAGCCTGTCACACACGGCTGGGTGCTTCAAAGCTCGCTGTAATTGAGAGCCACTGAACTTCTGAAACACCGAGTTCTTTCATATTACTAGTCAGCACATAATAAACGAAGCAGTCCATAATCCATGGAACCAGGTAGGCCCAAGGGGTTGAAAGAATCCTTCATTAAAATTGGTCTTCAAAGCCATGCAGCCAATAAAGTTAACCACAGCACTAAAAGCCATGCTTTAGAGCCAACAACTAGTCTCACTTTAGAAAACATGTCTGCAAGGTAATCTGAAAGTAAGATGGCTTCAAGTTCCCAGTAGTGTGTGCAGCTATGTAAATAGTGATCTTATGTAAAATTTCTACAGGCAGCTGACATTTAGGGGAGTAACCACAACATCTGAGTTGTGAAGTCTAACTCAGCTAGATATGTCAGCTACCTAATCTCCATAGGCTTTCTACATAGTCAACAGAGAGAGATATGTTCTCCCAAGAGCAACTGAGAATACTGAAGTATTCTATGTTCAGCCACCCTCTGAAGAGTCTCCTCCTCCATTGACTAGAGAAAAGCTGGAGAAATTAGCCATAACATAGCCGACTACTTTTAGTGCTTAAAGCTTGAATCTATGCATGTGCTTTTAATATTCATTTCAGACAAAACCTTCATATTGTGATCCCTCATTCACATAATTTCTTCTGTTCCCTTTGTTTTGTTTCATTGCCTGAGCTAGAACTAAAAGCTACTTAGGCTGAGAATGTTTGATTACTCCATTATGGCTGGCTTTATGTTCCTTTTTCAGACTATCTTTATGATATCCATTTACATACCTGATTTGTTATTATTTAATAAGTTTACTGTACTTTACAGTATGCTATATAATCATTTGAACTGATGTATTAATCAGGCATGTGCTTACTTTTAATGATCCCTACATTACCATATTCTTTATAACAGCTAGCTGTGGCATTGCTTGTTAACAATTCACTACTAACGTATTTTGTAAAATATGTTCTAAAATAAGTTATTAATGAATTTAGCTGCACATAGTAATTATTTCATAAATATTAATAAAGCACATGCACACACACACTTCATATCAAATCATATTGAATAGCTAATGGTCCATATCAAGCTATCATCAGTTAAATTTATGGTTATTATGTTTTCATGTTTGGTGAGAATACGAAACAAAAACTATTTTAGAAAATTGTCATTCACTGAAAGTGGCATAGAAATCAATCCAATTTTTCACATAAACCAAGACAAATAGTCTTGATTTACAGAAAAAAATCTCTCTAATCTACTTTACAGAATGAAAAGGACAAATAACAAATAACGCGTGCTCCAGACAAATTAAAAATGGCATTAATATTGCTTTACTTATCAGGAACACTCTTTCATTGCTTGGCAATCCAGCTTGGTCTCTGCTTTTGTGCCTTCTTTGTACAAGTTATAGAATTCAAATCAGAAACGCCACTAGCTAACGAGGCTCCTATTTGTTAACTGCGCTACAGTACAAGCAGGGTCTGAGACAGCAATCCCTTGGCAGTCTAAACTGTGGGCAGAGGTGGTCTGCAGCGTGTCCCACCACCTTGGGCTGCCAGCCATCACCATGAGGCTCCACCACACCTATGGGAGCAGGCGGCAGCCTCATGCCTGCCCTTCGGCCAGTTTTCTTCCAGTGAGAACCATGGCCAAGTGGGGGCTGAGAGCAAGAGAGGGAAGGTGCAAACCCAGGTCTTACCCAGGTTTAGATGTAAACTTTGTCATGTAAATAGACTGTGCAGATAAAATTAAGAGAGGAAACAGCTGCAGAACTACCATGGTTGTACTAGTATCTACAATAGGACAAATCTTAATCCCATAAGGGTATATAGGCAAGGGCTGAATGTTAAGTGAAGCATGGGAAAAAGTATTTTCTGCCAAACTGAAAAGCAGCTAGGCTGCCAATTTCTGGAATGACCTCTGTAGCACTTTCCAGATACCCGTACCATCCAGAAAGGGAAAGAGTAGGCAACAGTAGAAGATGAAAGTATAAAGTAACAGTCCATGCATTAATTCCTCATATGGGGTGCCAATCCCCAAATCCTGCTCATCCAGAAAGCCATGCAAATTGTAGTTCCATAGGATGGGGAAGGGACAAGAGGCAGGAGCAGAAGTTGTTCTGTATTGTGTATGATGGGAAGTGAGGTCCGATCTACGTACAATAACTTTGAGCTGTTTTGTTGTTGCTGTTTTTTAATGTGATAACACTTTAACACTCTGGTCACACAGAGTCATTTTAATCATTTAATAAATTATAATTTTTGACAATCAACCATTCTACTACATTTCATACAACCCATATTGCATATATTGATAATACTGTGAAAGAGCAAAAACCAAGCAAAGAGAATTAAAAATGTCACAGAAATTATTAATGGCATTATTAATAGCCAGGTCCTTGTCACAACACATTATAACATTTCCTTTGGAGACATTACAATGTATCATGAGGAACGGACAAGATGACCTAATAGATCTTTTCTATCTCTTTTCTCACATAATCATGTCAATCAGCACTATGGAGTCATAGTAATTTATACTTCCCATCGCTTCCAGACTAAATTATTGTAATTCAGTCTTGTAACATAGATMAAAAAAACTGCAACTGCAGCATCACCGTGTTTGTTTTGCCTGGAGGCACTGTCTGCAGAGTTACAATAAAGGTGGGGACCTGTTTTACCTAACATTAATGGAAGAAATGCTTGGACCTGATCGTGCCCTTATTCAGGGTCAGACTCTCCTTGACACAGACACTTATTTTTGGCTGACTTTCCCTCATTTGCAAAGCTGTGCAGGACACAGAAGAGCTCCCCCCTCCCCCCCATGAGATGTGTTCCATGTGTAAAGGATTTTATTATTCAATTTACCTAGGCTGATCATCTTTCTTGGGTAGAAGTAAGGTACAAACACATGAAAATCAAGGGCAACATTTTATCTTAATGGTTATCATTTGAAAATATTATTTTTCTTAGCAGATATTGTATTTTCAAGTATATATTTCTGCTGCTTCTGGTATACAAATTGGTCATTGTAAGCCCTAAATTATGTTTAAATGTTGCCTATCATCAGTTTTATTATGTTTCAATTCATCTTTATTTAAAAAAACAATTCATAAAACTCTTTACTCATACAATTGAAATTAATTTGAAGGTCAGTTTTAGCAGAATCTAAATTATTTAGATTCCCCTAATCTTTCCAAGTTTCTTTAAATATGGAATCTATTCTTTCATTTCTGCATTTGAATTAAGAACAGACATAAAAATTCTGTGAGTTTAAGAAGGGGTTGAGAAAACCAGGACTAGGAAACAGAAGACTGGGACTTCTTCTAACACAAGAGATCTTAATCTTTTTCAGTGCACCCACTGGATCTTTTGGTACACACCAATTTTTATACAAATAATCTATATCCAGCTTTCTGCAAAGTTTCAATGCTTCAGTAATTCTTATGATTTCCTGAAATGCCAAATTTTGCAGAGAAAGTAGCTAAATCAGACCAGAGTAATTTTATTAGCTAAAATATGTAAATGAGCTGTGTTTTTTTACTAAGGAAGGTATTATTAAATTCTTTGTCATAATATATCATTCATTTCATACATGATGTCATAAATTTAATCTGTATCATAATTTTTTAGTCCATCAGTTACTGCATGTCTCTCCCTTATCCACATTGTCAGCAGTCTTAAGAAAAAATCACAGCTGGGCAATTTTCTCTTAATGTACCTTCTAATAACTACAAAACACAGCAAGATTTCTTAAACTGCAGGATACAGAGCTATCTTTGTGTGTACAGAGACTCCAATATTCCCACAAATCCAACACTGATGAAACAAATCTCTCTCATAATTTCAAAACTTTCTTTACAAGTGACAGTGTCTGAAAATCTATTATGCAAACTGAAAGAGTTAATGATGATTTATCTATAGAGTATTTTCCCCTAGTAAGCAGTTTTTGTCCCGAAGCATTAGCTGGAGGCAAATATTCTAATTTTCAATTAAACTGTGGACAGAATTATGCCTCCAATGTTAGCATTATCATCTGCAAATGATGATAAACTGTTAAAATTCAAACCTTTTAATTGTGGCATACATTCAAATATTCCTAATACAGCCTCATTGTGCAGGCAATGGTTTTGTCATCTTATGACTTTGTAGTAACAAAAATCTGTTGGAAAATTTTCCTATTTCCATGGTTTGAGGCATCCGTGATCACAGAGAAAACTGTGCCCTTTTTCAACAAATTACATGCTTTCTCAGTTAAAATACAAGGGAATATCTTGTTTGCAATAAACAAAGCTTTTCTTCTACAAAAACTAGATCATTTTAGTCATGGGCGAGTCCTGAAAAACATATTCAATTTCCTGTCAGAATTAAGTGATGAATATGGTGGAATATGGATTGTATTATGATACTGTTTTGTTAGTTCTAGCACAATCACCTTGTGGTTTTCCCTATTTTCACACTTTTTAGCAACAAAAAGTAAAGTTTTGTTCCTGGAAGTAACACTAGAATGATTTGGATGGCCTGCTCTGTTTGCATGCTGTTGTACAACCAGCAGTCCACCCAAAACACTATGAAATATCTTGTGTATAAACTACAGTGGCTATTATAGTAAAGACTTTCATGGTTTGTGTAGGAGTGAGCCTTGAATGATTGAAAATACAGACATCATCGGCTGAACCTTGGTTCATGGTCACTCTGTCTGTTCTGAACTGATGGGTACTGACCTGATGGAACTACAGAAGTCAAAGAATAATGGTGGCATGAGGACACACAGCCCTATGGAGATTTAAGCCAGAAATCGGGAGATTTCTAACTAACATAGCATAACTAACACTGATGCATTAGAGCCAGACCCTATACTCTGGGGCCTGAAATAGGATTTCACTGAAAATTAGGTGCCTAAGTAGACAAGTCTGATTGCAGTAGTCCACATTCCTGCAGCTGCCCCACATGGAGATATGCGGATTCACTCAGCACCACAAGGCTTCTCCATGTCTAAATCTGCATACTTATGCATGTACAGGAGAGCTCCTCTAAGGAGAGAAGCACCTAAGTCCTGCTTGTACTCTGCTGCTATTCAGGGAGAAGGCAGAAGGACATCTAAACTCTAAGTTCTGGGGAGGTCTCTTGGAGTTAAAAATGCTGTGAACATGTACAGGGCAGGGATGAGTTGAGAGCAAAGCACAGCAGCTAGAGGAAGAAGAGGAGCCTGGCAGTACTCACAGGAAGATGTGAGAAGTCAGATGCTTGAGCTTTGGGTCTTCCCCCAGTCAGGAGTGATTCAAATCTGTATCTCCTTCCCTCCTTGATCTAGTGATCCCATGACTAGCTTGCAGAGTCAGGGATTGGTCACCTTCCAGTGCTCAACGTGTAGCAAAGTGGACAATGCAGAAGGTGCACAGTTCTGTGGTGACTGGAACATGTTGCTGAAAGGAGAGAGAGATGGTTTCCAGTCCCTCTTCCCTGGACTGCTAGGATGGTTTATATTGGTTAAAAACTAAATTTCATGAAACAGAAATCAAAATCAAGTTTATAATCTCACTGTTACAGTCCCTAAACCCATAAACTGTGTCTAGCACCTAGAAGTACTCAGGACCTTTTTTGGCACCAAGGACAACTGACACAGAGAGGTTCATGTCCATGCTATTTACCTTCTACAACAGGGTGGCTGTGTGTAAAATGCCTATTGGGAATAGTCGTGGACTGTGATCAAACCAGCACCCAGAAATTGTGTGGGAAAGCAGTCCCATAGCATGCCTGGGACTGGTCTAGCAACTGAGCAGTATAGATGACTAAATTTCAGCACCCAGAGTGCTTCCCTTCCACTGTTTAACTTCCTCATATGCATATAGTCATGGAGCCAACTTCATTAGCTGCATGAATCTACCAAGTTGCACCCTTCCATGGGCAAAGCAAAAAACCAAGTGAAAAGGAGTGAGTTCCACCTGTAATCAGCAAAAAAGCTTATCTTTTTATTAAGTAACAAACCTGAATATTTCTAGGATTGTTCTAATTTCTGATTTGTTTCTTTGGAGATATGTGTGCAATATATAGATTATTATATATACAATGGCCTGTATTGATTTCTCAGTTTCTGAAGTTTTCCAAACTAGGAGCTAAGCTTCATTTAAAAAAAAAAAAAAAAAAAAAAAAAAAAAAAAATTCTTTCACTGAAAGTCAGTAGGACTCTAGCCTTGTTGGGTCAGATTTTAAAGGTCTTTAGCTGACATAAACCAGATAGGAGCCAATGAGATTTTCAGAGGGTCCTTGGTACTCAGCTCTTTTTTATTTCACAGTTGAGAAAAATCCCATGAGGCACCATTTTGATGCTTAGAGCTAAATACTTTTACAAATCTCATCCCCTGGCACTTCTGAATGTATTATTCAGCATCTATTAAAACTTACAGAGCACCAATATCTTTTGCTTTCAGGCCTTACCTAACATCATTTATTCTGCAAAAAAACAACCTCTGAAATATGATGTTAAAATGAAACCTCTGATTCATTTAATGTCATTATCTGTTTACTGAAAATATGGTCATCATTCATCAGTACTAAATTTCTCTTCAGATTCTTATTTCCTGTGTTTTTCCATAGAATGTTTCATGTAGTCTCTATTTACTTTCATCCCTGAGAAAAGTCTAATCCTTTCTGTATTAAATTAGCTATATTAATGCTTGGATAATTATAATCTTTAAAAAAACATTTAAAGATGTGTTTTAATCATCTACATGAAATTAATTTTAACTAACACTGACACTCCTAAGTCAAATTTCTGTACTGCTTTCTTGCTTTTAGGCAATTCCTCACTTGCCTGGTTTGGTATCAGGCATAGAAGGCTGTATTGAGTCACTGCTCGTTTGAGTGTTAAAATTCAATTTACAGTTGCACAGATGTTCTGGGATCCTTTGAATTTAATGAGGATGACTCACACAGATGAGTAAAGAGGATGGACTTTGAGTCCTCTAATGCTTTCTGAGATCAGTGCATCCCAGATGAAAATCATTCAGCTCAATCCATGCTATCATCCTGCACTGCCCATTATCTTGTCATCTTTGCTTGTCTTGATGCTTAAAATAGGTGTAGTTTGAAATGAGCAGGTTTTAGTGACCATTACCTGACTTGCAATAATGAGATGACAATTCCTGCCTTATTTCTACATTCTATTGTTAATGGCCTGGATCAGTCCTTGAAAAGTTTTCTTATATTAAGTTATTCTTTAAGTAGAGAAGGCAGCATATTATGCATATAATCTACTTTTTTAGTAAAATTAGATTATTTTCATGTTTTGGATTCATCATTTTATTTTTTTTAGATGAACAATTAAAAGTTGCTTTAAATATATCCTGTCTGTGCATATGAATCTGCAAACATTGCAGAATATTAGGGGGAAAAAAAAAATCTTATGCATCAGTGGCATTGTCTCATATGGAGCTGTGTGTGAAGTATCACCACATGATCAGAAATATACTACTAAGTTAGTCAGAGTTATGGAAAGGAGATGAGAAATTGCATGAAAATTGTCTATATGGACAGAGATTGAAAAACTTGGAATTATCTGGAAAGCAGAATAATAAGAGAAGACAAACTAAAGTCTATCAAATTATATGAAATGAATTTTGAAAGAAGTTGGATCAGGACTTTTTGTTTCTCCGCCTAATAATGGAGAAACAAAGTAGGAATTCAATGAAATCTGAAGAACAGTTAAAATAGAAAGGGATGCATTTAGGACACAATGTTACCATACTGCCTGGAACTCATTGTCTCAGGATTTTTTCAGAAGCAGTGAAGACTAAAAGCAGTGAAAACTAAGTATCTAACAAGAATCTTTAGAGTTGTAAAAGTTAGTGCTACAAGGTTTTGGAAGATAAAGTTATGTTTCAGGGTTTAATCCAATTTTTAGCTATGATAATTAAGAGGAGATATACACAGGATTAGAAGCTATGGAGGTGCCTGGGCAGCAAAGCCATATTGTCCTGCTGCCAGGAGAAGCAGATACGCCTAAAGAAATGTACAGCAACCCCCAAGGCAAGCTTCAACATAAAAGTAAGGAAGGGAAGAGCCAGAAGAGCAGGGCCAAGTGGATTTCTTTTCCTGTCTCTTCTCTTCTTTTAAGGGACCTCCTTATTTCAAACATAAATAAGATGGGGTGGGGCTGGTACTTTTTTACTGGATATAACTTTGGGAAACTGTTTATTACATTCAAGCTCTGAAAAAGCAGCTTATATTCCATTCTCATTTTGGCAGGGGGTGTCCTTACAAGTATTTGTTGTCTGGCATATTCAGCATAATAAATAATGAGTTGAAATCAATCCAGACTAAGACTAAACAAGGCAATACCAGTAACCAGAATGAGGATGAATCCATTCATTAGATCTTCTCAGAAAGGATCTACTAAGAAACACCTTCATAGCACATGAATTAAGTTCCCCTTTTCCTATCTACACCTTTGCATTACCAAACATTTGTTGCAGCCTCTTATTCTTGACTGTCTCATTCTGGCTGGTGTCCAAGGTAGTCTAAAAATAATTTCTAGCTGGCTGTATTTCAGCCTCAGGTTGATGAAGGATTTATTGATATTCCAGTTTGTGCCACGACTTATTGTCACTGTGATGTGATGCCTATATGTAAGTGAGAGAGAGAGAGAGTGACAGAGAAAAAGAGAGATTTTTCACCATCTTATACATGCTGAGGAACCCTCACTTCTTTTTGTTCTATCTCAGAGTCCCTTGTGACCTGGCTTTCTCATTACGGCTTCATTGAAAGAAAGTATGTTAGAGAGTCATTTCTGCCAGACAGCTTAATTTCTGCTCAGATTTTGAGAGTCTTTGTCAAAAGAGTGTGTAAGACCCCTCAAAGAGGGCAGAAATGCCCAGAATGCACAAATCCAGAGTATGGTGAGTTTCGGTCATTTTATGGCATGTTACAGTTGCACCCCAGAATCTGAACTGAGGAAGAAGGTGGCTGTTGTGAAAGATATTTATGCTGATAGGCAGCTCTTTGGGAGAGTCTGCTGGTTGTCCAGCAGCCCAGAATCCTTGTTGCTCGCGGAAGTGTGGGAACATGCACTTCACAGCAGTGCTTCTCCTGTTCCTCCCGATGCCAGGAAGTAAAGTCCTGCCATTTCAACAGGCCCTTCACTGCTCCTGTGGCAGGCAATGTCTCCTGTTACTTTCCATGAGATTTTTGCTGCTCTTGTATCAAAGTGCAGCCACATGCTTGACCAAACAAGGCTTTTTAATCAATGTAACAGGTTTATTAACTAGATGCACTATAATAGCCAAGCCTTCTTTCTTAAAATACCAGTGTTAAATATGCTAGTCCTATAATACCCATGATGCTCTAGATCACAAAGTAAAATAGCAGCCTGATTTATTGTAATGTTTGGTTTAGGATTTTCTGGACTACTGAACGGAAAAGGCATACAGAAAAGTAACAAGTTACACTATACTAAGAAGGCTGGTAAAGATGTCAACTCTAGTCCACAATCCTGTTTGTGAATTTCCTATACAGCTTGAAGAATAGAATGGCTGGTCTATTAATGATTGCATTTATATTGACCAATAAGAAAAATGCTTTATTAAACAAGAGAAAAGGCACCCACTTTGGAGACAGGTCCAATTTTGGGTTAAATGTTCTTTTGTGTCACAGAATTTTTATGGTGTAAGCAACCTTTTTTTTTTTTTCTTCCTGCTGGGACCAATTGTGATAGTGCTCTATATTCAGTTTGTTGTTGTACTTCTGTGTGTTCTCCTTTTTTCTAGGGCTTTGATAGCGTGAATCATTCTTGGCTCATACAGTCTTAGTGTTTCAAGCCTGAAAGGTACTAAATGTCTCCTAATAGTTCAAAAGAACAAATGCACTCAGTAATTTCAGAAAGCACTGAGTCCATCTCAGGGTTGGCACCAGTGGTTTTTTATTGGTTATTTTGGTACTGTATTTCACTGGGTTTTGTGGCAGTTAATGTTACCATATTTTTGTGGGTGCTTACTGTAGAAGCTAGGCAGTAACTCTTCAGATAATCTGGGAGCTTTCTGATGATTTTCATTGAAGAAATTAGCTTGAGTCAAGCAAAGCAGCACTGCAAACATGCATTTTTGTATGAGGATAGCAAATGGAAGTTAGTAGCTGTGGCGACATATTCWTGAGTTGTATATATATATATACTAGCAGCTTAAGCAATTCCAGGGCCCAGGCACTGTCTGTATACTCTTAGCATAGTTCCCAGTATGATTTTGGACCAGGCCAACTAGTGCTCTTCCAAAAAATTCTCAAGATCTAGCACAGGCTAGGGACTATTTCCAAAAGGCTGTCTGGAGACAGCTACTCTCTTTGGAAACATAGCATGGGCATGTCTGGGTCATGCCATTGATTTCAGAGCCAAAGAATCAGTCCTGGCACTGTTAAGTTTATTACTATAGATGTAGTGTCTGTGACCAAGAGCATAAAGATCACATGGCCCGTTAATCCCAGCCTAATAGCTCAGACAATCACTTGGGAGGGTTCCAGGCTCTGCTTCCTGCAATATATGCACAGTTTCCGTCAAAAAAAAACAAAACAAAAAAAAAAACATGGTATAGGAAAAAAAAATTTCACCTCCTTTTTATGTGCCTGACCACTAGGCTGTGGGGTCAGGTCGTCTCCTGGCCTCTCTCTGTCTGTCCCCAGGTCTACAGTGTTTGAACTTCAGCAGTGTGAACTTACTGCCTTGCAGAGATGCTAGCTGGGGTCCTGGAAAGAGTAAAAGCTGCGTCAGCGGGGCATGGTGCCCAGACTGATTAGTTCTGCCATGTTGATGCAGCTATGCCGCTTCCTGTTCCACAGCAAGGACATTTGGAAGCATCTAAAATATCATTGCGTTGCATAGACGTAGGGACAAACAGGCAGCTACTCAAAAATGCAAATGTGCACAGCATGGAAAACAAAGTTATAGACATCCTGGTTTTACATGTACACACACTGTGCTTATGTTTTGGAGAGCAAGGGGAGAGTCAGAAACGGCTGCTGCACACAGTTCACTCAGAACAACTTGACTAAATCACTGATATTAATTTCAAAGCAATATAGTTTTTATCTAGCAAAATCTGGCCATCTGTTTTACCCACCAGGCTTTCTCACTCTATGCAATAATAAGAAGGCTGCTAGTGCTCACCTTCCTACCTAGATTACAAAATCTAGGAAGAGGGAGGCTCAGGCCTATATTTCCAAAGAAGACATCTAATTTTGCATTCTACAGTCCCCTAAAGTACCCTTAAAGTACAGAGGCTATAATTGCAATTGAAGACACTGGGATCTCTGGCTGAAATTTGTCTCCCTGGTAACACTGGCCCCTCAAGCCAGGAACTAAAGACCAGCCTGCATGTCCTAGCAGCAGATAACACCATCATGCCAGTCGCTTTTGACTGCTTAGTGTGCCAGTTCACTGCAGCTGTGCTTGAAACGCCTGCTCTCTGGTCCTGGCTCCTGGCTGGGCCAAACCCTTCCTTGGAGTGCTCAGTCCTGGGCTTTCTGGCCTTGCCTTGGACCTTTTGGTGGGTGTCATCTGTACCTTATTTGACTTTGGGCCAGATTATTTTATTTATGGTTCTTTTAATTGCATTTTAAGAGGTTTTGTCAGTCTTACTTTGACAGCTCATTTCTGCCCTCCGTTAGCGAGAATTCAGACACAAAGCAACTGACTGAGCATTTGACACAAGAAAGAGGGCAGAAACTGTCTGCAGGGGGAAGAGGGGCAAGGAGGGGTGGAAGGAGGATATCAGATGCTGATATTTTAGAAGCTTTCTTTTCTGGCAGTAGGTCCGTGTTAGAAGAATTTCTGCTCCTCCAGACACTTATTCCCACCTTCACAGGATATTTCCTGCCAAACCAGCTGCTATTCTAATTATAGCAATTTTTTACTGTTTTTTTTTTCACCAAAAATGATTACTATATGTGTTTACTAGGAAAAAAATTAGAAACCTTATTTCAGCTGTTGCCTTCCTTAACTATGGTAATTAACTCCAACCTTCTTTCCAGCCCATTTTTAGCTAGAGGTTTTAGCCTGCCGACCTACCTCCAAATTGTGCCTGTCTCTCACGGGTGCTTCAGTTCTAATAGGCTCAGGTACCCCGAACTGGACACTCTGCTTCCATGCTTGAGGAGAATTTTGGCTTGAGTGACTTTCCCAGAGCCATATAGTATTTTAGTGGCTGACCTGGGAGCAGGATAGGATAGTACTTCTGAGTTGCTCTCCCTTTCCTTCTGAATGCCATGTGCTTTTCTCCTCTGTTATCTATCTCTTTTTATAGTAAAGTCAGGATCATAAGACCGTGTAGTGACTCAGATTTATGATACACAATGAGTTCCATTAACTCAGATAGCTGTGCACAGCGGGAACAATATAGTGGGACTAGATATGAGTGTTTGCAGAAGCAGAATTATTTAAAAAATGGAGGAAGAAATGATATGATATTGTATATGGCTTGTCAGGATTCATTTTTAAAGTATCTGTCAAAAGCCTCACATTATTTCATAGAACCCAGGGAAGCAGCAAGAGTAGGAGAGGGAGGGGAGTAAAAAGAAATCAGATTGGCTATTCTACACAGTATTGCAGATCCAGCATAAAGCTATACTGTAGTCTCATGTCCTGAGACTTCAGATAATTCCATTAACCTCCAAACTGTTTTTGTCTCTGGAATTTTCATTTGAAATAACCTGTACTGAGATTTTACAGTTCACTGATCATTAGAAGCCAGAGCTGTTGCAGTATTATGTTTGAGTGAGATAACTTGATTTGCAGCATATGTGAGGTATATTCTCAAATCATTGTCCTGATGCCAACAGCAAGATTAAGGTACCATGGGCTGGCAAAGCTTTTATTAAGGGAACAGTGTTGGAAATAGATCTATAGGTTTGCTGTACTTAGGCATAATTTAGCTATATGTATATACATAAACATATTTTATACACATACACACACACACACACACACATGCATATATATATAAATCTTTAACAACAAAGACAGTAAGATTCTGATCTTAATTAAAATGGAATAAATCCAAAGTAGCTTCAGCACACAAATAAACATACTCTGAACTTACATTTCTATTAACTGAGATGAGAATATGGCTCAGTAGATATGAATTTACTTTAACATTTTATCTAAGATTATACTTTACTATTGTATGTTTTATTTTTCAGCAGAAAAATGTGCTCTCCTGTGAATCAGTGGCCATGAGACCTCACTCCTCAGAGACATCTACCCATGGACATCTCACTTTATTCTGGCAATGACTAAGTGGGAAAGAGGCATCCCAAGGTGAGTGCGCTGAACTTATGTTTCCCCCCGAGAAATGTGTAATTATCAGAATTAAAAAATGTGTAATTATCGGAATTAAAAAATTAAAGTTAAAAATTAAAAGAATGAAAAGATGTGTAATATTCAGAATTAAAAATGTGTAGTTATCAGAATGGCTGAGATCTAAGTCTCTGAACTATTAGCTAAAATCATTTGTTCAAAAGAAAAAAAAATTCTCAAGAAACTTTTACCATCCTCTCACACTTTTTTTTTTCCTGTTGTAGTTAGAGGGCACTGTTTTCCTTCAAAACTTTTAGGCTGCTAGTAGGCTGCTTTATGTTATAAAGGTAATATTACTATGCTGCACCGTAGAATTGGATTGATTGGCATGAAACATAAACCTATCAAAAGAGAAAATCAAGCAGGCTGATAGCTCTGCTGTCAAGGCAGATTTATCTGTCATTGCAGCCTTGGCGGTCCCACTGCCTGGGATTAAAAAGCTAAAATTCTGTTGTTATCATCACAATGATCTTGAGTCAGTGTGAAAATTTTCCATTTAAATTTGTTTTGAATAAGAACTAGATTTTTGAAAATCCACAACTTTTTCTCTTTCTCCTGGAAAATGTTCTTCTTCTCCTGCCCACTAAAATCCCTCAGTGTTTGCCAAACATCTCTACTGGTGTTGCTGTGTATTTGGTATGGAATTGTCAAAGCTCCTTATTCACCTTTCACACTAGTGTAGCCGTACTGATTTTGTGCCCTCCTCTTGACTTACCCTCCATAAACGAAATAGGAACCGTACTCTAAATTTCTCCTTAAAAACACTCCCTCTGACTTCCACCTTTCACAGATAAGCTCTAGGTTTTAACTCTGTTAGTATGTCTTTAGGGTTGAGGTGTCATTTCCCCCTTCAACGTCTTTGCAGAGGTGCTTACCTACAGCCTGTGTAGGTCTTTATATACTGCTTTCCCTCAGCATGTTAAGATGCATTATGGGAGCCAGATACAAGCTCTGCATATATGGATTGCTTAGGCTGCTCTCAAGCTTCCACAAATGCTTTAAAATGATCTGTGTAAACTTTAGCTTGACTAAAATGGAAGTGGTGATATTGAGCCAGCACTCAAGACCAAAGTCCTGGCTCTCCGCATAGTACTGTATGGGTGCAAAAATTAGCCATGACCATTAATGAAAATCAACTTAGAAGTCAAACATCTGTAAGCAAATCTTCACTCTCCTGTCTAACATGACCCTGAAAGAAATAAAGCAGCTCAGCATATAGTTACTATTGTTCCATTTCTCACAAGTATTAGAGTTAAGATGTTAGAGAATAACATTTCCTTCTCCCCCATATTTCCTCAGCTTGAGCCAGCACAGGCCATGAAGTTAGAGTGCCTAAAAATAACAGAATTTCATACCAATGAAATACAAATTCCACAAAGATTTTTACTAAGTGGTTTCTAAACAGCAATTTTTTTCTAAAGTACTTATTATTTTAAAACATTCCATATATATTTAGTCTCCTCTACTGTTAAAAGACCTTCAAAAAGACATGCTGACAATCCACTGTGGAGGCAGAAAAGGAGGTGTGGTGAAATGTAAGATGTAGATTGAATGCTTGGAAGTTAACCCCATGCCAGGAAAAAAATTCAGAGCCATCACTTGAAGGCATGTCTATGTAGACCTAGCTACTAACACAGAAAATATGATGCAATTTGGTAATGAGATAGGATATGCTAAATCTTGGCTTTGTGTCATGCTTTCTAGTTCATGCTTACCAAATTTCAAAACTGACAAAACCTTGATGTTGGGTTAAGGGAAAACAATGGATTTTGGAGGGGAAATAAAAGAGGGCAAGAAAGTCATCCTTTATACTTCAACAACTCTGAGATACAGCAAGGAAAATCAAAGAGACAGAAGATGTGGTGCAGATAGAAAAGAGTGGGCTCGGGAGCTGGAGGTGGGGATCTCACTTGAATGTATCAAATCTCAGTTTACTCTATTCAGAGTCTCATCTCTGAAACCTAAAGATCACATCTGCTTCTCAACCACAGCAGGATTTCAATTGCCTTCTGAAGCTAAAAGAAAGCTTGTGTTTGAGATAAGTCCTAGAAATAAACAGTAGATAACAGTTCTGAGCAGTTTTTCTAAACTGTTCTGGCATCTGTACATTTGTTAGATGTCATTAAGAACCTAGTTAGGTGAGAGATATACTATTCCCCTGCAGCATCTGCTATCCACATTAATAAATCTGTGGTTAGATATGACCAATGTGTCAGAGCCTCAGCTGGCGTATGTACAGTGGTGTAGCTGTATGGACTCTAGTGAGGCTGTAATAATTTATACCAGCTGAGAATCTGAACAGAACATTCCACATTTTTTAAACATCTTTTCACATCTTACTTTATCTACAATGAAGTGCATGTTGCTAAAGATCCACAAAGCCCACTGCCCTCGGTATTTCTGCCTAAATGGCTGTTTGTTTTGTTTTTATTATTATACCCACAAAGCATTTTGGGAGTGAAACTTTTGTCTAAGAATTGCTCAAAACAATAGAGGAAAGTAACCTACAGCCCAAATCTGTCTATAGTCCAGTCTTCTTGGTGATAAGATAGAACAAGACAGGTGAGAAATCTCAAGAAAAAGAAAGGACAAAGGCCAAGGTCAATGCTTAAAACTCTAAGTTTTGCCACCAAGTTAGCTGTCCCTCAATTTTTATTGCTTAGGAAAGCACGTCTTCATGTAAAGACAACCTGACTGGGCTATGCCTTTCTGTGGTTAGAACAGATTCTTCCAAATTGCCCTTTTCTTTGCCCACAGCCCTAGAAGAAATTCAGAGATTTACTGACCTGGTTTCCCTCTCAACAGATTTGTTAAAACTGACCTTTCCTTTCTTTTATTCCTTAACAATTCTTTGTAGCTTTTGTCTGATCTCAGTTCTGAATGTTTGAATGGATACTGAGACCACTCAAAGGAAGGCAGTCAATCACATGTATAAATAATACACTTGCTTCTTGCAGAGAAATATCTAGGACCACTAAGACAGCCTCTGGAGCAGCTACAGCTCTAAAGCTGTGATTACTCTATGCTGAAAGTTACAACACATACTTGCACCAATTTTCGTGTACTGGGAATGGACATTATCAGGGACAGGTCCTGAATATGGCATCTGAGTTGAGTTTTTGGGAAGCACTGTTGGTAGAATATTTGCCTTCTGCAAATAGCAGTCAGATAAGCTTTTTTTWAATTTTTTATTTTAAAATCATATTTACCAAAATAGATGCTATGTGCAGCATAGTAATACAATTGCTTCTTGGCAGAAGAGATATTCTTTTATAGCAATTTCTAGACAGTATATCCATTATGTAGTTGAGTGTGATTCTGTTTAAAATTATGAGGCAATGCATTTCTTGCTGAGCATTCAAGCTTCTTCATCACTGTTGAGTCCATGTTTTCCAGGGAATCTCTCTGCTGAATAGTGCACATAGTGCATGGCAAAATGGGTCCAGATCCTTATCCTCTTGTATTCCTTAGCATTTACTTCAGGAGAAGTTTCACTGATGGATTTTGAAGGTGTTGACATACAGAACTGTTATTAATATCCTATTAGTAGTTAACATATCTTTTTACCTAATTATATCATTCATCTTAATTTTCTCGCTGTTACTGCAATAAGTTCTTATTTCAGTTTCTCACTCAAGACTTAATTCTGCAAGAAGCTGATCACTCTGATCTGATATACAGTAGTGGAGCATGTAAATGCCTGCCTAACTTAGATATACAAGGAACTCATTAAAATACACGGGACACTCTCATATTTAAAGTAAAGGGAATAATCTAGTTAACCATCTTGGGACCTGGAACATCCATGTCTGAGTTCTGCCACAGTTGAGAGAGAATGCTTAGAGGTTTAGAAAATAGGATGTCCAAAGAGATGGGTTAATGTCTACTCATAGAAGAGAGGTTGTAAGGGAGTCTTTAAAGATTAAAAGGCTGCTACAAAGAGTAAGACTGTTCTCCATTCCTACTGGTGATAGGACATGGCTTAATATTGCAACAAGAAAGATTTAGGTTAGATATTAGGAAAGCTTCTATATAGGAGACAATGATGCACTGGAATCGTCATGGCAGCCTGCGGCATTTTTGTCACAGGAAGCTTTTGGGAAACAGGCTAAAGAAATACCCAGTAGGAGTGGCTGAGGTAAGACTGATGTGGGTCAGGGACGGCAGAATAGATTAGGTAACCTTCAGGCCCTGTTTTGTATATTTTATGTGAGAATTTGAAGAAGCAGAGTTAGATGCCTACATTCCTGTCTGCCTTTGTTCCCCCTCTATAAAGGAGAATAAAAACATTTGCCCAACCACCGAGGCATGCTGTGAGGGCAAATGCAATAAAGATTGTTAGCTAGTCAGATGCAATAGCATTAAGTAGGGAACTGAAAAAGATAGATAGCATAGGCAGAAAAAGTTCAGTGGATTTGGGAGAACGCCTGGGTTGGAACTCTGTTATCAGCATCCCTTAGGCTGCCAAGCTTTCAGTGGCAGCAGAACTTAAACACTCGTTTCATTGACTGCTGACTCAGTTCTGTGTGAATTGGATAGGCAGTTCCCAGATCAAAAAGCAAAATGGAAAAGGCCCCAATCCAGCAATTACTTACACATGAAGCTTAATCTACTTGAGCAGAACCTTTAATGAGGCTATTCTGATACTTAACATAATGATGGATGCAACTGTTTGCAGTGCAAAGGCCTCTCCAGGTTGTACCCAAAGCACCTCACAATTAGGTGGTAGTTTTTGATCCACAAAGACTGGTTTATTTATCTTTTTAATAAAAAAAGCAGAATAGCATACTCTGAGGAGCAGACACACGTTGATAGACTTCTGGAGTATGTTACAGCACCTTCACAGACCCTGAAACACTAGAGTATTCAAATAACTGTTTTATATAATGATGTCTGTTAAAGCTCCACATTCAAATGTGTTTCGGTACTTGGCGTGTTAAACTGAGACACCTGTTTCTTCACTCATAATATTGAGTTGTTAAAGCTCAGAGGTTTCTCTGTTAAAATACCTGCAGCTGATAAACTGTATAGACTTCATGTTGTTTGATAATGGGCTAATTTGGTCAGCCAGGAGAAGTACCATCTGAATATATCTGCTTGCATTAAGGAGATGAACTGTGGGATTTATCTGTCCTTTGTGAGACATCTAAAAGTTAGATGGCGATGTTTGAATGAGTCACTCATAAGCAAGGGAGAAAAATGAGCCCAGTCAATGGAGTGTTCAGCTCATCGTACGACAGGTCAGATGAAATCTTCTGTCTCATTGAAAAGCTCACACTGGCTTTTCAAAGAGGTACAACCACATAGTGTATATCTGTTTTTCAAGTTACTACCAAGAGGTATATAAAAAATCTGCTTTTCTATATTCGGTTGCCAGATTTTAATTATTCAGCCTTTTAGCTTTTTGAAGAAGGGATTATGCTGTGAATGTATTTGTATAGAGGTTCTCTCTGTGTTTCCCATTGAGCTGCACTCATTTTCTGCAGTGTTCCAATATATATGTTAAAACAGGCACATCTACAAAAGCACATCAGGCATGTAAGTGTGCACATCTGGCAGAGCATATGCAAGCAAAATGAGCTTTTGTATATGTGGCTGCAAGTGAATGTTTCTGAACTTAGACCTTGATGTCTATAACTTTGTAAGAATTTTTAGACAGGTGGCCTGAAATAAAAATCAGGCCAGGTGGTTGTTACTGGCGCATTTAAAGGTAAGTCAGTTTTGGTCCCAGTGTTTCCTGGAAGTTTTAGAAGATTGAGGAGATAAAAGATGAGGAACTTAGCTTTAATGAGGGTTTTGTGTGGAATATGTCACCTACCCTTCTGCTTCCTGATTCTGAAATGCTTGAAATGTTATCTGATCTTTCCTGGCACATCCAAAGGCAATGCCTATCAGCTGCAATTTTCCACGTACTAATTTTAGGCACTGATTTTGTGTTTTATGAAAGCTGAAGAAGAAATGAATTTCTGAGTAGAAAGGTATTTGGAGTATTACTCTACTGTATTTTAGCCTATATGGGACATTGATCTTTTTCTCGCTGATGATTTTTTTCCTATGAAGTAAAACAAAGTATACTCATGGCATTTACAGAATATTGCTTGAACAGTAAAATCCAAACTGGATACTTTAAAAAATCTTGAAGAAATGAGGATACAAACTTTCAAATACAATTTCATAAATTTATAATATGGAGGATATCAACAATGTTGATCTCTGGATCTCAGTTTTATGCTTTGCTTAACATTTACAGTGCACTGACACTTAATCTATAATGTAATTTATTATTTGTTTCTTGGTACAATAAAAACCCCTTATATTTTGTAGGCCTCATTGCTAGATGAAATGAGAAAGAACAGATGATTTTTGATAATTTTGAAAAATCATGCCAATTGTTAAGTGAATAAACAGGAACTAAATGAGCGATCAAGTTTGAAAGCCCAATTTAGAAATTTAGTAGATGCCATATTTATTGCTCTTGGATTTTTTAAAATACCTGAATTAGGTATTGAAATCCAGAGTTTCTATCTGAGAAATCCAATCCTATACTTAGACTAATTATGGGAATTTGTTATAGGCACATGTTGTTACTAAGTATATAATTTTAAAGTCATTGCAGTGTATAATTATGATATAGTTAGTGCATCCAGATTCTAAAAACACAAGTTCTAGGTATGAGATTGATATTAAGTAATTACGCAGGAAATTCATGTACTGTCTATATTAATTAGCAGTATTTACTTGCATAAAATATGATGTAGTTCCACCAAATTGTAATTTCAGTATAAAAATATAATATATGTACCTGAATTATCATTATTATTGTTCATAACATTTTTTTGAACCTTGGTTCAAAACCACACTATAGTGGTGTTCACTGTGCCACTGTGCCTCTCTGTCGGTTTTCTTTCCTCTCTAGTGTAATCATTTTAGTCTCAGTGCAGTGCCTAGTCCGGTCGCAGCCTGTTAAGGCCTTGGCTATGTAAGATCTCCAGAGACTATTTATATCCCATTTATATGTTTTAATGAATCTCACTTCTTTTCTACCATGAGAAACAGTGAAGCTTCTTTTGTTCATTCGTAGGGAATGAAGTCTTAGGCAAAGTTCAAACTAAAGTGCCTTTGCTGACTGTGCAAAGGGCAGTTGCTTCATTGCAGGCATCCTGTGCCACCAGTGCTGACTTCAATGCTTCCCTAGCACTGGATATATTCGGCATTGCTCAACTATCACCATGTTAAGCATCTTGCCTTGCTTTGAATGCTGCTCTGTGTCATTTGTCGCACACTTTGCTCAGGGATCCCTGAGTCAAATGGAAATTTCAGGCAAAAATATGGGAGCAGGAATGCAACGAACCCAGATGTTCTCCAGGCATGACATGAGGATGCTGTACTGGTTGTGCTGGAAAGGTCTGCAGAAAAGGCATCATTTCAGCAAACCTACTGCGTTATTCCAAGCCCCGGAACATCATTTAGGTCTAACGTGGGACAAATCCACAGAGCTTTGTCCAAATACTGAGTGGTTCTTTGCCTGAACGTTTCAGATGCCCAGAAATCTCAGAAAAATGTGCTGCACCAACTGTTACAAATGGAAGGAGGAGAAGGGGGTGAAGTTTCTTTACCTGACTCCTGCCTTTTCCTTCCCTTGTGAGAGTCTGGCAGATGCTTACCCTACAAATAACAGTATTTGGTAAGCGAACTGCTGTTTCTACTTTATTCAATTATAATCTATGCTTCTGTGTAACCATGCTCCAGAATCTCATCTGTCATCTGAAAAATACTAAGCTTCATGATTTTGTGGTTAAATACAAGGTTCAAAATGTGAGGTGAATGTAACCCAGCTCATGACAGCTGTCAACATCCTTAGGCAATCTCTAGAAGTAGTACAGGGGAAGGAGGAATGATTTCATATGGTATTAACTACTAAGATCAGTGATGGTGTCTGAAATGGTAGCATGGATAATGGCCAATTTGCTCCTCATTTTAAGCAAAATATCAATATAATGGTCTTTGAAATATGCAGGGGCAGGTTTTGGCGTGGGGAGGGGACTGCTGGTTGCTGCAATGGATGGTGGGATTGAAGATGAATGACTGCAGTCTGCCTTTCTCCCCTGATTTTTAAAACCACGTCTGTTCCTGTGTAGTACACAGGGCTGGTGTAGTACAAATCGAGTGAATGAAATCATTTCTGCTGGTTTCAATGGGTGTTGGACTGATGCCTGAAAGAGAGAGGGAGTACATATCCTCTCCAGGAACAATAGTCTTATCTGCTTTCAGAGCGCCAGAATTCCTAACCAGCTCCCCCTTTCTGAGGGGGGGGGGGGAAAAAGACTCCCTTTTCTCTTTCACATTCTCTCCATAGCTTAGGGTGTTTTTGTTCAACAATCTGCAGTTTCATAAAAATTTGGGGGCAAAAAAGCAACACACTAACATAAAAATCAGTGACATAAGGATACCATGCTGACTGTTGTGGGCAAGCCCATGGAAAGGGCAGGATTCCAGCTTCCTGCTGCATCAGCTCAAGCTCTGGCTCTTCATTTAGACCTCATGTGTGACAAATGCCATGGAGCTTACAGTAAAATACATGTTGAATTATATACACTGCTAAACAGGAAGACACCTAACTATTGTAACTTGATGGCTGGCCTGTGGCTTAGTTTGTTTTCTCATAAGAACAGCGTTAGTATTTATAGACAATACACTATATTATCAGATATTATAATATTATCTGCAAATAATAAGCAGTGACTTACTTATGGACAGAGGCTAAGAAATCTTTCCTTCTGAATTAGGAGTCACTCTCTACCTAGATGACTTGTGTAACTACAATTCCATCTATATCAATCTTCTCCATCTTTCCTCTTATTCCTGCCATTGTCTAGAAAGCTAACTCATAGTGGCTTGTCCTGTTTAAAGTCTAAACCCCACAGTACAGTTTTTAATTCAGTTAACACTGTTGCACTCTGACTTTCACGATCAGGTAATGAATACAAAATGCTTTGAGATATTGATAAGCAAGGTCCTATATAGATATAAATAATGTGTTTCATGCACTGTGCCTTTGAAGTTCTCTTTTGTTTGCATTTAAGAAATTCTTTACAGTAGCAAGTAAAAATTAGGACCCTGCTTTCAGCCTTTCCTTATCAGAGTTTCTCTCTAAGCATGTAATTAGCTGCAGATGAAACTACAGCTATTTAAGTGTTTAAGCACCTGATTGTTCCTGGAAAACAGATACTCATATGTCTAAATTACTGTAATTGTACCTACTCTCTGCAGGTTTAGACCTCTGGCCCCAAAGTCATTTGGGCCACTCTGGTGTCAGCAAAAGCAGTAGGAGATGCCTATGAAAAATGCAGTGAATAACAGGACAGGGCTGGTATGGCACTTTCTTGTAACTATGAGAGTTCTCACTTTTATGGCATAGCATTACTTAATATTTGTTTATTTTTAAAGCACAGAGGAGACAAAAAATTTTCCAAGCATGTCTGTGGACTTACTGTAAAAGCAAGGAGTCCTAGATAGAGGAGGGAATCTGTGCTAAGGCTGCAGCCATTCTTTCTTTCAAAGGGCACCAATGGAAAAAAAAAACAAAAAAACCCAGGTCTTTCCCAAGAGCATTAGGAAAGGTGGGCAGTGAGGAAATGGCAAGCTAGTAGCTGCTGCTCAGGGATTCTCAGATGTAGAGATCCAGGCGTTATTAAAATAAAATGAACTGCTGGCAGAGCTGCAAAATCACTAGTTAATAAGAATGGATTCAGCATTGCCTGGGGGGCTGACAGAAGCTCAAAGGAGAACCTCTCCAACACACCACATTTATCTTACATAAAGGCTGGATTTTTGATTCACTGTTGTTGAATCCTGATGCTCTCACTTTCCATTATCACTTACCCTACTAACACAGCCCATTGATTTTACTGCCACCTCTATTCTCTCTCATCCTCCTGCATTTGTTTTCCAGGAAACTGCCGGCATTGTCGCCCCCAATACCTCAGAGCTGCTGGGCAGCCTTAGCCTGTGCTTCCCCRGAGCAGCACTTCTCGCCTGCCCCAGCAAGGTGGTCCTGGCACTGCTACAGCCAAAAGCCTTTTCAGCCTCTCTGGGCACTGCACCTTTTATGCTGTCCAGCTGCCACTCGGCTCTGGCTGGCTGACGTACCACAACCAGTTGTTACTGTGCTGTACATTGCTATTTCCAACATGCATGCTACCAAAAATTGTTCTGTGTCACAGCCTGCCCAAGAGCTAAGTGAAATTTTATTCCTTTGTTTGGTCTCTCCCTAATACAAACTATACACTTTCTATACTATATATACATTGCATATATTCATAGCATAGATGTACACTATACATACATCTCTCCAATACTTATTCACAAAAGCAAATCCAGGCAAAGTCAGCAGTGCCCAAGTGATCGCTTCCATGTTTGTTCTTTAACAGGAATAATCTCTAAATTACATGCATATATACAGACCTTTCTCTGCCTGGTGTGTTTTTACACACTTACAATATCTTTATATTACATACATATTACACATATATATTGCATATGTACATATATGTAAATTAATAGTATTTTCACATGTATGAATAAACCAGTGGAATTGCATAGTATTAAATACAACTGAATTATTAAAAAGGCATCTGTTGGATGATGATAACTCACAGTATCTTGAATCTGTAAGAGAATAAATAAAAAAGGCTCTTTCTCAAGTAGAAAATAGCAACCTGACTCCATAACAGGAATGCCCTCACAGTGCAACCTGTATACCTCAGTGAAACTGCCAATTCAGGTTACCATTGACCACCCGCTTCCATCCCCAGACGGAGAACAGAAATGTTGCATTGCAGCACTAGGCAAAGCCCGCACTGACTTTTCCCAGTTCCACTGATTAAAACAAAATAAAATTCTCTCTTGTTACAGTCCAGACAGGTTGCTTGTAAGTTTGCACAGAGGAAAGGCCATATTTGAAGTTATGGCCACTGTGCATAAGTCAGCAATCCTACACAAGAAGCAGCTTCATACTAAACATCTTTATCTTTCCCCCCCTCCTTTGACTTTAGGCTTTTTCTGAATGGTCCTGAGCTCCTGGTTAAACTCTAACTTTGCTTAAAAATCTGGAATATCTTAAGGTCCTTAAAGATTGTGCAGAGAAGCCTCAATACCAAGAATTAAGTGAACCTAGAGAAAGCCAGTGGTCTACCAGACTCTGTTGACTGGTCTTCATTATTTTTCCACAAACTCTAAATTAGCCCAAGTGGTTTAGTTTGCATTTCCAGATTGATTTAGTCCCAGCTGAAAGCAATGAGGATTTTTTCATTCACTTTAGAGGTTGCTGGATCAGACTTTACTCAGTTTGTTGCTAAACCAAACCTTAATGAAGTCAATAAAGTGCTTTTTTATGCACTTTAATGGGCTTGTAGTCATTCCAGTAGTTCCCTATTAAAGAAAATAATTACTTATTTCCTTAATCTTTTTCCAACCAACGTGGTTTTGGCCTCTTTTTCTAAACTGCTGCCCCTCCCAGTGTGTTCAAATTAGCCTGCTCATAGAAGATGTCAGCACTGAGACAAAGACTCAAATACACACAGAGAATCAGCTGTTCTCCAAACCAGAGAGCTGGTCCTCTCAGGGTATATATGAAGGAAGACAGTAGAGAAAGCTTGTTCTTGTTCATAGCTACATAAAAGACATCAGCCCCTAAGGTTTTTCCTGCACCGCGTTCAGGCAGCATGAGTGCAGGCTGTCCCTTCAGTGTGGCGAGCACGAGTATTGTTGTCAGTGAAGCTGCAGTGTCACTGGCCTTGGCATAGGCTGAACGAGGCCATCTGAGATGCTGGATATTTGATTAGGAAGCTCGTCTATGTAGACACCATAAATTCATTGTTAATAATACTGAGCTAGCTAAATTACACCTAGTCTGATATGCTTACGTGAGCTGCTGCAATACTCCTGTTACAGGCTAGGCACAGACTTCAGCTCTGAATCTGTGTGCTTTGGGGCTTTGATTCACAGGGCATTGAAGTCAATCAAGAGATTCTCATTGTAGGCACCTTCCTGTGCTTAGCTTACAGATCATCAGCCTGCTTAAACGTTTATGTCCCATAAATCACCTGACTGTTATCAGTAAAGTTAAAGGGGTTACTTATTCACTCTAAGGTTGGCTTTGGCAAAACAGCCTTAACAATCTCTAAATTTACATAAAATAGTGATGCTGTTGCTATGTGAAGCAAAGAACTAGTACCTGTTCCAAACTAATATCTAAACACCTGGTAAATTTTGTGAGTTGTGATAATTTTGCTATTATAGCCATAATGATGTCTCCTCTTCTATATTAAATAGATTTCAAGAATGTTGTACAACAAAAGGTCTTATAAACATTTAACAGATGATGCTGGATACTCAGAGGAAAAAGTATGTTTTTTTTCCTTTTTTTTTTAAAGCAACAAACTGAATTTGGCTCTCATATTACAGCCAGAGGCTGCACTGCTCTCTCTTGTCTTCTCTGGGTGAGACAGAAAGCTCAGTATGTCCCCTAGCAGCAGCAATTTGTTCCCTTGATAAAAAATTATGCACCAAAATTGGTGTATATTATATCACTAGAGTGTTATATATATAAAAAAAAGCATTCCTTAGAAATACGAGGTTTTCTGATGCTCAACATTCCTTAAATTATTTCAGGGCAAAATCCCCATTATGCATTTCCTGCTCAGGTTGGTTTGTTTGTTTGCTTTTTGTATGTGCTGTTGGCTATGTTTTAAAACAAAGCATTAATAAATGTGACCACTGGTTTCAAATAGAAAGGTTTTCATCCAAGGGGCACGTTATCGATGGTTATTCTCATTTGCAGCACTTGCACTCTCCATGGCTCTCTGCAGCTGACTGCACTGACGTCATCTCTAGCACTATCGACACATTCTTTTGTGTGGTGTGAATGAAAAAGTAAATTGATCCCAGTGGGGACAGTGCTCACAATGAACGGGAAAAAGCTGCCACTCTGCCAGCTATAGATGGCATTAGATGTCTGTTAATACAGTGATTGCCTTAACACTCAAATTAGACAGGGAAATAGTTAGGGGGCTGTTTTTAAGCCCCTCTCAGACTATGCTGCTTTGGGGGGGGGGGGAGCAGCTAAACTTAACACATGCAAATTAATAATGATTTAGGTGGTTAAAGATGTAAACAAGAGCACCTTGTATCTAGGAGCTAAATGTGATTTTTAGAAAAGACAAATATTATTATCTCAAATTTATGGGTAAGGGAAACGAGCTCTTTAGGGTCATGGAACAAAGGCAGGGAATAAAAAACAGTGATCATATCTTTGACTTGTGAAGAATATCAGTGTTGGACTGTAGAAGTCATTTATGATAAATAAATTATGCCCGTCAAGCATCTGGTCTTAGGTCTCCTGAATTCTCGTTCCGAAATCTAAGTATTTGTTACAGGAGCATTTTTATTGTGTGGAAAAGCAGATGTTAGAATTTGACACTGATTGAAGTTTTGTTTTAGTTTTTATTTTATTTATTTTTAGACGGGTGTTTGCATCAAAGAGAAAAAAACAGGGTTTATTTTGTAAGCTTTTTCCATATTTTATACATTTATATACAGCATGTATTTGTCTCCCCCTCCACCATTATCAGCTGTTATACTTATAATCTCTAACATTTTTATCCTTTTGAAATCCCTGTGAGATAAGGCAGTGCCTTCTTCCATTTAATAGTGGTGTCTATATGTGGGTGTGGGTGTGCTGGTATGTGTGGGGGAAGCATCAGAGGAGCACACAGTGGCTTAACTCAAGTTCCCTACAAAACCTGTGGGAAAGCAGGGGATGAAACGTAAACCTGAGCTAGCATCCCAGAAGTGAACTGTTCTGCCTCCTCTCCCATCACACTGATGCAATTTACTGATTCTCTCTGTATCCTGTGTGTGCCAAAGGAGACTTTATTTGTGCTGTCATACAATGTTATTAACAGTTACATAAAATCAGGCGCATATCTGATAAGGTTTGACTGCTTGTTTCTCAGGCCATTTCCTGCTTCTCACTAGTTTTCTTGATTCTTTCTGCAGCCTCCAGTAGCGTGTGAATGCTGTGAATGACTTCTCCTGGAAGACCTCAAGCATCTTGCCATAGGGTAAGTCCAACAACACCTTCTCTTTTCTCTACAATACTGACAAAATATGAAAGCTGTTGACCTATACAAAGTTTCTGGAGTACTAACATTGCATTTTCAGCCATGGCATCTGTGTTCTTGGATCAGAGGAGTAGCATACCACCATACTCAGTTGCAATTATAGCCAGATTTATTCTAGCAGAAAGCTAACTCATTGAGCAGAAAGGCATCACAGATTTTGCCACAACGTAACCGCTAGTAGAAGTACATAATTTGTTCAGGTCCCAGCCATCAGGGAGGATTGCTGGGAAAAGACTTTGTACCCATTTTCCGGACAGATTATCCTACACAGAAAAGCATGCTGTAGATAATGCCAGCTAAATTTACATATCCTGACTTAACTATGGATGAAACCCCTCATTCCCTTTCTATAAAGGAAGGATAATTAGCTGAATAACTCAAACAGGCTTTGGCTAACTTGATTTTCTTCAGGTGGGCATTCAATTCCATCATGGGTCAGTTGCCCATGTGGTTACACTGTGTGCATCTGATTCTGTACATAACAATTTCCTCAATCCAAAAAGAGAAAAAAAATTCAATTTCAATATTAGTTGAGAGGAAGTGGAGGCTGTATCTCAAAAGTAAAAGACAGCTATAGGGTAGCACCTGTGAGCTGCAAAGTTACCAGTTCAAGATGATAATGCTCTTTCCAACTATGGAACTTGACTCAGTGGAGCTTGTGAAACACTTTGATTTCAGTGTAATGTTCTTGAGAGTATGTTCCTCTTCTAGATCACAGACTCCAGACTTCCAGCAGGGAAGGGTGATTTTTCTAATTCTATTTTAGTATTTGAAAGTGTCTAAAAAGAAGTTGATGGCATGGGCAGATTATCATCACCATCATTTTGCTACTGATTTTTTTTTTAAATACATATTGCAGGTATGGGATTGTTCCTTTGCTCTGTATAGGTTCTACCACAAAAAGACCTAGTCAAAATAGGGACTTCTGAGTGCTATGGTCATAAAAATCATAGATAAATAATACAATCCTAACATCCCAATAAGAAATTTTTTTTAATTATACAAGTCAATATAAATCTTTCTTAGTGCAAAGTTAAAAATAATTTACTCCCTGAAATTTCTTCTCAACTGTTTTTTTCTGAACCCAAATGAGATGTCTAAATTTTTTTGAATCAAAATAGTTAAAGTGACATAAAAATGTCTTAGTTTTTAATTTCACATTTTTTCTTTGTTTTTTTTTTGCATTCATTCCTTTTGATGAAAAAAAAAGGGGGGGGACTCATTCTGTTTCCCATGAAATAGAAAATCTGGTGTCTGCCCTGTTTTACTCCCATGGGAATAGCATAACAGATGTACAAAAAGGACTAATGTTATATAACAGATAAGCTTAACCAGCACTAGACTATTAAACTGTTCAGTAACTACTCCCATCTTCACCATTTTTTGTCATATACCAGATATATGAGCCTGAAATGTGTGCTATCAATCTAAGTAGCTTTGAATAGGGCGTTTCAGAATGCTGAAGCACAATATGGCAGTGATATGTATCTGTGTCAAAAGTTTGATATTAGGAAACTGGACAGTATTTGAGTTATTATGTGTTGATGCATAAAGGTATTATTTTGTACTGGAAACTAGATATTTGGGAAGATTGCCAGGATGTCCTTATTGATTAATGCCAAAGAACACAGAAAAAAGACTAAGGCCATGCAGACTCAACCAATTTAATTTTGCCATAGAAATAAAGAGGTAAATTCTGTAAGTGCGGTGCACTCTGACTAACTCCACTGGATAAATAATGCATAACTCATAAGCAGCCTGTTAAGTAGCTATAGTGCAGCTAAATATGTGTATGTGCTTATTCTCAATTTTGTGAGCAGAAAAAAAAAAAGAAACATAGATTTAGGCCTGTTTTTTCCCTCTCTCATCACTTAAATTAATGTTGCCTTGGCAGGGGGAGGGGAGAAGGCAGATTAGGATTTCAGAGACTAGGATTTCAGAAATATGGAAAGGTGCTTGATACTTTTGGAGCAGGGGGATTTATCTGCACAAGCAGAGCTCCTTTCCTCCGCCTTGTTGCAGCTCTGCAGTTTGTACCTGCAGAAGGTGGTTTGCCCCCTCTGTTCTGATGGGCTAGTTGTTCCTCAGCACTGGCCAGGCCAGAGCAGAAATGGTTCCTGGGGGTCTAGAGAACTTCACACGAGCAGAAGGGAGGTCTTTCCRGGTGAGGGGGAAGAAGTTGTTAAATCCACTGCTAGTCACAGGTGAATTATTGACTGATCTGAAAAATGTGATTCACCCTTTATCTAGCGAACAGCCATGGCGTGAACATTGTAGAAGTCCCTCCTTTGACCTTGACATTAAATTGTGGAAGATTTTTTTACCTCTCCACCTAGCTAACTTTCCAGTCTCCTGATGAGTTGAGAAGGCTGCCAATGTGCACCAATTGTTTTTTTTTTTTTGTGAAAAAGAAATAACTTGGGAACATTAAATCAGTAAGTAAAATCTAGGGCAGTGCACCAACAAGCCACCATTTGGTAAAAGCCCCATTTTCCCCTCTGATCTGAGGACTATTCAAAATAGCTATAACATAAAAAGCCTTGTTACATATTGTCAGCGACATGAGCTAGCCTCTTTTGCTGACTTTGACTGTAAGAGGCCCTTGGAAGAAATAACTGCAGTAAAACTCTGTAGCTTCCACATCAGCTCTGTCTCCCTCCTTAGAAGTTGACTTCTAGTCCACAAAGCAAAATTCCCTCTCTTAAGGATGCACATGCTTCCACCTTGGCTCGTAGATAGATAGTGCTCATAAAGCTGAAAGACAGATGAACAGATATTTTTTCTTAAATATCTCTGGTCACTTGATGTCTCAGCTCCTGTAGATGAAGCTAGTTTGAGTCTGCAAGTTATTTCCTGTAAAGCAAGAGGTAGGTTAGGTCACTGCCTGAAGTCTGTCATGAAAATTGAAGCTGAGCCAACAAGCAACCTTCACAGTGTTCCCGTCCTGGGAAAGTAAAACATGTCAGCGGAGGAGTTTAACAGATTTGTTGTCACGAATATCATTTTGAAACAGAAGGCAAGCTTGTCTCAGTGCAATTCTGGAGTCCCACAATTAGTGCTACTACTCAGCCAGCACGGATGCTTTACCCTTGCTTTACCGCAGCATCTGAATGCAAGGCTGGTACAATGGGCACTTGGCTAAAAGAACAGCTTGCCTGGCTTTGGGTAGGGCTGTTTACGTGGTGCCGGCAGCACACAGACTATTTACACTGATGTAGCTATGACCCATGGAAAAGGTCATAGACTTATATCAGGAATCTGCTCTCTCCAGGTACCACTCCACAGCTCCTGTCTGCCTTCTTCATATGCTTACGTTGTGTCTCCTTCTATAACAGCATCAGGCTTCACTCTCTTTGCAGTAATTTTACTCCCTGCTCTCACCACTTTTGCTCTGCTTGCTCTGCTCCCAGAGGTCTATGTTGCTTTCTTTTTCCTGCTACCTAGGGCTTTGCTACATGGTTAGAGTTTTCAGTGGAAAGTGTTGGCTGTGGTCATGTTGGCTGCTAATTATTTCTTTTTTTCAAAATAAAATATTAATATGATGGGTTTATAAAACTAATAATTACCGGTGAGAAGTGAACCCAAAAGGCAATTATTTACTGCATAAAGAACTTTTTAATTTAATTGAGTTGGTACATTACATATCTAGGTCATATAATTCCAGTACCACAGAAAGCAGTGAGGGATGTTAGAAAAGCTTAAGCAGGAATTTGAGGGGAAGTCAGAAGGGTGGGAGCCAAACTCAAGAGAGTAGCAGAAGTCAGGGAAGCCTGGGGGCCTGTGGTGGGGGCAAAAGACTGAGAAGGGAATTAAATGGTACAGCAGTATAAAGGAATAAACAAAATGTGCTTACCTAGAGGCTGGAAAAAAGAAAGTACAGCAAGTGAAAGAGGAAATGTGGGGAGGGAGGAAACCTGCTGTATCTTACATTTCCCATTTGGTGATGTTCCTAGCTATGGGCATAGGTCTGGAAGAGACGTTCAGGTCACTGGTTTCCTACCCAGCATATGGCAGTTGTTTCATGAAACTGTCTTCTTGTTGCTCTTCCAAAATTTGCTTTGTTCTTTAATTCCACCAGAGCGATTGCTTCAAATCAGAAACTAGCAGATTAGTTCTCAACAAGTTAATGACGTATATAGTGAAAAGTACATGTAAATGGCCTCATCCCTGTGAAACAGGTCCTAGTGATCCATCTTCCCGGAATCCTTTTCATCATGTGGTCAATTATATTCCATTCAGTAGGCCAGTAGCGATACTCATTCTCACTGTTCTTGCAAGAGATGCACTATACAGCGAAAATAATTATGACTGTGCCATAAAAAAGACAGCATGGGGGAAGCATATAAAAGTAATGCTCAAAGATTCACAGTTAGTAACAGCAATAAATATATGTAAAATGACAGAATTATTTGAAAGCTCTTATTCCTGTTAAAAGGAATCAATCAAGCCTAAAGCATTAATAATCTATATATTAGAAGAATGCCATTTTTGTTTTTCATATGAAAATGTGATATGTATATACATGTTCTTTTCCTAATACCTCTTGATTATTAAGAAGCCAGATTCTGAAATCCTTAACTCAGTTTTTATTCGCTCCTCACTCAGACAAAACTCAATCAAGATCTTCAGTCCAGGCCTGCCCCCAGCATGCTAAATGAACTGTGTCATGTTTTACTGCCATCAGATTATAATAAAAAGTTATCACTGTAAAATGTAATGAGGTAAAGGGCAGTTTATGCCAAATGATTTAATAATACTTTGTGCTTATATTGTGCCTCTCAAGGAAGGATCCCAAAATGCTTTAAAGATAGTGAATGCATTTTAAGAACTAGTCTGTAATGAAGTAAATTAATGTTTATTGCAGCTTTCCTGATAAAAAGGCACTGCCAGATTAGATGGACAAAAGAGGAATCTGTTAAGCCAAGGGAACTAAGGCTCTCAGGCATTTCTTCATGTCCTGCAGATCTGTTTCAGCATGGGCACGTGCTTAAGGGCTCAGATCTCCTGACTCCCAGTTTTTCCCAGCCTTGATTGGGAAGCTATTTTGTCTTAGATGCAGAATTTTCTCTGTCCCTCATATGCTTTCAAAGTTCACATTCAACTGGGAGTATTGCTAATTTTGTTTTTTAATGTTCAAATAGGAAGTGGCCTCGATTTTCAGATTCCTTATTCAGTGCACAGAACCTCATAGGATCTTCAGGCTTCAACAGTAGGGCCTCCAGGATTATTACCAAGCTGAATGAATTCTTGACACTGTTATACAGAGAACAAAAATCATTTCTAGCAATGGAAGCTAACCAGCCACTTAGGTTGGAGTCACGTCTGCCTCTTTTTCAGAACTATCAAGCTGCTTTTACTGTATTTCAGCAACTTAATATCAAATAAAAATAATACAAAAGGAATCGTGACAGAGGTAGTGAGTTATTTCTGCCATGACTTGTTGATTCCTTATTATTTTTTATTGTTCTTTAAGCAGAAGACAAAAATATCTGAGTCAGGAGCCTTGTGCTTGCGGTGGAAATGTTCAAAATGTAATCATAAAATTCTATTATGCTGTCATTGCCTTTTCAGACCTTCTAGTCACAGGAGCTTTCTTACCTTCAGAGATCAGAGATCACAGCCTGCTGCAGCCACAGACTCACAATGAATGAAAGAAGCGTTAGTATTTGTTGAAGGCTAAAGCCAGAGCTTTGGTTTATTATACATTACAGCAAGGTGCTTTAGGTGCACAGTTGTACTAGTAATAAGAAACCATCAGAGATGTGGTATCAGTTCTGAGTAATACAGAGATAGCAGGCCCTACACAGTGTGTTTGAGATGGAAAAGATCTACTATTTCAGAGAATCTGTATCCCTGCTACGGTGAGATAATATATCTTTCTGCCTAATCTTTTGTGGTGTCAACTTTCATTAAGGTGATTGTTAGTCTCTTCGACTCCCACTCAGTCATTCTCATGGCTTCATCTGACCTCTGGTCTCCGCGAGGCCTCCCATCCCACACTGATAGATTCCTTATGTACCGGAGCCTTTCCTGAGAGCGGCCTCTTCGCAGATGTCTCACAAACAATGCTAGCTTTTGTCTGACCATCAAAGCACAACATCTCATCTGGTGTCGCCCACCCATCCATCTCTTCCATGGCCTCCAGTCACTACTCGGCTGTGACTTCTTTGCGCTCTTTTCCTTTTGGTCCTAACTTTCTTCACCTCCAGGTATTCCGCGGTTAATTTCTCACATCTCTTCCTCTCCCTCCCTCCTGCCCTTTACTGAATTTCTTGCAGCAGTCTGTCTTTCCTACTCACCCCAGGCTATGACACGCTCACAACTTTGTTTCCTCTGTTATCTGCTCCTGAACATCTCCAGGGAAAATATATTTAGCCTGTCTTCCTTCTGTGTCACCATCTTTTGCGCAAAACAGTTTAACTTCTAGCTTGCTGACTACCACGTCCACAACCAATGGCATCTGTTTGTCTCTACATGTTTCTTAGATCAGCTACAGTGAAAATCATGTCAATGTGTGAATATATTATATAAATTGCTGTGCAGAAGACCAAAGGTGATTTGCTGACTGGTAAAGACAATATTTTGTTGAGTAATAAGATGTAAACGATACAATTCGTGATAAATCTACCTTCATGTTAAGTAAAGATTGTCCCTTGTCAAATGCAAAGATCTTTAGAAGCAAAATCTAAAATCATAGCCCTCATTTTCCTGATGCTGTTGTTACAGTTTGGTTAAAAAATTGCCATCATGTTTTTCATGCACTGTGGTTATTTTATGACAATAGCAGCCATTTAACGTAAAAATAATATTTTAAATTCCCTGCAACAGTTGAAAGCATTTTACTGTCAGGCAGGAACTGATATGAATTTCTATTCTGTCTGTTTCCTGAAAGGAACCTTCCAGTCCCAGAGTGACCCCTTTGGTAGCTATTCTCAGTACTGGTGAGTCATTCATTAGAGCTTTTGAGTCATAGATGGTATCAGTTTCATATAGGCATCAGAATCACAACTGTACTTGCTATGTAAGAAATGAAAGTAGCAGTGGGAGATAAATTACTTCAGCAAAACTTCCCTATTTTCTTGCTTTTCCACATCCTAATTTCATATCTTATGGAGCCTGTGGACATTCATTATTGAAATGTATCGTGGCACCTGCAAACTTTATTTTGATCAACTTGATAGGAAAAAAATCAAATTTATTGGRCTTTGTTATGCTGTAGCTGGAACAGATGTCTCTAGGCAAAGGATATTTTAGAATGACATTGAATGAGACTTTATTCCTCTGAGAGATTATAATGAATAGTCAAAGGGATAAGTGCAGTGCACTTTTTGGTACAACTAGTCATAGGACAGAGTTCATCTCTCTTGTGCCAGAGTCATGAAAGAGATTAAGGTAAATCTACTTAATAGAAAATTTTAATGAATGGGTGGATGGCATTTTTATTCATTTCAGTATTCATTTATTGATTTACCTGCAAGTTTTGTCACATTCTACTTTTGTTTACAGTGAAATGAATAGAAAATTTTCAGTATAAGAGGAATAAAATGTAAAAATTCTCTTCTGGAGATGAATTTTGCTGTTCATTAATGTCAACCTCATTTCACATCCAGTGTCTGCCACCTTTAATAATGTCGTCATTTGCTTTTTTAGGATGAAAAATTCTTTTTCCCCTCTCTCCCCTCCTTGTTCATCTAAGTAACAGAGAAATACCTACACTGAATGATGAATCTTCTACAAGTCTTAGAGACATCAGCTTCAGTATATGCAAATAAAGATTCTGTTTTTAAAAGGTATAATTTTAATTTTAAAAAGATAAGCTATTGGGGGTATAAAAAAAGATCAAAGTACGTGATTACTGCAGATCTGCATTAATTGAACACAACACCGGCTGATGGACAGGTGCTGCTATGGTTTCTGGTGCACGGTCATTCTTGGCCGCTCCCTCTTTGCTGGGGTTGCAGGTGGTTGTGGTTTGAAAGGGGCTGTGGGAACAGGACCGAAATAAAGTGTTATTTTAGCGGGTAGTGCTCTCTGTAGCCTGCTTGCAGTAACATACTTGTTATTGTATCTAGGTTTCAGCTATGCTTGGAATTTTCCAAAGAACATTTTCTCCAGGAAAGTGAAGTTTCTATAAAATCAAAATAGTCTAGAAAATGTTGGGTTTATATCAATTTTTTTATTTTTCCACTGGGGAAAATTGACATGAAATATTCTGTCCATGCTGGTTTGTTCAAGGTGAATCAGAATTCTTGAACTGTCCAAATTAGTTTAACAAAATACTAAACTAGATATTTGTGTTGTAGCACATTCCCAGTGGAAGTAAACGTTCTGACCCACATTCTTCATGATGAGCAGGGAATTATGTTTTCCAGAAGCTTTTGCAACAGCTTTCACTCCAGCTAAGATAAATAGTATATAGGAATTGCATGTCTCCTGCTGCATTGGCTTCCAGAACTACAGGGAAATACAGTTTAATGTCGAAATTCTGAAAGATTTTTGGATTATTTCAACAGAACAAAACTTGGGGGAAAGTTTAATAATTTCTTTTCATCAGAAATGTCAAAATGAAATGTTCCTGTAAATTCAAATGTGATTATTCTCTCTCTCTCTATATATATACATATATATGTGTGTGTGTTTGTGTGTGTGTACACACATATATATATGTATATATACATATATAATTTTCTTTCTACAGAAGTGCTGAAATATAAACAACTTAGCACCATTTGCAGGGGGGAAAAATGCTGAAATGTTAGGATTACTGGTGGGATGGAAATTCTATATTTTTTCAGCCATATCAAAATGTTTCTGGAGTTCTGAATAATAACTTCTTGACTTGTTATTTCAGACACTTCTTCTGTAAGAATATCAATATTGGCACAAGGAGGTGATGCAGTAAAAATGGTTAAAATGCTTAATAAGACATTTATTTAGGTGACAAGATTTTGGGGGCACTGATTTATGTCTTCCTTTTGGTACCTTCTTGACATTGTTTATAAACTCAAAGCAAATTCCATATAGTTGGGAACTTGAGAACCTTATTTTCTCTCAGGGTCTCCTTACCTCACTGAACACCTCTACAGTAGTTTATGAAACTTGAGTGATTTTAAAAACATTTACAAGCCTATTACAATTCTAACAATGATGTTCCTATTTTTCAGAGTAAAAAAAAAAAAAGATCCTAGGACTGTGAAAAATGTATTGAGAAGACAAGTTACTACTGAATATTTATTTTTACAGTTTTCACCTCCAAATACTGTTTTTAGTTATAAAGAAGCAGCACTGCTTAGTAAATAAAGCAGCTATTCTAAAATATGTCCATCTTTCACTTCTGCATTGCTTTCAGGAGTAGCTGCTTCACTGAAGTTTGAACAAAGATAAATCATTAATTTAAAGACTGGACCTCTAGACTGTGAAATGATCTTTCTTACTAGATCCTCAGAATAAATTTTCCCCAGCCTAAAGTATGTTTTCAGAAAACATAAGCAACCTCTCCTAGTTAAATCAGAACTGTGACATTGCACTGACTGGATCAAGGCTGGTTTGAAGAGAAACAAAGGTTTAAATGGACACCTGATACACACTACACTATGAAAAAGCAGTACGTCCTTGAAAATAAGGAGCAGTAGCTTGTTTGTATGCCAGGTTTAGTCTCTTTATGGACTTCAGTACGAGCTGCACTCAACCATGTGCAAGCAAAGTTGAATGGAGCTGTTCAGAGGAGATTTAACCCAGCTAATTGAAAACTGGAAACTGAAGAAGAAGCTGGGTTTGCACAAGAGGGGACAAATTCTACCTTGACCAGCTCACATACAACCCTTTTGAGGTTAAACAGCTACTGATTCAAACCATGTCTCATTGAAATTGATGCAGAACTTCTCTGTCCCATAAGGAACTATTGACTTTTATTCCAAAAATGCATATTTTAGCGCTGATCCAAAAAAACACTGTAGTGAATGAGAGCTTTTCCACTGATTACAAAGGGCTTGAATCAGAATTCAAATGAAAATTTCTGCATGACAAACGTTGGCTCCAGTTTTCTGTCCCATGCACAGAAAGGATCAAGAAGGTTGATCTTGTTTCCTCTCTGAGAAAGAATTTTAATTAATTAACTAGAGTTTTAAAATATGATACTGCTGTATAAATGAGTTGTTCAGACTTATCATGATGCAAAAAGCAACAACCAGTGTCACTAACAGGTGCTGGGGGTAGGCGAGATGAAGCAAAGAAAATGTAACATTGGTGCTAAGCAAAACTTTACCTTTCTCAGTTGTGGTGAAAACCGCCAGATTAGGCATTATTTGATGAATATTCCTAAGCAAGTGGAGGTGTGGAGGTATTTTTAGTGAGATGAAAGAGGCAGGAAGAAGATCTTAGTTCTAGCTTTTCTAAAACACACGCGCACGCGCCCACACACACACACACACACACACTAATGGATAGTGAATCCACCTATTCAGTAACAGAAAAGATATCCCCAAACCATTCTGCAAACATGCCTGCTTTTCTGCCAATTTGTTATTACTAAGTAATCTTGTAACCCACCCATCTGGCTTAACTTGATGACAGAGAATCAAATAATCTAGAAGTTTAGAACTATTAACTAAGCTTTAATCACTCAGCCTTTTGAAACTCTATCAGGATTTAAAAGAATATACAATTACACTGAACAAACAATAGAACTTACTTGATGAGACGATGAGCACAGATTTCATGTAAAGAAACAAATTTTGTAACCTATTAGATATTCATTATTATCAACATATTCAGAAAACCATTAAAATCTTAGCCTGTATTTGCCTTCATTCTACATAATTTAAAGTCCAATCTTCACTCACTCTATAGGAGGTCACAAGATGCTCTGAAGAAAAGAGAAAGGTCTGCTTTTAAAATTCCTGTAATTCCTAAACTAATTAAGGAAAAAAAAAAGTAAAAAGAAGAGGGTAAATAGTTGAAAACATTTTTTATTTGTTAACACATAAAAATATTGAAATCAAAGTGAGCCGGTCTTAAAGCATATCATCTCAATCATCTCTGCCTCTGCTGGAAGTGATCCTGGCTATAGAGTGTAAGATATTCCCTTCTTTGTTGGTAAATTTATCTTAGACTAAAAGTCACATTTATTATGACAGAGATACCTGAGATACCACAGGTAAAGTTATGGCAGAAGTTTTCAGTTAAACAGGTGTTTCAAATCTATGTCTTGTTTAAAAAGAAAGTGGGAGGGAGGAAAAGAAAAAAAAATCCTCTACAACATTGCACTTGAGTATTCTTTGCTTTTTCTCCCAGTTTGGAAAAGGACAAGTTAATATAGGCCTTCACCCGCTCTTTAAGATGGTATCACTTTTATCTAGGTAAGGCTTATCTGTATTACAGTTTGTTACTTCTTTTGATGGAACTGAAGAGAAATTGGTAGGTCTGCCCCATGTCAAGGCCAAACTGGGGGTCATGCTTGCCCTGTGCAGGGGGTAGGGAGTCCCTGCCTATCATCTGAACTTGCTATGAGATGAGGGAGGGCTGAGCCCCACCAGCAAGCCAGGACACACATGTGAGTGACAGATACCTCCTGAGAGGAGACACGGCACTGCTTTCACATGGCCGTCTTGCTTGGGTGATTCGGGTTACACTTCTATATAGCATTGTGCTGCACTGCGTGAGCATATTAAGATTTCGGGCTCTCACCTGAGCAATCCAGTATTTTTGTTAGGGAAACCTCACTCATGCCAACAGGAAAGAAAAAGAACATTTCTATCATCAACTCCCTCTCACTCAAAAGGAAAACTTCTTGAATTCCAGAAAGGAGACCAGGTACTTATGTTAGGCAGATCTACTGACTCTGGCTTTTATTTTCATGCACTTAGCCACTTATACTAAATAAATCCATGCTTGCCTTCTAAGCCAGAGACATTCAAGTATGAACTGCTGTCGTATTTTATAAATAAGCTAAAAAAAAAGGTCAGGGATTGCCTCAGGAACAGAACCTAGGACCTCATGCAATAAGTTTTAATCTTAACAAATTATCCACATGGCCTCTCAGATTGAATATGTTTTTCAAAGTGAATCTCTCACTACTAACACACACTTTTATTCTGCAGTCAAGAGTAACATCCAAGACTCCTAATCTTTAGCATATACATGACTGACAATTAATAAGAATTTATGTGATCCAGGGTGATCATGTGTGTCAAGAACTCTTCTCACAACTGAGTTTGTTAGAATAGAAGGCCTCCAGTATTCAGATACACTTAATCTGTGAATAAGAATGTCATAATTGCATGGATACAGGATTTCTTCTTTTTAATTTAATTTTATTCTACTTTATGTTATTTGATATTGGTGATGTTATGATAAATTATCCCAGAACACATAGTTCAGATGCAAGAACCATTATAGTCCAAAAGTTACCAAAATGTCAGACTTAAATTCCATCTCCTTTCCTTGGCCTGGGAACTTGCTGACTGATGTTGACTAAATATGTGAAAAAAGAGGGAGAAAAAAAAGAAAATGTTTAGTGACATTAAAGGGTGCACCGAGGACATCCTGTAAACTCAAAATCTGAGAAATGAGACGTTAAGGGAGGTTTCCTGCATTCCTTATCACTTTCTCATTGCCTGAAACGTTGTCAGTAGCCTTCCCCAAAACCACATGAGCTTTCCACTTTCATCTCCAACAAGCAGCAACATGAAGCATGTATTCCAGCTCACAGCCTGGTTTATACACTTTGCCAGGGTCTCAGGCTTGCTAAGGCATAACACTTCCCAAGTGCATAGAATAAGTGTGAGTCAGAGAGACCCATCTGTTGATATAAAGAGCATCTGAGGTCAACCTTAAGGCTGTGGAGTGTGAGTTTGAAGAAGTTCTTGTTTATACTACTAGGAGGTTTCCAGTAAAATATATAAATCCCATATCCAGTCCATTTGCTGGTACACATTTACTAACTGCAATATAGCTTCTGGAGCAATGTTCATTTTTAAATAACCTGAATCTGTTCTTTTTTCTTTTCCGAATTCACTAATTCACTTTTAAATATTACTGGCACCACATGAAGCGGTAGAGGCAAATGAGACAATGGGTATGCCTGACAAAACCAGCTATAGATAGGACGCAGGGAGAATAACTGCAGAAGTGACGATTTGGCTAAAACAAAAAATAGATCAGAGGCGGTCTGAGCAATTCAAACAAGTAAAAGTGTCAAAAGGCATTGAAAGTTAAATATCAGTATAACATCTGTTGCTATTTTGGTATATCTATATATCTCAGCATATACATATATATGTATATGGTATATATAGCTGGGTATATACATATCTGGGAAAATCAATATTCTTTTAGCAGGTATTGAAATACTTACTACTAGGATGAACAGCATGCCAGGCTACCTCAAGCTTTAAAACTATTAGACAATTATTGCAATACATAACAAACTTGAGAGCTGTAGTTAAAACCCTCAGTAAAACACATCTGTATCCACATGATATAGGAAGGAACAGATTTTCTATTCCTTTTTGTCATACATAGTTGCTGAAGGTTCAGTCCTGGAGGCGGTGAATACTTCGGTTGAAGAGAAACATTCTTATAAAGCTTTTGATGAGTACTAGTGTAAAAATAGGACAAACATTGAGAGTATTAACTGTTTTGTAAAACAAACAAACAAAACAAAACTACCAAATTATAGTACTGTAGTAGTAATACAAAAGGACTGAAAAGCAATAAGGTTGACCAGAGATGGAGAATGGCTTCTATGTGGAGGGAGACTGAACTGAGTATACTGCTTCAACTTGCAAAAGTCAACTTAGAAGAATATGAAAGTTGCACAGACTTATGAATAGTGTGGGGAACAGGGAAGACTCATTGGATTTCTTGCAGTACAGGAACTCAGGGGGACACACAATGAAGTTATCAGGTAGCGAGTTCAAAATAAACAGAAGGAAATACTTTTCCATATTGTTGCATAACTGAACTGTGAGATCATTTCCATGAGATGCTGTGGATGCCAAAAGTATAAATGGATTGAAACAGGGTTTAGAGAAATTCATGGGAATACAGACTCCCAGATGCAACTTCTGTCTCAGGAAATGTTTAAACTGATCACTGCTGGAGCTGAGGATAGACGAAGGGTATGATGCCTTATACATGCCTTGTTTCTTTCACTTTTTCCTACATTTTCACTAATGGCCAGAGCGTCTCTCAGATTCTTCCCATTGTGGAAGGAGGAAGTGTTGTAACTAGGAAGAATGAAAGATACTGTCTTGTAATTGGAGATATTTTGAAATGAACTCTGAATGTTCATATTCACAGAATGTAGAGAAGATGCAGTTTGCACATAGAAAAGAACTCTGAAATTAAGCGATTTTTTTTTCTTTTCAGCAGTTGAATAAAAAAGCTGAATTTTGCCCAGGTTGGCTGCAGGATTTTCCCTTAGCAGTGTCATGGGAGCACTCTTGCTCCCCTCCATAGCCTGATGAGCAAAATGTTCATGGCCACTCAATGTAGGGACACAGTGGGGCCGAATGTCCTTCGGTGGGTACAGTTGCAAGAAAATTCCTTTATCCTATGACAGGGAATGTGAGAAAAATAAAAAAAAAATTTGAAGAAGAATGGCCATTTCATGATAAGAAGAATTACTCCTAACATTAGCCATTAAAAATTAAGTGCCTAGTCCAAGTGCTTAGTCACTGCCTAGAGGGAATTGTCATTTGGGCTGCTTCTTGTAGTTGATAAAGAAACAGAAGTGTCAAGGATAGACAGGGTGATTCAATTCTCTCTCTTTTTTTTCTCCATTTATTATAGAAAGTTCATAAATAACTAGTTTAGAACAATTACAATATTTTATATAGATAAAGTTAGACGAGGTAAATGCTACCTGTAGGGTACAAACTCCCTAGTGAAATCCCTTGTCAATGCAAGGGGAATTTTGTCACTGAATTTCTGTGACAAATCCCAGAGCCGGCTCATTCCCTACTCATTTTGAAAAGTCTCATTTTGTTTTCTTAAAAATGTTATTTTCTTTCTGAGGTAAATTATGTTGTAGTCAAAAATAGTGGATTTCCAGCCCTATAAAGTCTTTTATTAATTCATGAACTAGATGCAAAATAAACAGCAGCAATTTACTTCTTTTCCTGTTATTGCTTTTTCAGGGTCTCTTTGTGTACACACCATCATCATCCTAATAGCTCCTCGGTCAGTGTGCTGCATCTCTGCATTTGCATAAAAGCTGAGGCTGACAATAAAGTTTCCAGTTAGTGCCAAATGAGTCGGTGTTTTTTGTAATGTTAAACACTTCTCCAGTGCGCTGAGACCACGCATCTCATTTCATGTGGGATAGTGAACAATTAACATCTTTCAGCCACTTAGCCACCAGAACTGAATAGGAAGTGACAACTTAGAGTCTCACCATGAGCGAGCCATGATCTACTCAGCCCCCTGTATATGCATTTTTAACATGACTGAATGTAATTATAACAGAGCATTTTCCATGAGAAGAAAATATTTAGTGTTCCACAGCATGCCTCAATTACAAATCTGGTACTGAGTGGGGTATTTCTTTCTTGAAGTAATATCTTATACCCAGTATAGTTATAATATTAGACAACATTTTAACAACATTTAACATTTCAAATAGACAATAACTCAAAAAAGCTACTGAAAATTATTATTTAGTATAAAAACCGATGATAGGTGAAATCTCAGCTTACATGCTATTTAATATAGGAAGTTATCACATAAATCCATTCAGTATAGGAAGGAGAGTGTATTCTTTGTGTTTTTAACCTCTGTCATACAGTTTCTATATAATGGTGCTAGGATAAAGTTTCCCTGAAAGGCTTTCCAGAAATCTGGAGAGAGTGTTACAAAGCTATAATCTTGAATAATACCTATTGACATTTTATGAACTCCAGAAGGTAAACAAAATTATGTGCTTGTGAAAAAGCCAGTAAGACTAATTTCTACATTTGCCTGTGAAATGTCCACGTCCCTTTGCTACATTGTCCCCTCATCAGATGGCAAGATATTGCTAGAGCACAGACCGGTGGCATTTTTAACTCTCTCTTGTTTGTGGCCTCGCAGCAGGAGAGGAGGCAGAAAGGAGAATGTCCTTCTGTGGAGAATATGAATCTCACAGGCACAAATACAACATATCTTGAAGAGATCTTACTGTCTTCCCCTGTTTCTATACTTAATAGCTGGTTCTCTTATAAAATAATATATATACATGTTGTATAATTGTTTTATGTAACGTTGCTGTCATTAGCTTTCAAAGTTCTCTGTAGTGGAGGCATTAGGCAGTTGATGGGCTTGACTTTCCTGAGGTCAGGCAGGAGACCTTTGCACAAACCAGAGCAGGAATTCAAACAGTGCTTCCTTCAGCTTTTGAAGAAAAATTAAAAGAAGCCCTTGCCCTGCAGTTATTGGCTGCCTTTGCAGTGGTTAATTACYCATATTTCAGGCTCAGATTTACTGTACAGCTTAATCAGCATTTCTCCAGCCTTGCGTAATCTAGGAATTGTTTTATGAAGCATGGCAAAAGTATACATACAGGATCAAACAAAACCACTGTGTGGATGAATACACCATTTTAATGTCATGGTCACCATGTTCTAAGTGGAAACAGAAATCTCCATTGTCTGCTGCTGCAAAGGCGGGGACTCTTTAAAACTTGTCACTTCAGTTCAGCACGGAGCAGCACTGTGAGTGAGCTGTGCTGAGGTGAGTCTCTGCTGGCAAGAAAATTACCTCTCCTGTTTGTTCCTGCTTGAGGGTCTGGGATCTGACGACATCCAGACTACGTGTATGTCCATTCACTCAGGTTCTCTTTGGGGGGTGAACAAAATATTAGTTCTGTGATGAAACTTGCTAGCGATTCTGGCAATAGTTTAGTCCAGGGACCAGGTTTCTGATGGGTAGTCCATGCCACCTATACACAAGGTTTACGCTCCTCTGGCCTGTCAGTGCACCTCCAGTACCGCAGTGTACCTGGTGACCACCTTCTATCCATGTCCCAGGACGTGCATGACTATTGCACTATAAGAAAACCACTCTGGTTAGTTGTGACACAGCCCTCACATTATTACAGGCATCTTGAAATTAAATATAAGAAAACGAATCAGTAATTCTGTCTCAGAGCCAGAGATTTACTTCTGTGCTAGTAAACTAAACAGTGCAGGGATGAGTCCAGGAACTGCACCTTGATCATCCATAGTGTTATACTGGTAGAGTGGTCTCCAGCACACTTTTTGTCCAGGCCAGCCAGTACTACGCTAAACTACTATTAAGCAAAGTTCAGAAACACAGCCAGGGTTTGTTTCCAATACCTAGCCTGGATGCTGCCACTCTCTTTTATAGGAGAAAAGATTCAAAAATTCAGGTTGTGGCCAGACCTCGGGGCCAAGGAGTGGGCTTTGGAGCCATTTACTTTACTGGGCCACACGGAGAGGTGCACAGAAGACCCTGGTTGAACAGCCACTCTGATCCAAAGAGGCTGCATGGACACAAGCCACTCTGAGCCTCAGGCACTGGGGACAGGCATCACCGGGTAGAGCAAATGGCTTTAGCAACGTAAGTATAACCTAAGTTGTCCAGGGTGCTTAGGCCTAGTTTCAGAGTACTCTCTAGATGAGATTTTTTAAAGGGTTATCTTGACATGCTCTATGCATTATAGTTAATGAAGTGTTCTGTATGCTTGCCCTATGGACAGGTTTGGCGTTTTGTGCAGCCTCTATTTATTCATCTATGCTTTAACAGACAGTACGATTCCAAAGGGAGACCCTAATGTTGTCTGTCGCAAGAGAAGGTGACATCAGTAGACAGTCTGAAAGGAGGGCTGTGGTGATGCCTACTGCACCACCGAGGTGCATTTAGCAACTACAGCTGTGGGATTCGGGCAGTTCTTTGAATGCTGCAGAAAGAAGCCCTCTCCCGAGCTCTTTGGGGGGTGTTAATAGGTCTATATCCACAGACCAAATGGCATGGGTTAGCATTCTGTGGAGGTAAACCACTCAGTAAACATACTCATGCAAGCAAGAAGGCCTTGCTTGTGTGAGGACTGCAGTCTGAGGGCGCTGTCTCAAAGCATTTTATTTGTATGTGAAATTCCAAACTTTTGATGTTTTCCAGAGAAGAATTAATTCCTGTTAAATCGCTAGTATAGTTTGCTTTCATTATGTCAAAATAATGAATATTTTAAAAAATAATTTCAATAAATCTCATTTTGGCGTATTAAATATGATATACTGTGCATTATTTTAATTACAATGACTGATTTCAATAGTTTACTGTGATATGCAATTCACAGTGAAAATGAACAAAATAATAGTTGAAATTAAATATAAAAAAGTTGCAATCCACTTTTATCAAAAGCAGCACATTGCTATTCAGCTTTCTAGTTCTGATAAAGCTGCAGTTTGATAGTGAACTATTCTCTTGAATATTTTCCCCATTCTCCTTACAAATGTAATGAATTTCAAATGAACTGGTAGGAATATAAAACATTCCAATCTAAAATGTCTCAATTGTATTGTCCTTTGTAGATTTGTGGAGAATGAGAATTTGATCCAGAATTCTGAAGAATTATCTGGAGGTGAAATGACTTATTATAAAGGAGTGTATAACCATAGGACTGGAAGAATACAGGAGAGATGCCTGTTACTTTCCTCCCTGCTTGTTTAGCTCAGAGCTCAACAGCAGGTACAGAATGTTCTGAGGTATGGCAAAAACTCATTAGTTCTTTATAAGGAAAGTTTGCCCTGGAGTTCACAGTTATTATCCTCGAAGCTAATGATGTGAGTTGAAATTCCACGCAGCTTCAGTGCAGCATGTTTCTGCATTTACTGTGTCACCTCAGCTGAACCCTTCTGGCTTGAGAGCCTTACTGTAGCCCGTCAGCAAAATTACAGGTTATGGTGAACAAATGCTTCAAGTTCTTGGGTAATTTCTGGATTAATCAAAGGAAATATTTACAGCTCTAGTATTTTGTTTTGCTGAAAGGATAATTGATTTTTCCTGTTTTGCCTGAAATGAACAAATGGACAACATGTACTCCAGGACCTTAGTGTAAATACACTTAWATGTCTATAGCTTCATGCACTCAAAATTTTATTCAGTCACAAGAATGTTGTCCATTGAATTCCCTGATCTCTTACTAAACCTGTAATTAATACTGGCACTGTGTAGCAGGTAATATGCTCTTTGCTTGCAGGTGAAATGTGCTGATGTGCATTCATAACACTTCTTCCCACAAGAATCATTTATTTGGATGGTAACGCTCTCATTTTGTTCTGGTTACACATTTGTGCTAGAAATCCATGGGTGTATATGATACGATTATGGATGCAAGATGCAGATGTGCGTGCAGCAGACCAGATTTTCAGCTCATGCTGGGCTGTGAAAGAGCTGAGGGATGTTAAGTGTCTGATGTTGCTGGCCAGTGCTAAGCTCTTTATTCACTGTAAAGTGCAAGAGGCACAAACCAGAGTGGATTTAGACTCACCTGTTCTTTGACTAGCCCTGTTAGGTAGAGCCCTGTCAGGCAGAGTGAAATTCAAACTCAGATCCTTTGTCATATTATCAACATATGCCCTCTCAACAGCTTGGCATCTTCATATTTAGGTTACTTGCTAATCCCACTTTGCTACATGGATAACTCAAAACAAGAGATACTTAGGTGCTACTGTGTACTGGGGTAAAACCCAAATATTACAGGATACATTTGATCTAGATCTAATATTTCTAAACCTCTTTATAAACTGAATGAACTTCAACCACCTATATGCAATCTGAAAAACTCAATTTACAATTTAATTCATAGCCTGAACAGGAGTTATCATTTTACATTAGAAAGTAGGCTGATTATGTTGTTTTGTATGTAATGGAAAAGCCAAAATTTATGGCTTGAGATATGAATACAGTCAACAGAGCCTTGTGAGGGTAACGTCAAGGGGAGCATTCTGGGCTTATTGGCAATTTCTGAGCTGCGAATTCTAAGGTGATCTGCCGTCCAGACCGTGGGCTGCTCTCTCAGAGGACAGTTGCTGCTAGAATATGATTTTCTTACTTCTAAGTCATACAAAGTAAAGTGAAACTTTAGACATAGCAACGGCATATAGACAGTTAAATAGGCTCATTTAGAACACAGTGGACCTTAGTTTAGTATTCCCATTCCTGCAATTAGTTTGGAGGCATGAATACTAAAATCTTAAATTTTGTTGTTACCTTCAAATTCTCCCTGAAATGCAGGAATAGGTTTGAGGGCTCTGGAAGCCCAGTGCCTTTGGATGAATGTAGGAAATTAAGGGCAACACTATTGTCTGTCTTGTGCCTAAGATTTGTGTCTGTCCTGTTCACGGGGCTGAGCAGCTGGTCCCGACTCCTATGTAAGCAGTGCTGGAGTTGCCGGACCAGTTGTTTCATTAGTTATGGAAAGAGGGAAAGAAAGATGGAAGAGGAGGACAGTATTAATCAGGGTTCCCAGAATATCCACTGCAGCAGGTTCTTCCTCCTCTTCTGTGCTTATCATCCTCAGGGGGTTTAGCGTCCTCAATCTCGAATGAAAGGAGATGCCCACCAAATCACGTGCCTTTTCTGGCACACCCTTGTACTTGTTGTTTCCTATCAATTGGATCTACGTGGTTCCTCGTTCATAGGACAGAAATACTGACTAACTTTATAGAGAAACATGGATTCCTTGTGCGATCAGGCCGCCCGCCTAACTTACATGCTCTGCATTGCTCTTCAGAGCCTTGCTCTCCGCACTGACTGCACAGGGAGCTCTGACAGCTAGCTTCAGCTTCTTGTTTCATTAAAGTTATATCCCTAAAGCAGGCAGTCTGCTAATGGCCTTGGTGTCGGCACTGTTTTTGATCAACTCTGCTATTTTTCCTCATAAATGGTATTTTAATATTTGGAAATACAAATTTTCCCTGGGCTGGAGTTCCTTGAAGCAACATTGCCCTTATCTTAGAGGAAAAACACACTTTTTATGTTTTGAAGAAGAACCTGTATCAGATATGGGATAGAAAAGGTATTCATGAACAACAATAACAATACTAACAATAACACCATTCCAGGAAGTAAAGCTAAGCTCTAAGGTACAGAGCACCCCCTTGTAGGGTTCCCCCATAGCAACTTTGTGAGCCCCAGAAGAACATACAAGAACACACAAATGAGTTACGCAATTCCCAAGTTACAAAAGAAAAGCATACAAATTGTAATCCTAACAAGCACGACAGGCAGGACATACATATTTACACAGACTCCTGCAAATGAGAGAATGACGGATTCTTTTCAACCATGGACAGGTAAGGAGCAGTTTCAGCTGCCACACTAATTCTGGATACTTGTGGACCTTTCTAGCTGAGACACTCTGCATTTTATGTTTGTGTAGAGGCTTTGTAATCAAACACAAAACAATGTCTCCTTCTCCCTTGCTTCTCCCCCTGCCATTTAGAAAATAAAAAAAATAAAATACTGCTTGTGGATGATCCAGGTAGTCTATTTTGTGCTAAGGCAGTATATAATGACAGTACTGGAGGGACATGTTCAGGAGGGGACTGGGCTCCTGTGGATTTCTCTTCCACCAGATGTTTCCTCATCACACCACCAGACCAGGGTAGCTCAAGCACCTACAGCTTTACATGATGATGTCTCTTTGCCTGTCATTTCTCCTACCTGATCCACTAATGCACTGAGAACACAGCATTACAAAGGCTTAGATCTGCTCTCTGTTTATTCTATTTTTTCTTTTATTGTTTATTCATGACAGTGGCTCAGAAATTATGCTGTATTCTAATTATCTCAATTGTGTCCAAAAGAAGCATTTCTATTACCAGTACCTTGATTTCAGCATTTGGACCACAGGACACCATTTAGCTGCAGCTGATGAAATTGGCTGAATTTTTATAATACCAACTGCTGAAGCTATAGTATGGCTATGTTAATCCTACCGTTTATATTAGCACAAAAGTAATTGAATACTAAAGCTGCTCTATTTGCATTGCAAAATCATTTCAGTAAAATAATAACAATGAATAATGAATCTTTATTCTTATGGCATCAAATAAAACTAGCCTTTTGTGTGTAAGATTTATTTCAAAATAGAATTAACCATGAACAATTCTACAGGGAACTCCTGCCCTTCTTTCACATGAGTTTTAAGCAGCATTTTCTAAGACAGGAATCAACATGGATAGCATTACAATTCAGATGGGCAAAATAAACAAATACAATTTCCTTTAATCACCTATGAATATGCATAAACGAAATATCTCCTTTGAGGTTTAGATATCACAGGCTTTTTGTTATTGTAGAATAGCTTTAAAAAAACAGATTGAGGAAAAGTTGATCAGCTGAGAATAGTCAATCAAAAAATACATCCTTCATCTCAAGCAGATGATTTACGTACCATGTAAGTATTCCATAAAACCCACAAGATTTGTTGATTTTTTTTTTTTTTTGACATCAGTCAAAACAACATCCTGGCTAACTGTTGCGATAGTCCAGAACAAACAATGAAACCCAGAAAACAGCATGTTTATTTTCAAATATTTATAGAGTGACTTGGATAACTTTGCCAAAGGAAGAAAAAATCCATCTCAATAGGTGTTACACAGCAAATAAAACTACACAAGAGACTCTTTGGTGTAAAGCACTTACAGACTAATTGCAGGCAATGTACAATGAGCAAAAGGAAACAAGGCACCTCAAAAGCAGTGGGGTAAGAAAGGCCAATAATTATGCTAACAAGGTCACATAGTTAGCAAGTGTTAACAGCTGCACGATGCCATTACATCTATTATTAAGAAGAAGAGCCTGATTCTCAATTAGACATAGGTTTACTTACTGCTTCCACTTGCCAAAGTGGCAAAATAACCTTTATTTGAAATAAGATTTAACTCCTGAATAGGCTAAGGATCCATTTGCTAGTATGAGCAAATTACTGTGTCAAGCATCTGTAAGTCAGCTGAGCTGCCGTAACTGTCCATGTGCGCTCAGCAGATATAGGTTCAACTTAACTGAGGGCAGACTCAAAGGCTGAGACAGAACTCTGCTGCCTCCCATTTGCTAAGAATATGCCCAAATCCTGATACTGCTACTCAGCTGTCAAGAGGTAACTTGTGAAGGAACAGTAATAGCCTTGTGTTTGAACCTTAAGATGATCTTGTCCCTACAATGTACAGGAGGAGAAGTGAGGTTAATGGTTTTGTGAAAAAGAATTAGGAAAATGTTCTGTGTGTCAGGGACAATATAAAGGGAGAAATGACCCTATATGCAGATGATGGTTCCTGGATCCAAGAAAATTAGTATTATTTCTGGAGCAGAGATTGCACACAGTAAAAGGTGTTTAGGGAACTGAATATAATCATGATAAATTTGAATATAATCATAATAATTTTGAATATAATCATGGTAAACTTGAACCTTTTACTTACAGCAGGGAAAGGCAATAAAAGACTTTAAAGAGCTTAATACTGATTATCTAGTACTGGTCTCCATTGACTTGTTTCTTATGAAGTAACTAACAGTTACACAAAACCAATATCAATTATTGTAGAATGTGTCCAAAGAATCACAGTAATATCTGTTTTCATCTGGACTTCACATATGAGCTGAAGAATAATAATTTTGTTTGGCATACTGTCCAGCTATTTTTACAAGAACGCTGAACACAGCTGTATGTTTCAGCCTCCTAATACACTTCTCATTTGGTTACACGATACAGTTATTTCATACACAGTGCTGTTAAAAGCAGCTAGGGTCATTTGCTTCCCATCTAACATTTTTGGTCATGGAATTTTTCAAACTGACAAATAGGTTCAGCGTGGGTTCAACACAGGTTTTGAGTTTGTTTTTTGCTGATACTTCTTAAAATTCCAGTTACTTCTCCCCAGTCATTGCTGATTAGACATAAATAGGCAGCATTTTCATTCATGTCACTTGTGGTTATGATTGTCTTATGACTCCTGAACTTCTGGGAACGTATATGTTTTCTATAAACCTTTGCCTTCAGTTATTTACCTGCCTGTTAATTTAGCATTCAATCTTCTGATACCAATATATATATTTTGTATAATTCTATCTAGTTTCCAACTTGCTTAGAAAATGTAAGTAAATGGAAGATTAACAAAACAGAAATATACATATATTTTATTTTCTGCTCCAGTTCCATTTCTGTGAACATTGATCTCTTTTTTTCCTTTTTTCTCACCAATATTAGTATATGTTTCACCAGGTGAAACCTTAATCTGATACAAATGAGTACAATCCTGTTTATCTGAATAAAAATGCTAATTTACAGTAGCTAAGGGTATGGACCCAACGTTAGGTTACAAAATTTCTTTAAAATGTGTTTTTCTCTAATTCGGTCTTGACTGCTTTGTTACTCTGTCAGTTTCTATTGCAAAGAAGAATATATGTCTTTCCTTTACTCTAGGGCAGAGGATGAATCATCTGATTATGTATTTTTTATCTTAGTCTGGCATAGCGTATCTGACTGGGTAAAGAATGACCCCGTGGTAATAACCCCTGGCCTGGTAAGCAACAGGTGCAGAATGCAAATAGCTGAAATACTTTAATCAAAATTAATAATTCAGGAAAACCAGTCTTCCAACTTGCAGTCATATTATAATGAAGTTTTTCAGTGAGAAATATGTTCTACTAATTTATACTGGCTCCACAGAATTTATAGCATCCTGTTTTAGCCAGCATTCTGTACCTCATGTGCTATTTTCTTCTCAAGAGCAATAGCATAGATCACCTTTTTGTCTGAACATTGTTATGTAGAGCATTCATTATTTCCATGTGATGTTCTGCCTTATTTTGGATTTAGTCTCTTCGAGTTGTGTTTCAGAAGATATTCTCCCAGCTCTAATGGCAAAGTCAGATCAGTCACATTGTTCTTAAATTGTTTTTTTCCTGATTATTTTTATGGAGATGCTGCACATATCTTGATTTGATCTTGCATATCTCAATGGCTCTGCTAAAATGTGCAATCTGAACTCATCCCACTGAAGAGAATGGACTGCTGTGCATTGTGCTCACATTTGGCTTTGATTTAAGATGTATTGGTGCCTATTAACTGTGCTAGTAGTTAATATTGTCCAAAATTTTCCACTATGAGAAGTAGTTCTGTGATGTTTAAAACTCTGAAAAATAGTCATTATGTGGCAGAAACTTCATATTCAGGTTGAATATCTTTAGCATTCCCTACTAAAACAGCTCTACTCTTTCTGAGAATAGCTTGTGTTGCCCACATAAAGGTATCCTCACAGCTGTTTCATTGTGAATTTCTACCACCTTAATGTGCAATTAAAGAGCAATTTGGCTGGGGGGAGGGAGAACATGGATAACCTAGTTTCAGAGTTTTTCAGAGTCAGTTTGCCATGTCTTGAAAATTGCTTAAATATGACCAACTGGTCAGACTTTGAAAAATGGCAGTTCACACATGTTCAGGAGTGAAGGCTTAAAATGTCTTAGTCTATTTCCTTGAGGATATCGTTGCTACCAAAGATAGGAGCAGTAGTGAAGACTAGGAGTCATGTTTTGAGGGAGAAGAGAGGCTGGGGGAAAAAATTAGATGAGTGTTAGAACAGGCACAGAAATGGAGGAAGGGGATATCGGCAAGGGAATGCATGTAAAGGAGGAGGAAGTGGAGCAAACAAGCCTATCACTGCTAGAATAAATGTCTTCCACAACCCAGGATGCTTCACACTCTTTTATTGTCTAGCAAGTGTCTGTAATATGAACAGGGAATGGAGGGTTATTTCCCCTATGGAGACCAGGGCACATATAAAGAACAAGTGTCTGCATCATCCTATGTGATTTTTTTTTTTTCCATTGGACCCCTGCTCTATTCAATCCATGGGTAAAAGAGAGGTACTGACCAGGTACCTACTGCAAATTCCTTTTTATCCTTATCATTAAGTTCATATGGCTTCACACATAATTAATACAAATATTGCCAGGATTCAAAAAAATAATGATGATTTCTTTCCCTATTACACTGAAATATCCCAAAACTTTCAAGGTGGTGGAAAAGAAAACAATTCCTTCCCATTGCCATCACCTCCCCCAGCCTGAAATTGAGAGTCACTCCAGAATAGCCCAGAAACTATAATTTAGGGCAATTGCTTACAATGTCATCTATCATGTTTCAAGTTCCTGCTCTAAACCAAGCTGAACAGGACTTGAACTCGTCTTCCGTATTGCTGATGAGTGCCTATGCTCTAGACTGTTAAAAATAAAATTCCTCACTAACTTTGACCAGTAAAGTTTCACTGAAACCGGTAAGCTTCTATGGAAATGTTTCAATGACACTGAACACAAAAAAAGAAATTTCACTGAGAAACAGTTCTACTTTGGAAATGCTGTAGAAGTGACAATGGGAAGTCAACTTTTTCATAGTTTGGGGATCACAGAACTTAAAAAGGAAACAAAACATATGATGCTTCTAACAATTTTAAGAAATCAGTAAAACAAAGAAGTTCAATTAAGGCTGTTTTTCTCTCATTCTAATCATCTAATTTTCTCTTCATTTTTACTTTTTGTTTTTATTTCAGAACTGCAGTGAAACCTCATTGTGCAAGCCCTCTATGAACAATGACCTAAAGAAAGGACTTTCTATGTTAAGACAAGACACAAATACAGATTGTAATCGAGGGAACAAAGCTGAAGTTGTAAGGATAGCGCTGTCATGTCACACAGGCAAGAACATATGGTTCCATAGGCAAGTGATGGGCTCAGTTAATAGCCTTCAAGTCAAACTAATGACATCAATCTTCTTTACTGGACTTCTGGGGCTCGATATTGCAGAATTTGCTCTATAAAGCCCCAATAGTTTAAATACCATGAAACAACAGGTAAACTTCTGTGCATGCTTATTTCTATCTGCAATTAATGATAGGTGTGTCCTACTACATATTCATATTCACTCAGCAGAATAGGGAAATGCTTTATTTTGTTTTCTCGATTTTACTTGAGTGATTTTAACTGGAAAACAAATGTGGTTGTTATGAGGCACTGACTTTGACAAGACAGATGAACTATAATTCTCAGGAAAGAGAAAAGTTTATGAAGTAATGAGCAGTAGGGTAGGAAATAGGAAAGCAGTGCATTCCTGCAAACAAAACAAAACAAAACAAAACAAAACAAAGCAAGATAGCTATTTTTTTTTTTCCTATTTAGATCCCTTGGAGTTTATTCAAAGTAATTTAGTGTTACAGAACTTTTTCTGTGTTATTTTATTCATTTTTCAGTTATGAACTAGATCTTCAACTATTGTTAAGTAGAATCATTCTTTCCCAAACCATGCAGATTTACAATATCTAAAGGTCTTGTTTATTAACCTTATATTTCTCCATAGGTCAAATTCATCTGCAAGTGATTTAGGATGTAGGATTCTTGGATCCTGAATCCACCAAATTTAATGGAAATACGCCGGTCAGCCTTGGACTTTTAGTCTGGTTCACAGGGCACAGCAGACCTGACAGACTTTCTATGGAAAACAGGCAAATGTATGGAGAAAGAACTAAGGTACTTTATACTATACATTTCCCTGACATAAATTTGGAGTGTTTTCTTCATGGAAGGAGGGTGGACTAGGTTTTGCCCTCTCTTTATAGCTTGTAAATGAGTAAGCTAGATCAGAATGTACTCTAAGGTTCCTTCAGATGCTTACAAAATATAGATGGGTTATGTATTCCCACAATAGGCTGAAAAAGAAGAGACTTTTCTATATGTGTTTGTAAGTGGAAAAAAAAAATGAAGAAATAAAACTAAACACCTGATATTCCTTCATGTGGTAAAACATATTTTACACAACTCACCATGCAATCTACCTGCTGCTGGCATGATTCTAAAACAAGCAGCAGAGGTGTACCTGTAGGAAAACTGTGTTAGAATGAGCAGAGCCTACCACTCACACTTCAGGGGGAAAAGATGTGCAGTATTTCAGCTGCACAGTGCCATTTTCCTGCTCTCTTGAGTTTTCAGGTTACTCTGAGTTAGACTATCTCAGCCAGGTATGCTTCTAATCTGAAAACAGAGTCATTTCTGCTTTGCAGCAAAGAGGAAATCATTGAATACACTTATATTTCTAAAAAGTAGAATTAATTCTTATTGATATCTCTGGATTTCTGGCAGGCTAGTGAACAATTTCATCCAAAATCAACACCTGTTTTTCAAACTTGGATTTATAAATTGCATTGCTATGATTGTTCTTATCTACAGTCAGAAGTTAACTCACATCAAGGTAGGGTGTGATCTTGAAAGTATTGTTGTTCACCCTTCTTCCCACTGTGAGAAATAGATGAAACTGAACAGAGTAAGAGGCTCTTCCTCTGCTTAAAGAGTTGTAGAGCTATTACAGAATAACTATCCTTGAATGACACCATGTGTAGATAAGTCCTTGTCACATACCAGCAGCTACCACAGAAAACCTTAAGAACCATACTTCTTTCATACTGTAAATATGAGAAGAAACTTTGTATCTCAGATACCACTTAATGAAATTTTGGCAAGAACTAGTTATTTGAAGATGACAAACAAGAACGATCTCAAAATGATGCTGTTATTAACCTTGGATTTTCACTCCATTCCAGTAGCTATTTTAAAATAAAATTGACTTTTTGGAATGCACAATAGACAACAAATCAAATTTACATAAATTTGAAGAAGTTTTTGAGTATTCCTCATCATGTAAACACCTTTCATTTCATAGTTTTCTCCCGGCTTGGAGATGTGCCTTATCTTTGAATTACCAATAGACTTTCCAAATTGCAGCTTGTAGGAGAAAAAACAGGAAAACATTCTGCAACCAGTTTTCAACTGTGACTTTACACCACTAGAGACCTACTCTAAATATTACTGTTGGTTATACAGTAGCAAATGTTTTTGTCATTATTTCATTAAATTTCATAGTAAAGCAAAAGGAAAGGAACAGTGCATCAATGCTTTATGTATTCTTTAAGGGAAAAGCTAACCTGGGTCATAGAGGGCCAATGGGAATATATACTATAGGCATCATATTTATTCTGCTTGGAAATGCCAAGTGATTGAACAACTGCGAAGCCCTATTTAAAGAAAAACTTTCCCAGACCATTTGATAGCTTTTCCATCTGTAGCACTGTACTGTGGGTCATATTAATAACTCTGCCCAAGTCAGACAAAAAGCTTTTCTGTTAGTATTTCTTTCCAAGGCCAGCCTCTATGAGAAATCTATGAGATTCTGAATTTACAAAATAACAATAATAATAAGTCCAAGCTTAAGATCTCTTTTCTTTTTGTCCTTCTGGAAAACACCACATCCAGATTTACACACAAAATATTGTTTCAGAGTATCAGCTAGTTCAGAAGGCATTTAAAATGAAGAGCTGGAAAAACACATCTTTGTTTGACTTACATTTTTATAGAAGAACATATTTCTTAATTTCGTAATATCTGTGCAGCATGTACTAAAGCCGGAAGAGGTAATGTGGATTTTCTGGGGTGGAATCTTTGGTACTGTAAATGAAGAGTAAATCTCAATAAGTTCTTAATCATTTGGGGAGAAACTACTGAACTTTCTTTGGGTATGTTCCACATTTTGCATCATCTTTATTACATCCTTTTTGCATTGCAGCTTTGTGGAGAAACTTGTGGGAGTTTAAAGTACATTGGGTGCTTCTGTAAGATATGAAAATGATTTAAACACTTTTTTCTAATATCGGGGTAATGTTTCCACTGAGGTCAAAACAAAAGTTACTGTTTTAGCTTTAATAGTTAAAATGTTTTGTTTAATGGACATAGCTGTTTTCTGTAATATAAGAATCTATGTACTTTTCACTGGGGAGAAGTTTCTATTGTAAATATATTATAGCATATTCCTTTTTGTCTTCGCTCTCATTTCTAATTTTCAGACTAATTAGGCAAAAAAAAGAAGGGAATAAAAATGTAAGGAATGGATCCCTCTGAATAGTTCCATCCTCTAGAGCTGGGGGCAATCCTAAAGAAAACATTACTCCTCAAGGCTTTGTCAGCATAAAGGACTACTTGAGTCACCCCAAGCACTAACTTTGGCTGGATGGGACAAGAAAGCTCTTTTGTTTTGTTTTTAAGCTCTGCACATCTGTTTATCCTTGACATGCACGAGAACTTCTACAGTGTCTGGCCTGCTTATTCTACAGGTCATAAAGCTTTATGCAGGGATATGGTCATCAAACCCAATGATCCGTGAAGGAGCTCAAGCTTACCGAGTCATCCAGGCTTGATTTCAAGACTCATACAATTGCTGCTGCCTTTCATTATCTTTTCCCTTCATTTTCACTATACTCTTCAAAAGGAAAATTACTAGTGATGATTATAATTAAAAAAAAAAGATATATTAACTTCAGTTAAAGAAAGAAAAGTGTTTTGACTAGTTAATCTCTGATAGGTTGACAAAGGTCTTTTTCTTGGAGACAGAAGACCAACTGAATATAGCAGAGTGCATTTGCCTCACAGAGCTCTCTTATGCTTATAGACGCCCCTTGGAACCACCATGTCTTTTGTCAAAGGTAGAATTTGGAGAGCATGCTTTATCTCCTCTGTCAAATATGTTTGGGCTAAAATGCACAATTTGCATTGCATTGCCATGCATTTGCACTGATGACTTAAATAGTTTCTTACATATTTTTCCTATATAATACTGACCATGAAATCTAATTTTTAGATTAAATTTATTATTATAATTTTCACATGCAGCTCAGTCTTTCTTGTCTCCCTATGTAAGCAACACATTTAAGATATAGAATGTCCCCAAGCCACCAATCTGTTTCCATTGCTCATAGTCTCTGTAAGTTTTGGTCAACTTGGCTTCCACCTGAGCCACTTAGATTAAATGTATAAAATAAAGTGGGATGAACCCTTTCCATAATGACAAAAACGTCATTCCACATGTGATGATTTTATTCCAGTTGAATGAAAAATAACTATGTTGACGGACTGCCTTGAAGGCCCACTACATTTTCCATATATTAGTGGTTGCAAAAGCTTTTCTGCCTGAATTTTATGAAAGTAGAATGCATACACTTTTTTTCTATTGCTTTGATGTAGAAATTGAAGGGAAAGTTAAGGATGATGTAATTGTAAATTGAAATGAGCAATTACAGTAAAGCCTCCTGAAGTCAAAATGATATTTTACTAGAATTAATTTATAATTCAGTTGTTAGAAATGTGTCTTTTAGGAATTAACTTTTCAAATATTACCAAAATATAATGCAAAGAACTAGTTGTTCGAAACTAAGTATTAGTCAGTTGATATCATCCAAAGAGTGTTACTAGCTTCCTGAACACATTTCTAGCAAAAATATCCAAGGTTTTTTCCCTATCAAAAAAAAAAAAATAATAATAATAGTGCTGCTTTTTCTTTCATATATAGTTTCTACTGCATTCATGATTGATATTTCCTTTAATATAGGTAAGAATAAGATGCTGTGTTAGATAAAGCCGATAAAAAGCACTTTTGGTATTATGTGAGGATCAAACAGAGCTTACATTCTACTGCTTTGAAAATGATGCTATTTTAATATATGGCACAATGAACAACATTTGTTTTCCTTGTGCCCAGTAATTTTAAAGTCAAATTAAAAAGTGTCGCAATCACTTGTCCTTCTTTATTAATTTTAGATAACTAAGGAACTTGATCCAAAGACCCCTCATCTATAGTTTAGGCCACAGAGAACAAAGCCTGTTGGTTTTTATTTGTAATGTTTAGTGGAAAAGAATCTCTCTTCACGTCATAAAACAAACATAATAAATTAATACAAATCGGCAGGCTTCTTTCAGGCAATGCTAGGCCAGTAGAGCAAAGTAATAAGCATACATTTCACATTTATTTCAGGCTCTGAGAAATAATAGAAATTGTGTTAGTTGTGTCCTCTGGAGATTGCCTGAAACAATTTAAGGAACTTTCGAGACTTTAGACCATCATTCTGCCAGTGGGCCAGGTGTTTTACATATCCTTCCTAAAGCACAACATGTCATTGCCATTGTCATCAGTGATATTGCATCTCTTGTGTGGCACCCACAGTATTTTTGGTTGAATCTAGAGTCACTGACTTCACTAAGTATTTACCACAAAGTAAGTGCTAACATTGCCAAAACTGCTCTTAGAAAATTTTCCAAACATCTCTCATAGTTAGAAAACAGCTACCAGAACAACCTACCTCAGTCAGAACAAGGAGACCTAGAGGCTCTTAAAATCATTAATGTTATTTTGTTTATTTATAAAGCAATCAGTTCCCTCCATGATTGATAAGGTCATAGCATACATCTCTCCTGAGCCTTAAGTGGTTATCAGTTCCTATAGTCAGCATTACACAAACGAATTGTGTAGCACTTACACTGTTGGAATACCCAGAACAAGTGACTTTTATAACTGGGCTCAGTGGACACGACCTTCTGCACATGTCTGAAACAAAGCTGAAATTTATATCTCACAGCCTGCCTCAAAAAAGATTTAATTACCACACCATTCTAGGTGTAAATGCAAATATGATTCAATGAACTCTACTGGAAATAAAATGAGGCCTTTCACAGCATATTATCTGAAATCCTGGCCCACCAGCTGCTATACACTGAAATGATAATGCAAGTCATACAAATTATTATAATCACATTTTCCCTGCAGTCTTCACATCTAAGAGTTATCTACTGCTGTCCTAATATATGGCTTCAGTGAAACTATGGTGGATACCAATGTTCATGATGCATTCAGTAATAATATTTTCCTCCTAGTTTGGGAGAAAGAGAGCTTTTACTGTCTCTACTTACGTAAAAGAGGTGAAAAGATAAATATATGTAGCTATTTTTTCTTAAGTAAACTGATTATTTTTCTCAGATAAAAAATAATGTCTAATAATGAATGTGATACTAAATATATGACTTGTTTTAACACTGCTGCATTGAAACTTCCTTCAACAGAAGAAATAGTTCTTCCTCTTAGACTAGCCTGTAGTTTGGTGTTAAGGGATGCTCGTAGAGATCTGAACAGTCTCAGACTAAGCAGTGTATTGACCTTGGGTGGTATTCTTCCCTCCTTTACTGCTAATCACAAACTCCAGACATGTCTTTGAGTGAAATTCATCATGTCTGATGGATTTTGTGATGCATTCAATATGACCCATGGACAAAAACATGCTTAGATGTGAAACTGGGATTGACATTGTCAACTGTGCTAATATAGTGACTGTTCTGGAAAGAACCAGAATCAAGAAATATTTCTGAGTGAAAACTCAGCCACTTACTGTTTTCAAATGCCTAGCCGGACAGTTGTGTGTTTTGAGAGCTGCAAATACGCACTTAGACCTCTAAATATCCACTAACGCTTGGCTTTAGTTTTTTGAATCCTTCTATCAGCTTGATTATAGGTGCCTTGAATATTTATGGTGTTATATCAAAATCAGTAGAGCATATCAAACAATCTGGCCAGTGCTATCTACATCTAATCTTCACTTGCTTCTGCAGAAAGCTATTTCCAGTATTATTAGTCTATATTACCAGTGATGGAATATTATTTACAACTGATCATTCACTTCACTTTGGATTGTCAAATATAGCAAAGTCTGGGAAAACTTGCTACAAAGAAAATGAACTATCAGCATCAATTTATATTAAAGGACTCGAGATTTTCATCAGAAAATAGAAAATGAGGTCCTAGATTTCTGCTTGACTGATACATATTAATGAGATTTATGCATAGAGAGAATACTGATAAAAATCCAGGACAGTTGCATGAAGGCACTCTTTTGAATCTTTGTTTTTTCTCATTTGAATTTGGTGTAGGGTTCTACTTTAAACAGCAGCAGATGTTCAGGAATGCAAAACAAATAGGGGTCGAACTATTTGAGAAGCTCCAAACACTACTTCCACCTCATGTTTTAACTCCTTTGCTTCGGCAGAAGAATAAATCAATCTCGTTTGCTCATTTGACAGGATGTCTCAGATGTTTCTTTCACATTTTCAGAATGTGTTGTGCTTCACAGAATGGCAGACTCTGATTTCTGTGATCCATAACTACTCCCATACAGACAATGGGCTGCTGTAACTATCCTTTCGTATTCTAAAATACAGATGAGCACTAGGAATTTTAGAAAGAGGACTTTGTTGAAAACACCCTTTATAAACAGGACAGAAAGGACACCATCCTGTTTCCATGCTGGTTCCTTTCTCCAGAGCAGGCTCTCAGACACTCCACAGAACACACTGCAGACCAGGCGCTGGGGAAGAGAAATGAAGTGAGTGGCCATTTCCCACAGATGATGTATGAGGCATCCTGTTTTTGTAGCCTGTGTGAGATCTCATGAAACAGCAATGCTGGGGGAGGGCATGTTAATCATGGGAAGATATACGATGCTCATTCATGGATTTTGTGATCAGAGGGACAATCCTGAACATTTTCAGATCTGCATAATAAAAGCTTGTCATGTTTTCCAAATGATGAGATATCCTGTTAAATGTGGGGCTATCAACTTGATTGTGTAGAGATACATCCCAGGGGGAAACAAAGTAGTTAGTTAGGAAATAATAAATTCCTACACTGGAAGAAACTGCCTATAGGAGGAAGCTGCTAGACCAACATGTGAAAGATGAAAGGATTTCTTAAATGTAGATTTTTTTTTTTCTGCTTGCAAAGTACTGCATTTGTAATGAAATTATTTTCGCTGGAATAAAATGAATTAAGTTCTTAGGAGTGTGAATGCTATAATAGTGTGTTAAAACAGATACATGTATGCTTCTGTCTCAGTTCAGAGTGGTGATGGTGGAGTTAGGGTTGACTTTAAAAATGTGACTGTACAAAACAGTCCTGCTCTTTTAAAGAAATGGACTGAAATACATTATCTTTATTATCAAAGATTTTATTGTTTACCTATTGTTAAACAATACCATTACCTACTTACTGATGTTCCTGCAGGGAGGTTTTTTTTTTTCTGATACAAGAGGAATTGCTGTGCCTTTTGCTTGATTTCTTTAGAAATATTTTGGTGCTTTTGTCCTCTCTGGGCACTAGAACCTACTTTAACATAATTAGCTAAACATTGTAAGATGATATAGAAAAAGTGTGCCATACAATTATGAACCTTTTATCATTGAAACAGGTTGGGAAAAGTTCAAGTCCTTCAAAGATGGCCTGTGATGCGTAGAAACTTGGGCTGGGGTAAAAATACACCTTTAATGTTTTAAGTTTTCTTTTGCCTGAACATTTGTTGATGTACAATTTAATTTTAGCGCTATATGTATCATGCTTTGGAGTCCCTTGTGAACAGAAGGCTACTGTTCAATGCAGTCATGCCCAATCATCCAATGTAGGTCTCCTATGTTGACATCTTTACTATAATATATGAACAAGAAGATAACACTTTTTTGACTCCATTGCTTGAGATTATGCCTGAAGAAGACACAAGTACTAGCACATCAGGAATTTTAATTTACTGGCAGAAGATGGTATTACAGTTTGTTTTGGGGTTTCTGCATAAGCAGAAGAAGGTTATATTATCTCAGTTTCTAAACAATACAAACATAATGCAAATAGTTTAAGTATAGTACACTATTGCCTTCAAAAAGCAGAGAATATGACATTTTATTTTATATTTCAGAGATCCCTTATAAAAATCTCTTCTAAGTTTATGCAAAGTGTTAAACAGCAAAGCAGAAACAGCACTACAAAGGAGAGAAAGAAAAATATCAAAAGACTGGAAATGCCAGCTTCTATCTCTAAATGGTATTTCCTGTTCCAGAAGACCAGAAGCATAGCATGCAACATAACTGTCATTATTGGACCCAGGCTTTATTCTTTTGCCTCTGGAAAACATCTGGCTGAGTTGTTCTGATTTTTTCTCTGCAATGAATGTGACCCTGCTACCTAGCCTGGGGCGTTGAAAATCTTTCCCTGGAATCAGGTGTCTCACATCACTTTCTGAAATTTTGCCCTAGCTAGCTATTCCAGGGAGAAGACTTCCAGAGAGAAAATGAAAGAGGACAGAGAAATCAAAATAGAGATGGAAAAAGATGGCTACATAAGGAAGGGATAGCAGCAACACCATGGCCTCATCTGAAATTTTATGGAGAATTTTTTTTGTCTGCTCTCCTTAGAATGACTTTTTGAATCAAGAATAGGCCTGATGACATGGTGGTAAGTCCTTGTTGTACAGGTAAGCATACTTCTAAGTGTGGATATGTTGCAGTCAAGGAAATGCAAAGGACACAATCACCATATCACTGAGGAAAATTCAGTAAAACCACATTCTTGATAATCCTGTATCATAGGCACTGTATCATACTTTAAAATACAGTAGACTGTTAACTTAACCATTTTATATCCTCCCTGAAACCCCTGAAAAATAGTTAAGAGCAATTCTTTTCATATAAACAAAATCTCTTCAGACATAGTGTTGTCTTTAGTTTATACTACTTTTCAATATCACTTTCAAATCATATTTACTGGTAAAGACTATTGTAGACAAATCACTGTCTCATCAAATTCTTAAAAAAAGGAATGATGTTCACAAGGAGTGAAGTCCTAGGCCAGCTGAAGCAAAAGGCAACACTATCACTGATTTCAAAAGAATGAGGACTGTTCCAGAGTGATCTAACCCAATCTTAAAAATGTGCCTTATGCCACAAAAACATCTTCATCTTCACAGCATACATGACAGTTCCAGCAATCAGTACCTGTACATTTAGATTCAAGATGTGATTTAAATACTTCTTTTTGCAGATCAGGGATTAAAACAATTTGCACAGAATGAGCTTATTTTGCTGAGGTGATTTCATCATGTTTGTCATCAAGGAAGATCTAGTCAGATCTAGCCTATCTACATAGGTATAAGTCACTGAGACCACCTTTGTTTGGGTACCCAAGAGCTAGAGCACTGTTTATGGTCATTCCCCATCTTTTGTGCATCTTCTTTCAGAGAAGAAGTGGTTGAGCAATATGGGACATATTAATGTTTCCCTTACAGAGTGAGAGCACTCTTTATGTAACCAAGATTGATAGAGTTCATTTCACTTAAATTTGGTTGTCTAAAAACTGTGTCAGTTGTTAGCCACTTACCTAGTTACTGCTACAGTCAAGTAGAGACTTCCAATAGGTGAGTTAAACCACCTTAAGGTAGGTGTGTAGTACACCAGGGAATAAGATTCATCAATGCGAATCTCACTAGGGAGGTGGTGACTCCTCTTTGCTGACTAAAAAGGTAACCTAAAGGATGCCTAAATTTTAGACAGCTAACACTAAGTGTGAAGGCCACTGGTGTTAAAAGAAGGTCAGCAGGACAAGCTGTAAGCAAAATCAGGATGGATCTTGGCAGAGTCATAATGACCCCAGACCACTCTAGGCTATGTCCTGTAAATTGATGAGAAAGCCTAGGATAGCTTATTGTAAGACTAATGTGTGAGACTGAACAGATGTGCAGGCAGCTTGCTGATCTAAAGCCTTTTTTGCTGCTTTTCTTCAACTATTCTACACAAATATTCCATTTACAGGAGGATGTTGGTCAAAGAGCTTTGTGAATATTCTTTCATTTTGGTGCTTGAACTGAAAAATGAAATAGGACTGAGGTTGAGAAGTCAATTAGAAATGTTCACGCCTCTTTAGTAGGTCAAAAAATTAACTTTAGTTTAAGATAAATGGTGGGTTTTTTGAGTCAAATGGAAAGTTTTGTTTTAATTTCAAGACTTTTAATCTCCCTTTAAATAGTTAGATTTACAAGGGCAGTGTTCACAAGATCAAAGAGTAGCTGATGGTTCCCTTATGCTGTAAAGCTATGGCATTCACCTGGGAGACAGCAGACTTGGAATCCTGTTTATCTTCTTCCTAATTCATGCAGTGGGCTTCAACCTGGCTCTCAGACTTTGCCAGTAAGGTCTCTAATTTTCTGTGTTAGAAGACTGAGAGCCTGGGTTTTGAATAGTTAGTGTTTGAAACTTTCTGTTTGGCATAAATATTTATTTATAGCCAAACTTTAGTGTAATCTTGGTCTCTTCATTTCCAAATGATGACATAACCACTGGTCTGTAATGCAATTCACTCTCTTTTTCTGTTCCAATTAATAATGCATTATTTAAGAGGGGTGGAGGCCTATTCCAGTATATACTATAGTACGCAGTTAAGGCATTCAGCTGGCAAGTAGATGGCAGCCCCAAATTCAAATCCATGATCTAAATTAGGGAGGAATCATAATTCAGTGAATTCAATTCTTTCACATAACTCAGAAGTGGCCTACACTATTTAACTGCCTCAACTTCTTTTCCTTAGCTTTAGGTCCATTTTGGATAGAGTCTGAAAAAAAAAACCCCAAAGTTTTAATCTGGGGAATGTTGTAATGAACTGTTCTGAACTTTTAGGTATTTCTGTTGGTTCTGTGTTTGTTTGTGACCCTAGGGCCAACACCATTCACCAAACTCAGCCTAGGTTAGCCAATATCTTTGCCCACTTCAAATATCCTTTGCTTTTTGCAAATGAACTATCTGAGAAAAAAAATTGCATAGTTTTTGTTGGAAGTGGTCAGCACTTCCCAAAGCTGCTGGCATCTGTCAGGTGAGGAATTTGAGGCCCAGAAGAACACTGAAAAAATCCTCATATTTTACTGATATATAAATATTTGCCTGATGCTAAACATTAGGAGAATCCACTCATGGGCAACAAAAAGAGGCAGAAGCGCAGGTAGATACATAAGCATGACAAGATCAAAAGACCAGATGGGTTACATTGAGCCTGCTTATCCAAAATATTTCCCTGTTGAAAAACTATAGTGAGTTCTCATCTTCAAGGGATTAAAAAAAGTCTCTTTTCTATTACCTATTAGTAAGGTAGATGCTTTATTCCTATAATATGGAAGAATAATTAAATCTGTGAGTAAATCTAAAAGGCAATCTAATGTATTACAAAATATTTTTGCTCATTTGTATTACTGGCATAGGCTTTCTGACAGTACGTTGTACCCCTACACATACAGATACCAAACATTGATTAACCAAAGTGTTTTGCGAAAGACAAATTTTGGGAATAATAGATTTAGTTTGTTCATATTAATCCTATTAAAACAGTCAATGATATTATAGTACATGGTATAGTAAATATAGTATATAATAAAATAGAATCCATCAAATATCTACATTTCAGAGGCCAGTCCTTTAATGAACTGTTTTCCAACGTGCTCATATGACCCTTAGTGGGATGAACCAGACCTGATGACATAGATATCCCTCCAGAGTAGCCCACTTGCATAATCAGCACCCATGTAGGAAGAGACGTCACTCTGTTCTCTCCCATGCCAGTAAATCTATGCCACTTTCTGTGACTTTTAACAAATGAAAATTAGAGGACTTGCATGCAAGTTTTTACTGCTTTACTATTCATATACATCACATCACATTATAATTTCATGCTGACAGCTTTAGAGACATCTTTGCTGGATAATCTGAACATAATCCTTTCAGGTGGTGGACATCCAACCAGCATTTCTGAAGGTAATTAGTGAATCAAATGAAATGGTAATGGAAACAGGTAATTACTTGAGAGCCCATGGGTAATAGCAGGAGGTAATTATTTCAATATCTGCATGCTCTTACTCAAATTGCACATGGATTGCCACAACCTTGCTTTAGGAAAGCTTGCAGTGTCACTACATCATTTTTAAAAGGATGAGAGAGAATCCTTGGATAAGCAAGGGTGCATTTCACACCATAAAAGGAAGCTCAGTCACATAAACATGATAATTTGATAAGCTAATCTGTAATTTTGTCAGGCCAAAGTAGTGCAGTGTAAGGAGAATGCAGTGCTTCTTAAAAGCAGATTTTTACTCTGTACAAAGTTGATTAGAAAAATAAGATTCATTAAAACATGGATGGAAAACATCTGGTTATATGGCAGATGGTAATTCAGCTATCAACACATCCAACTGTTAAAAGAATGGACTGATTTAATACAAAAAGTATGGCTTTCCCTCCTCTATGGCTCATTCATTTGCAGATTGTTGAAATAATTTTTTTCAGATTAAACTGAGCTCTTCAACAATTCAAAATGATTCAAGTCCTCCTTCTCCCCCTCACCTTTGGCATATACCTTCTCTATTCTTCGTTTTAGCATTACTGCTAAAACAAAGAAAAGTGATTCATCCTAAATGCAGAAAAGTGGAAAACTTGTGCGTCTTTTCCAGGCATTATAGCATACTGGGCCAAATTTTGGGCTCCTGTATCTTTGATTTCTAGGAAGTGGTACTGTGACGTTATCTGATTTCTTCTATACATTGGGGAAGATCATCATGATACTTCATGAGTTCCTAGAACAATTTCATAGTCAGAAATATTACGATAGAGATCTCTTTAGATGTTGTCATCAGAAACAGCATTTCCTAAAATAATTGCAGTGAATCCCACCCTTAAAAGCATTATAATGAGACAATTATGAAGCTCTTCACACAGTGCCTTTGATGATCTTGGAGGCTAGCAAAAACTGTCATTGCACATGGATCAGAAGGCATTTCTTGGCTCTTGACTATTCATTGTGGAAGACTACATTCTGCCTTGCATTATACTTATGCAACATCACTGAAGTCAAAAAGGTTGCAAAACTGAGACCTGCAGATAGGATTTCAGATGTGTTTGCCCTGCACTTATATTGCTCAATTGCTGTGTACTGAGTTCTCTGTTCTGAGAAGCTCCTAAATATCACTATGTGCAGTAAAGAAGGTCCTCCTGTGAAGTTTAGAACTGTGCACTTTTTTTAATTAGTGTAGAAGTCTTGTGTTTGTTCCTCTAACTATTGGGAAATATCCCTTCCAATCCTGTGATTTTGGAGTGGCAGGGAGAATCTCAGAGGGATTTTGCCACTGAGTGAGTGCATGGCAGATGTTTTGGGCTTGGCCAGAGATCTAAGAAAGTTGGAGGAGACGTTAACTTACACATATCTTCCTTTAGAAGGCAGAGGGTGAAAGGACCTTAAGCCAGGACTCCTTGGGGACATGTACCAGGCTTTAGCTAATAGACCTGGATGTAGTTCTAGTAGAATGGTAACTTCAGCAGAGAAATAAATTTCTGGGACTTATTATGTATAATAAATTAATTGACTGTGATGTTAATCTGGATGAATGAACACCATAAATATGCTAAGAGCAAGCTAAAAGTCTAACAATATAGAAACAGGAACTGATCAGCAAACAAATCTACATCATGGAGTTGAGAAAATAATGGAAAGAGATGATCAAATCAAGCTGATTTATACCTTATACCTTATGCAATATATAAGGTATAAAGTTCTTTGGCCATATTGATAAAAAAAGAACAAAACAAGAGAAGATAAGGCCACTGTGAAAATAGGATTGAAATTAAAGATAAAATATGGGACAAAAAGTTACTTTGCTTCCCTTTTCTGTAAGAATAATTTTCAGTGCAGCTGACATTTTTGGTTAGGAGAGAGAATGTCCTTTGAATCACCCAGGCGAGTGCTGCTGGGGCTTTGCTCCTCTGAGTCTGGGAAGCTCCCTGCCTGCATCAACAGTGCCTCAGGACCTGCCTCTTGGCACTGCTCCTCTGATGTTTGTTCTGAACACTTTGAGTAAATACATGACGTCCCTACCTTCACTTTTCAATGGCTTGAAAATACACATCAGATTGTGAAATTGGCATATCCAAAGGTGTATGTAAGCCACAGCAGAGGAATGAAAATGTCTTTTATTAAAGTTACATGACTCATATAGCACAGAAATGTATTGGAATGAATGTACTGCTAAATAGAATATGGTTCATTTATCTTGTGTTAGCAGAGCAGTACCATTATGTCTAAGAGGGAAAGACTTTAAGGTTTTAAAAATCTCTCCTGTGGAAAAAGGCACCAAAAGAACCTAACAAAATCATCCTGATTAATGTTTTGATCCGATATCTTCACAACAAAAGTGTTTGTTTAATTATTGTGCTAAATCTGTGCTAAACAAGCTTGTCATTGAAAAAGACCTCTGTATCACTGAGGGAGGGGGAAAAAAAAAGGGAGCCTGGCGTGTGAGCCATTCCTAAACTAAATCAGGAATTTAGCTTATTGTTAAACAGTTTGAGCATATTTCTGGAAGTGCCTGTTGTAAGTCTGTGTAGCATTCATGTACCTGCAGCTGTCCAGAAACAGTACCCACTTCTGTTTGCACCAGGCTGGGCCTGAAACTTGTTGAACACTAGATTTCCACTGGCTGAAATCCTAGTTTGGGAATGTTGCTCTATTTATGAATGGGCTTGAGCATGGCCACTGCTTTTAGCACATGTTCCTCTCCAAGTAAAAAGCAAGGCCAGCAACAATAGCGCTGGACAGGCTGTCTCAGTTCATCCCCGAAGCAGTTCAAAAGCTGCTTTTCGCAATAGCGTTAGGTGGAAGGAACTTTGGAACAAACTATTAAGCAGCCGCTATTCTTGGGACTAATTCTGATACCACACAGTGTTCAGTGAAGCTCATTTTTCAGCTATTATCCGCACAGTCATTAGTGTTCAGAAGGATCATTTCTACTTTTAGTTTCCCACATATGCCATCTTTATTAGAGTGGAGGGTTGCTATAGCTTGTTGCACAAAGCTGTTATATTAGGAGAGCTGTTATGGCTTGCTGCAATGGAAAGATTCAGGTCTTCTCTCTTTTGCTTTTTTTTGTGCTTGCTGCATAAGTCAATGAACACTTCAGGTGGAACCCGTGCCTCTTCTGAAGTCTGATCATGTTCGGGGTACACTTCTTTGGAACATAGTGTTTAATTTCCCTTAAAGTGAGTAAGTCAAGAGAAATGTTTTGACCAGGAATTTATATTTACTGACATGTTTCAGAGCTGGGATCAATGAGTGGGCACAGCTTGAAAAGCCAATCAACCTTTGGATAGCGAAGAGCCTGAAAAAATTGCTATTGTGTTGCTGCAATTGTAAAACAGTAGGAATCTGTTTCTAGTTATAGCAAGAAAGGGGACAGATCAGTCAGCAAATGATTATGAAATCAATAGGTTCTGTTTTTTTTTCCTACAATTTTGACATGGTTTCATCCATTTGTACAGAGAATGTTCGATGGCTTTCTGTTTCCTAAGAAGATATTCCCATATTTTCATCTTACGCATTTTGGCATATAAGTTTTATGAGAATCAAAAAAAAAGTCAGTTCAGACCAATAAAACAAAATGTATTTTATGGTATCTTTTCTAGTAACTGTTCTCCTAAATATTTCTAAGAATTTGTCTTACTAAGCAGCTAGATTTCAGTAATAATAGTAGGAAATCAAAAAAGGAAGAGGAAAGGGCTAAATCATAAATGAAGAAAGCAGAATAAAGAGATCCATGACAAATGCTAAAACATATAAGGCACACTGATTTAAAGGGTTCTAATGTTGGATCTAGGTGACAATGAATGGATAGGATTCAGCTCACCCAGCTTTACATATCTTCTGTGCAGACATGTGAGCTGGTGATCTAGATCTCCTTTACAGACAGTGGACAGAAACAGGAATTTCTAGCATGCAGTTGATCTTGCCTGTAATTGACATTATAGTCTATAAGTGAGATGAGATGCACTGCACAATTGTCTCTTCTCCCTTTTGATCATACAAGCTGTTTACCACACAGCCCAGATGTGGACATATCTACAGTAGAGTCTACATTTCATCAAAGTTTTTTTCAACACAGGTAAATGAAGAAAATACTGTTGGCAAAGATCTCTGCTTTGTGGAAGGCATAGATTACCCCAGGTTGGTGTTTCATGGAAAAACTCGAGGTTAATATTTGATCTCTCTTTCACCTATGTGTCTCCACTGTGACTTCAGAAAACTTCACTGAACAGTTTTTGATTTCTTTTTGGGCCAATAATATGATCGTGTAGCTTTAAGCGTTAGGAAAATATCTTTCTCATTCAAGTTTGGAAGTTCATTATGTTCATTAAATCTGGATCTAATTTAAGTGAAATTTTTTTTTACTGAGTCTTTAAAATTATGCAAAATTAATTTGTTCAATGTGGAATGAATAAGCAGATCAGCTGTTTTAATTTTCAGATTATGGTTTCACTTGAACTACCCCCATTCTTTATTGTTTTGTAACATGGTTTTAAAATCCTCCACTTTGAAAACCCTCAGCCAGCCCCCAATTAATCTCACCTGAATAAATCTGCTTACAGCACAAAGCCTGTTGAAATCAGTGGACAAATTCCATTCAGTCAAATGGACACGCTCAGAGGGAGTATACTTCTTTTCAAAATCAATGTTAAATTTTGAAAAGCTTACAGCATCAAACACAATTTTTATATGCTCAGGAAAAAAACATTCATCTCTACACTATTCTGATTAGGTTCACACTTTGAGGTCATTCTATTCCATTTTAAAATGTTCAGAAGTGCAGCTATAACTGAGAAAATTGTTTTTTTTCTTTTCTTTTATTCAAAATTAGCTATTTTTCTAAGCTTCAAAAACCATAATTTCCTAGCTCTTGGCATAGAGGAAACTTAATCCTTTGAGGGGAATTTTTCAAAGACATAAGTAAGCAAAAATGCAGTTTATATATACTAATGGTATAAAAATTTAGTTACAAAAACAGACATGATGCACTGTAATGATTGTATAATATTAGAATGAATATACAGAACAGCAATATAAAATATTGGCAAATAATGGGGTGGATGAAATGAAACTAGCAAATGCGCATCCAGGCACATTCAATTTGCCACTTTCTGGCTGAGGGAAGTGATGAAAGGAAACACATAGTTTGTACCTCCACAGCCTACTGGCATAAAAGTCCACAGAGAGAATCCTGGAGGAAACAGCCACCATGTGGGGGAATGAATTAGAGAAAAAAATACTAATCCAAAAGAAATTAACAACAACAAATGCTGTCAGGAACATTTTATTGGAGCTGTTATTCCTTTTTCTGGGAGACAGAGGTAGAAGGTAGTGTAATTAATCTTGCATATTTGTAAAAATATCTCACATCTCAGAACACAATACGCAAAAAATAAACATGAACGAAAGCACCTCTCCCCCTGGTCAGCACTGTCCCCCCAACTCTCAGGAAAAAGTATGAAGAAAGAAATAAGTTTCACACTGCATTCATTTTTAGTATAAAGTGGCATGACACTTATCAATACAGCTTATTTCTGTAGGCAAAGTGTGGATGGGAACAGGGTGACACATAACAATGCTTTGCCCCATGGGGAGATCTGTCTCACCAGAGCTGAATTTTAGTCCAACACAAAATCTATTTATTCTGTCATGCATTTGCCCACGGGGTGTAGGAGAAGGAGAAACCAAGAGACAGTTTGAATATATAGGTAAATGAATCAGCCCATGACTAGCAAAAAAAAAAAAAAAAAAAAAAAAAAGGACAGAAAGAGGAAAAAGAAAGAATGTTTTTCTTCAAAAATGCTCTAACATATATAGACAAAATTTAGTGATTAAAAAATGTTTCAATTATTTTTAAAGGTAAAATTAACTTGACTATACCTCCTTGTCGACCAGCTTTATTCCGCAGGACATCTTAAACAGTGCAGGAAAACAAAATAATTGAATCTCCCTGATGAAAAACGGCCAGCAAGACTCTCCTGATTCTGCCAGATATTGATTTCTCTTGTCTAATGTATCAAAACTTGGTCATCACAGTAACAACTGGAGGTAAGAACTGCAGCTGCCGTAGGAAGAAGCAGACTGGAAGGTGGATTGCCCAAGAGAGAGAAAAAGTCAGTTGAAGCTGTCCAGCATTGTCCTAGGAACAAACAAAAAGCCAGAGCAGGCTGAAACAGCATGGAAAATGCTAGAGCAGGCGACGATTGCCCAGAAAGTGAAGACAAGGTAGCATTTCTCTCTGGTTGCTGCCTTTAGTCAGAGGGGAGAATAGTTGGTATGGGTCCTCCATGGGAAGAAGAGAAAAACAAAAGCAAAGTGTTTGATTTTGTGAGGAGAATGAAAAAGAGCAGATGAGTGACAGCCTAGTTATCAACAAGACACTTGTTTGGCAAAATTATAGTAGTTTATGTGGTTTAAAGATAAACCAGTAAAATGAAGCAAAAGGGTGTGACTTTTCTCCTGAACACTGGTGTCAGAGTTGCAAATAAAAACTGAGCCCAGGATACCCTCCTTCCTGCAAAATAACACCCCTCCCCCTTCCCTTCCCCTTCCCTTCCCTTCCCTTCCCTTCCCTTCCCTTCCCTTCCCTTCCCTTTCCTTCCCTTCCCTTCCCTGTTACTTCAATGCAGGAGACAGAACATGAAGGTGGAACCTATGTCTGAAGTCTCTGGTGCCAATCCTGTGCTAGGTATCAAATTATAACACAAGTAAGAAGGAAGATTTCTTTTCTAACCCAATGAAGAATAGCAGTGACTGAAATACCAACAACTCGTCAACCAAGAATCTATGCTGTGAGTATTAGCTCACAGTTATTTCAGTTATTTCAAAATTGTGCAGTCTTACTATTTGCATTTTTGATGGTTGAGCATATACTTATATATTTGCTGTTACTCAGATGGTGAGCTTAAAGGAGATACAGAAGGGAATCCAGTACGCCTCACATCTACTTAAATTTTAGATACCAAATGTGGCAGTATTCCTCAAGTTGAGGGTCTACTTTCTCTGTCTAGTGGGAAGGTGCTGTTCAAAACCTGGAGAGGGAGATTCTGCCCACCTGCATTTCCTGCCCCATCAACTTTGCAGGCTATATTTCCTGCCATACCAATAATACTCACTGCACTCAATAAATAATGCTTTCAGAGCTATGATTACGGAATTTTATATTCACAGAATACCTAAACCTTGTCAGCCCTGAGATACTGAGCAGGAACAGTGAGAGATGGAGAAAACAATTAGATCTGCTGAAGCTAAAAGTCACTTAAGTCATATTATTTCTCCTGCATTAAATGTTATCAGTAGGTATTGATTCATGCCACTACTAACCACACAGCAAATCAAAAACTTTAAAACCTTCTACCTGGGTGGGAACTTTGATATACTGGGTTGTTTAGTGACTGTAAATGGGCCTGGTTTGTAATATCAGTATAATTAAGCTAAACTGTTGTGAAAATGAAATATTCTGGAAAATCAAAAAGTATTTTCTTACATAGCGTGAACAGCATATTAGAAGCATAGGTTTCTGTAGGGAATAGCATTCATATAAGCAAGTACTGAATATTAACCTGGATTTAAATCTTCTTTTTAAAGCAATCAAAAGCTGGGAGAGTTTTTTTGGAGATTAAAGCGTGGCTAGCTCAAATGAACAACCCTTTAAAAACTTAACTGGTCCTCTTAAAGTGAGTTGAAATATTTCAGGAGTAAAGAAGCATGACTGAGAGTGACACAAGCTGTCCAAGGCTAATTTAGGCCTATTCCCCACTGTTGTTTCCTGAGTCATACTCAGATTTACTTCTGCCATATATTATTATATGTGCATCGCATGAGTTTGGCTTCAGTGTAACAAGGACTCTGTAAATAGCAGTGCATGTGGAGCAGCCCGTGATGAGCTCGGAAGGAAGGTGGGGACATCCCCAGGTGCAGCGCCCTGGCACAGGACCTGCCTGCGGAGGAATGATGTCTGGTCCTCCACTTCTTCCTTTGCTGCGCTGGTACACCAGGGACATCAGGCAGCCCAGAGAGCCTGGGAAGGGCCTGACAGTGTTTATTGCAGGGTCACTGGAGGCATATCGGTGGCAGCCTAAGAACGCTTTCATTTTAGGCCACTTGTAAGGAAAATACAGATGAAATAGTTTCGGAAATGTCATGTTTCTTCTTGGAACAAACAGCTCAGATACGATGTGGAGACAGCCAGTGAGACCAACACACAACACTGTTTCAAACATCACCCTGCCTGGATCCTTGTCCATATAAAAGGATCAGGGGGATACATGTATTTTGAAGTTTATTTTGAAGTATGGATTCTTCCATCCTGATTCAGCTTTTTGTCACTCCTTTGGCAAACTCTGTCTAGGAGCACCCCAGTTCTTGGCAGATGGTGGCTGCTCAATGAAGCAATGACCCTGTAATTAATACAAGGATTTGGCCTACTCTGTTATTGGCAACTCTCTTTCCAGCTTCTGTGAGAAGGTTGCTAAAAGTATAGGCTTAGGACTGACTGTCATAAAAATTAGTCATGAAAACTAGGACAGAAACCTTAGTCTACTGCAAGGCTGCTAAACCAGACTGTGTAAGGCTGCATAATACTGAGTTGTATTTATGCCAACAAATTAACAAAAGCTTGTACTTCAACTGAATCAAGTTGGATTGCAGATGGTTTATGTGGGTACATAAACTATCTGGTTCAAAAGATCTCCTGGCACTCAGTCTGGTTCTAAACACTGCAAGGATGTGCATGACAAACACATCACTGGACACCAATTTGTATGCATCAAGAATGTGAATATTCTTCATTACTCATTGTCAAGTTTGAAATGCAACTTACACATACTCTCTTTATACAGGCTACTTTGGTTTTGAGTGGTGGGTTAAACAGGTCCCATTATTATTGTGCAGCTGGCGATATATTAATGCTGGGCTCTTTTCCTGCTTTCCAGGCTGCCTGAATAGAGAAACTAATCCAGGATTGAACAGAATTCATTGCCAGAGATGGCCACAGCCACTGGTGTTTGAAGTGGCAGACTGCAGACGAAAACACAGCACAAGGGCAGTCCTAATTTATGTAATTTTAGACCTTATAGCAAGTACAACAGTAAAAACTTTTCCCTTCTTGATTACACACACTACTAAAAATAATTTCTTACCTGAAATGATAGGTGTACAGACTTTATCAGTAATCTTTTCAAGCTATTTCTGCTTTTGGCATGGATTAGAATGTTTTAAATGGGTTTCTTTGTGTTTGTGGTCTAATAAGCCTCTTAAAAAAATACCATTTAAAATGAATGTATCCTGTGGGATTTTCTTTCCTTTCCTGCTCTCTTTTTACCCACCTATTATTTTCTTCAACATTTATTTTGTTTTGACATTTGTGCAACTTGTCCTTCCATCTAACTTTCCACTGCTGTGAAGAGTGTTTTGAAAAAAAGGTTTTTTTGTTTATTTTTCTGACATAAGGACTAGGAAAAAAAATTGCCTGATGGAGCTATTACCTTCAAGTACTTTGCCAATCTAATGATAATGAAAGTTATTTCCTCCTGTAGTTAAAAATACGCTTTTCAAAGTAATCATTTCACTCTTCCAGCCACTTCTGATGACTCATTGCCCCAAGGTAGGGAACCACAGCATTGTTTGTGAAGTTCACAATCAAAAGAAAATTAAAAATATACTATTCTGTAAATCAATGTTTCCTCGAGTGTGAAAAACAATTAAATCCAGATAAGAGGTGTGGAAATAGTTCCCCTCTTAAATTCTTAGAAGAGGAACTACACTTATGATGAAACTGGTACCCTGAACAAAAAAAGTATATATATATATATGCATATATATACACATATATGTATATATGTATATGTATATGTATGTGTGTGTGTGTGTGTGTATGTATGTATGTATGTATATTTATATATATATATCCAAAGATCAACATGTTAAATAACAGCTTTAGGCCACTTGATTCTTGATTTTTGAAGATATTAGGAATGACCTGATATGATAAATCAAGATAAATCAGTATTTTCTAAAACACCTGGACAGCTAACTTAGGCTCCTAGAAACTTTGAAATTCCTATTCTGCCCAGTCTGGATCTGTAGGTCGCTACATATAGTTTTGGTGTTAGGATTTCCCCACCATGGACTTTGACTGCTCTTGTGGACCTTGCAGTTTTGGTTAACCATCCCAGGTTCTTTTAAAGTGACTCACAGGTCTCAGAAGAGTTATAGGTATTAATGAATTAAGCCAGTTGCCTTGTAGGGACACAAGTTCAATAGGGTTCTTCTGAAACACTTCTGACCAGCCCATCCCACTGCTACAAAAGTAGGAATTAACAGCCTTAACATTCAGGTGAAGGCACTCCATGTTGACAGACATCTAGAAACCTGGCCACTATATGTGCATGGATTAAAAACTGAACTGGGAAGCTGGTCAGAAGCAGGATGGGTGGATGTTTAAAAACAACATAATCAAAACCTTCATGCAGCTGTGTCATCTCTGGGTGCTGAAACTTCCAGCAAAATCACTCAGCACAACTTAAGGATTACCTGATTATATAACAAACTTATGAAGCAGCCTCCCTGATGGCAACGCAGCATACACTGTGTGGGAGGAGGTGCAACTTTTATTATAACTGTGGTTTATTAACCTTCTTCTAAGGAAGTCCCTGAAGAAATTATGTATCACAGGAAAGAGAAGAATCTCTGTATAAAACTTACTCTCCCTCTGTCATTGAAATATCGATGCTTTGGAACATGAACCCTGCTCATGGCTGTTCTTTCATGCTTTTAATCACTGAAACAGGCTGCTGTGATTGTGGAGGTGGTATGTTGGGTCTGTGCAAAGCAAATCAGCCAGCACATGTGTAGGCAGCCGTCTTATTGTAGTTTGGGAGGGTTTGTCAGTTAGCTGAAAGGATGGATGATTGGAGCAGCAGCAGAAGCAGCTTATGCCTGTGTGGGAGCAGAGACGCGGGCCCTGTACATGTTCTGCCTGCAGATGGAACAACTGGTGCTCTCTTGGAAGGGAGCTCAAACACTGAGAAATTCCACTAAAACATAAAAGCTAAAAATAGTAGGCTAGCTCTTTGGTTAGAGTAAAGCTGCAGAGATGAGTGAATCTGTGGATTTACCTCGGTTGAGGATCTCGTCCTGTGCATGTCTCCCTCCTTTCACACCACTCTACCAGCACTTCAAGGAATAATTGGATCATTTTGATTTATCCATATTCAAGTGTGGGGGGGGAGGTGGGAGAAGCTGGTTTCATGAGAATTTTTAATATCACCTCTTAGATATTCAGTACAGTTTCATCCTGAATGAATTCATTGCTATGAAATGAGAGTTTTGTATGTGATAAAGGATTGCTCTTTTTCAACTGCAGTAGAGTGCTATAAAAAAACCCATCTTGGTTGAGATTAAGGAAAACATTTTAACATAAAACTATTACAACAAGAAAACAGTTGGTGTGATCTGGTATCAGAAAACTGGAACTTCTGAAGAATCAGTTATCTTAATTTGCAAAGATATTATGTACAACTTGCACGTATTTTCAGAAGATGTGCAAATTTGCATGTAGGAAATATTTTCTCTGCTCTGGCCTACCTCTGCCTATCACAAGAAAAAATCAATAACTTGTTACCTGGAAGCGCATTATCTTTCTGATTTGAAGTTAGTTTAAATAAATGAGAGGCCATCCACTACTGCAATTAATTGTCGAGGCCTTACAAGCATCATTTTTGCACCAGTGCTTGCTTCTTCTTTCTTTTTCTTTTTCTTTTTTTTTTTTTTTTTTTTGAAGCGCAAAAGAGAAGTGTACTTTGTTCTGGAATCTTTGAAAGAAAAATGTGTTTCAAATTATCAAAAAGAAAACTCTGATTTCAGGCTATAACCCAGTTGCACACATTTGATGTGTATTTAGTTTGAACCTCAATAAGATTTAATTAGATTAACTTCAAGCACCAGGGAATCTAAAAAGCCCTGTGTTTAGAGTCTAAAAACAACATRTCAGTCTTTGCAGCATCAGGGTCTTCAGTGTGAAGAAAAGACAAGGGATGGATGGTTCTTACATGAGATGGCTCTTTGCAACCTCTCAGTTGTTCTGTGTGAATTTCATTGAAGATAGACCATTTTAGGGGATGTGATCATCACCCTGCACTGAGAGAGAAAGGCAGGATTGCAAGGCACTTCTTTGTTCAAGCCGTCCTGAGAAATTGCACCATACAATCTTTTCTTACCATATTTACCATCTTACCATTTACCTTACAACTAGCTAGGCTGTTATGTTGGTCCCAAGGAATTCAAGGGCATACTGTTTCTCTCTAGAACAAGCTGTTCTGGGTCATTCCCCTCAAAACCAGAAAATTTCCAATAGGCAGCTCAAGTTTAATAGGATACCACCATATGTGACGAGGAGGAGGAATGCTCTAGATTGGAAATCTTACCATAATGCTTGAAGAAGCATACCAATCTGGCATTTCTTAAGCTGACCTTCTCCCAGTTCATCTCCTCTGTTTCTTATTGTCATTCATATCCTCGTTGAAATTAGCTGAGTCTCCATCAATTTTTATTTCCCTATCATCAATCATTCYTCTCAGCCTTGAGCCATATTAAACCAAAGTTTTCATACTTTCCATCCATTGTAATCTGTCTCATATTCAGCTTTTACTTGTGCTTAAAAAGCTCTTAGCAAAGAAAAAAACAGCTCTGTGTGATAGAAGTGTGGTTAGAATCCCATCCTTCTTGTGCTGCTTTAAGACCAAAATGTAAGCATTAGAGATGGATGAGGAATGTGTAAAGAAAAATAAATAAAGGAAAGTTGTTTGTGACTATTATAGTTTACCTGTAAAAATTTGCAAATTTGTTATAATCAGAACATCCCATAGAGTAATACAATATGAGCTGTTATGAATTAAAGAATACACCTATATTAACTAAAGTAAAAATGTAACATGATATTAGATCATTGATGTACTTTATAGCCCTGAGCTGTTTATAAGTAGTAGCAACACTGAAAGATTCATCATTTCAGAAGATTTCTAAATAGGTATGTAAGTTTTTTCCCCTGAATGAATAACACATTATCAGCATTTCATATTACAGCTTGAAAATCGTGTCATGCTGATTACTGTACATTGAACTACATGGCTTTGACTCTCTTCTGAATTAATTAGTGAGAAGGAAAAAAAACCAGTTAAAATACAATAGTATATTAGAAATGGTAAAAAAGAAGAGACAGGGAAGAACACAAAAGAAAAACTCACTTTCCATTGTGATTAAAGTATGCATTGAGTTTCAGAGTTCCTAGTGAGCACACACACGCAAATGTATTCATCCAGCTGATACTGTTAGCTTGGTGTTGCTAAAAATGATTTGTTCCTGGACAAAATCTGTTTGGGAATAAAACGGCTAAACATGTAAGTTTCCCAAACTAACTTTTAGGCAGTGTCATTTAATTCATTTATGCCTTAGAATACCTTCACATGTTACACAAAGTCCTGTTCTGTACAGAAGATGGTTCTTGGGTCACACCAGAAGACTTGCTTTCTTTTGCCCTCCAAGGGAAGATAATCCTCCCTTGATCCTGATAGCCCTCTGTGCCCTTCATTCTCCTTTGAGGTTCTGCCATGTCTCTGGTCATGCTTTTTTGTCCATTTGAATACTCTGAGTGAATGAAAGTAGATTTAGACCCTCGTATCCTGCTATATGACAATGGTGATGAAAGTGAGTAGTGTGGCTGCAGGAGCATGGATGGAGAAAGAGAACAAGCAGGCAGAAATGGCTCTCCCTTCCTAATGGCCTGTAAAGCTCTATTAAATGAACATCCTTAGATTTCTAGGAAACTCAGCATTTTAGGGACTGTAATTGCTCCTATGGAAGCAAATGCAAAGCAACACTGTTTGAACAGTTTTAGGCCTTATTTTGCAGGGGGTCTCCTTTGGATAGCACTGTTTCATGGTGCTGCTTTTGGGTCTGGTTTTCCTTTGAAAATAGAGTACCTTTCTGCTGTGAATGCAAATGTGACTTTCTTCTTGTTTGAGCAGAGATCTGCAACGATTACAATGAGTCAAGCCGCAGTTTTGCAAGGGCGTTTTCCTACTGAGGCTGATTTGCTCTAATGGCTATTGATTCAACAAACTGTAACTTGGAAGAAAGGAGTTGTGAATGGAACTGGGCTGGAGGAATTAAATTACCCTAATGCAACTTCTAATGGAACCTACCAGCAGCATCCACTCCATGCAGAAGGCCAGGAAAACAGCTCTGTCCCTATTTCTAGCCATCATCACAGACAGTTAAATTAGTAATGCTGTGTATTGATAAAAGGATAAATGMTATTTTTGCTCTCAGTGTCAGGAGGGCTGGGTATCACATTAAAGACACAGATCGCTGAAGTTCTGTCCTTGAAATAGTCATGGCTTTCAATTTCTTTCTCAGCATGTGTTTAAATATTCCCAAGAGCCCCAAACTGCCTCCAGTTGCTTCCTGTTTAAATAAAATATGATTTCTTTTTTTATTCTGTGGAATCCATTCAAAGGAAAAGGTCATGCCCAAAGGGAGAAAGTAATTTCCTTATTCTTCATTTCAGAGCTCTGGGGATTTGTAATTTAAGTTTCCCAGAACAGTCTCCATGTTTTTAATTGATATTCTTTGTTAATTTTTAGAGGGGAGGGTCATGTTTGTCTTGTCCTAAAGCAAAACCTTTACAGTGTTTAGAGTTGTTAAACCCCCAGCAGCTCAGAAATACAGTGTGCCTGAGACATCCTCAGATTAGGCAGGAGCTTAATTAAAAGAATTTATTTCTTCTAATCATTTTTGTTTCAGCTGAGTCCCAACACCAGTGATTCTAGATGCACCTTTCTTTCCCACTTAATAAGAAAAGATGACGCTGCATTTCACAATAAAAACACACTGATTTTAAAAACTGAATTTGTCTCACAGTTGTTTTATTGTACATCATGTCTTACATTGATGAAACTAGATTAATAGATAATAGAAATAGGATAAAATCTTCAGTGGTAAGCCCCTGTGGGCATAGTCAGGACTAGCATAAATGGGTGTAAAACCATTGATTTCTGTAGAAGTTCAAGCTTGGGAATCAAAACATAACATCTTGGAATTAATAGAAATATTTTATTTTTTAAAGAACAGGTGATACAAGGATATTCTCTCATATGGTGCAGAAAGCTGCTAGAATAAAGTATGATATATAAATATATATTTCAAATTTTAGTCTAATCTTCAGTGCTGTTCAACAGTGTTTAAAAAAAACAAAAACACAACACAGTCATGAAGCCAATATCTTTGGCTGTCTATCTGAGTTCTTGTAGTTTACTTGCATTTCTCCTCCTTGTCATTTTAAAGGAGAGGGTATTTTCTAAATTACCCAACTCTGCCAAACCAACAAGCATGCAGAATGCCTTCTACTTTTATGATCTTAGACACAGCAGTGAGGAAAGGGGAGGCAGCGTGGGGACAAGGCATTTCCAAAGGAAGCGGAAATGAGCCTGCCTAAGCAAGCATTAGGCAGGAGTCTGGGTTTAGTCACGGTGTCTTAGGGCCCTGTTCCTCGCTGCCTGCCTCATAATGGCCCACAGCATGGTTTGTAATCTGGGCACTCTCTAAAGCGATTAACATTTTGTGACTAGACAAGGTCTAACATTATCAGGCACGGGCAATTGCAAATGCAACGGCTACTCTTGCATGATGGGAAGAACTGCAAAGCAAACCAGTCAAATTGTTTCAAAATGACAGTCATTGAGAGTTTGGGTTTCAAATGTACATAAGAGAACAAACTTAGTCAATATTTACAAATAAAAATTTGTTTTAAAACTATCTAGATAAAGTCATGTATAATTCAGTAATCATGGATGAGAACCAAAGACCTACAATCTACTTTCCTTAATGTTACATTATGTACATTACATAGCATATATATTTTTATAAGCAGTGCCATCACCTGCTTCTACCCCATACAAGTCCAGATTGATTTTCCCCTATATGTGTATGTGTTATTCATAAGTATCTACTGAAAACTATGGATCAACCATTTTAAGAGCATGGTTTGCATGTGAACTTTCTGCCAACCTTTCTACATCTTATTTTATTTTATTTTTATTTTTTGGGTGATGAATCACACTGTGAAAGGATGACTGAATCATTTTAACAGGAGAGCTAATAATGAAGCATGAAGCTACCATATAAACTTTTCTCATAAATAATAATGGATGCAAAAAAAAAACCCAAATAAACCCACAGTGCTAAAAGCCCTACAGCTTTTTGGCATTCAAAATATACATTATATACTTGAGGGGAGTCTTCATAGATAGTGAATAATGCAAACAAACAACCATAGCAACCCAAATCGATAGTCTCCATTCAGGGAGACATTGTGAGTCAGGCTTCCTTGACTGACTGATTCTGTCTGAAACCACGTATGAGAAATTGTTCTACTTACACTACTAACTACTAATTTCACAGGGGTGCCATCATTGCTATATAATATTCTTAATTGACTATGATTATTGCTGCTTGGCTTGAACAGATGAGATCTGGGTGGAGCATGTGTGTGTGAGAAAGATAACTGGAAGGATGGCAAGTGACAAAATAGGCTAAAGAGAAAAAATGGACTTGTACTGTTGCTATTCCACCCAACATGCTGGAAGTGATCTCTCCCACGAATGAAAGAAGCCAAATGTTCAACTGCTCTTTCTGAGTTTGCATTTAATGCCTGCACAGTTGTGTACAATTACAAATCCATTTGTACACATAGATGAGTATTCAAAGAATATGAAAATTTCTGCATATGTACATTTAGAGTCTGGCTTACAGCCTGAATAAAATGTTACCACGTGAAGGAACCTCCTTCCAGCACTGAGTCAATAAATATATCCAGAAATAAAACTACAGAAGCCTAATCCATAAACCTCCACACTCCTTCAACACTCAGGCACATTCTAGAAACAAACTGATAGTAAATCACCAGCCTAAGGAATAAACTAAACCATATCAAACAGGACTGCTGGAAAACTCTATCAAGGATACACTGTCCTTTCCCTGCTTCTACCTTCTCTCATGAGCAAATTGTTCAAAGATATAAACCAAGCTGTTGTAAAACTTCAGACTAAAGAACATGCAGCAGGTGGCAACATATGTGTCCAGTTAGTTCCAGCCAAAACAGTCTAATTTGCAGAAAATGGTACAGAATTTCACTGTGACTCAACTGAGGGGGCGATCCAAAGAGGAAAGAGGCTTTAGCTCAAGTATTAGGCCTGCTGAAAAGAATAGTTATTCATTTAATAGCATTTTTCAACTATCCTAGTCTATTAGGGGTGCAGTAAATTACTTTATACTCTAAATTTTGTCTCGCTGCTTGAGTTATGTAGTTTCCTATTGGGCTTCAGTCTTCCTTTGTTTCTCCCTTTCTGGAACGGTCACATTAAGTACATTTATATAGGCACAAGCTTAGAAAAGAATAAGTGAATTCAGCCAAAATCAAAAGATGGAACCTCTGACCTTTCAGGCATTCTAATAAATAGAACTGACCATTTTATTTTTTAGTAAGTGAAGGCTCCCTCTAGTGATCAGCAATCACTGCTTGAACCAGTCAACACCTTTCTAATTCTGTAACGTAGTTGTGTCTTGTCCGTATTAGTAATTTTGATAACAATGTATTGAAAGAAATTGCTCTGACCAGCAACTAGTGGCACTCAAATATTCAATAAAGAAAGTAAGAATTATACTACACAGCAACTTCATGAATGCAACAGTCAAAATAACAAGCTTAACCCATTAGAACACTGACTGAAGGCCATTACTACCTCCTTAGTATCTGGCTGGGAATTTAGTGGTTTCTGTTGAATTATGTCTTCAGTGTTACAGGCATGATCAGAGTTATGAAAGTAATTTTTTGGTCTGCATCAAAAATAGAAGATTAAGGCCCAATGCACTAAGTGCACTAAGGCTAATGTGGGTAGGCCTGATTAATGAAATTACATAATTCAAGCATGTGATTAAATTTCATTAGTTTGAACATAACCAAAAGTTAAGCATATACTTAACACTGAAAAAGAATATTTTCCCCTATTAGATCCTTAACAACCAGTGGAATGGTCCACTAAATTATATTTTCTTCAGAAAAAAACATTCTAGTGAGGGAAGGGGAGAGTAAGATGAGTGGGTCGCTACTGTTGAAAAGAGTTTGAATTTGGGAATAGAATAATTCTGTTTTAGGAAACAAAAGGTTAGTTTTGAACAAAAACAAAACAAAACAAAACATATCTTCAATCTGAAACCAAACCAAACCAAACCAAACTAAAAACTAAATCAGAATTTCATAAATTAGGGATATTTCTTGGGAAGTTCTCAGTTACAACAGTCCCTCCCCCCATTTTTCACAGACTGCACATTTCGAAAGGTAATTTCCAACCAACACATATAGCTTTCAAATAGCTTTTCATTCTGAGCACTTGACATCTCAGGTACATTGGCTGGCTGTATGGATGGCTCTCATACAGCACTTTAGATCAGTAGATGCCAAAAAACTTCATGAAAGTGATGAGAATAATTATTTCCATTTTCAACTGGAATGCTAAAAAACAGAGAGAACAACTTTACTGAAAGATCTCCTAGCTGACTGGGAATAAACCCCATGAATTTTAAGGGGTGATTTTTTTGTTTTTAATTAAAAACACTTGTTCAAGTAAACTAAAAGAATGAGTGAAAAACACAATTTTATTATGATATTCTAAGGTGATATTTAAAGTGATATTAAAATGCTAACTCTTAAATCTATCTGGACTAAGCTTCCTTCACTCTGAATGTCAGGTAGAACAAAAATCTTCTCTGTTCTCTTTTGAATATGGAAAGAAATAAGTGATAATAAAAGTGTATCTTTTAGAACAATTCAAAACTAATTTTCTCTTTTTTTCAGTTTTGCTGGCACATTGAAAATGAAAGTTATTTGCAAAGTTGTGTCCCCAATCTGAACCCACTGTCCTCCTGTATGGGAGGTATATGGCCGTATGCAGCAGCATTTCCACTTTTAGAAGAGTCAGTTTTATTTGGGGATTGGGTTTCTTTGGGAAAGGGAAGGAAGATGCTAATCTTTTTTTTTAGAAAAGTAACCTCTGAGAAGCGCAGACTTCAGTTTGTACTGATACACATCTCTTTTGCAATGTTTCTCGAGAAAGAAACTGAGGGGCAGAGATGTAAAACATTTTGTTTCACTCCAGTGAGCACACATTAGCCTGATAGATTGTGCTTTTGAAATTGGTTATTTAAGCAGTTCAAAAAAAGCACTAAAAATTAAAACTTGGTGTTAAAAGGAAAACAAAGTAACATCATTACCTAGCTAATATGAAATTGTTTATTAAGAATATCAGGCAGTTAAAGGAACTGGGAGAAGCTTTAAACAATATATCCTACTTTTTACTAGCTTTTGTCAACTTCTTCCTTTTTCACACTCTGACAATCCCCCTTTTCCTTTTGAAACAATTCAGATGTTGCCCGAACTCAGTTTTAGAGCCTGACCTTCATGGTGGCAGCAAGCTCCACAGACTTATTAGCAATACAAAGCATGCAAGTAAATATCAGATACCGCACTTCCTGCTGTTTTTCTGCATATTAAGAAGGTGGCGGCTGCTGCACTTTCTGAGAGTCCCTTCCCCGTGGATGTGATGGTTGCGTCGGCATTACGATCCTTTCTGTTTATTCAGAACGGCACAAAGGGACCAGCATGGACTAACAAATTAGGCCTATTTGACTGTCCTCTCATTCCATCCTAATCATGTTTTTCACTTTCCCTCCCTATGTCTTTGGGCTGAAAACTGATAAGAAAGAATTCAGCCCAAAGCTAATATGTCATTTTTAAGATAATAATTTTGAGTATCAAATGTTTGGCCTGCACTTTTGGAATAGCAGACACATTAGATCACTCATTTAGTGATACTGTTGTTTATTGGAAAGCAACTTGTACTTTTTCTCCTCAACCACAATCATTTACAATGTTTTGGGTAGAAGAATCCAGTTTTGATTATTAAATTACATATTGAGAACCATATTGAATTTTCAATTTAACTTTTTTTGTTGTGACTGCCTACTTTAGTTATGACTGCAGCAGGTAACTGGATGTCTCTGTCCTGACACAATGCCATGTGTCCACAGGGAAATTAGGAAGACGAAACTCCTTTTGAATAAAATAATAATCTCACTATAACATGGTATATTCTGAAAAGCGGAATCTGAAACTTACTTGGCAATGCATTGTTCATTCCTGCCCAAAACATGCTGCTTCAGAAAATCCTGCTCTCAGTCTTTCTACATAGCAGGACATCAAAAATAAAGCGACCTACTGCAACTCAATAGTCAACCTTTGCAGATTCACGGACAAGTGACATTATCAGGGATCTGAAAATCTGCACTGGAGGTTGTTGAAGAAGCATAAACCAGAATGTGGTAAAGAAATTGAGACACAGCATTAAGAAACACTTCAGAATAGTAGTGTATAAATTCTGTATGACTCAACAGCTGTACAGGTAGAGAAAGCCCAGCATGACATTGGCTGATTTAAGAAAACTTGAAGGCAGAATTAATCATTGATGTGGCTATTTCTGGAAATGAAGGAGATTTTGAAAGGAGGAAAATGTGAAAACCATACAGATTGAGTGAATGTACCATAAAATAAGATTTCTTTTGGTAGTTTAGCAGTAAAAATAAAACGCGGCCAGCTCTAACATCTAACAAGAATGTGTTGGACACAGAAATTGTCTGGATTTACATATGGTGCTTGCCAAGTCTACCATTCTTGGAAATCGCTCCTGCATTCTTGTTTCTCTAAAGGGACTTCATGGTTCATTTGTTTGCTTCCAAAAATGAATCTGAACAGAAATCATATCCTTATAGGAGGATACACATTGTAGCCCAAAGTTATCTACACTGGAAATGAAAGCAACTTCTGATACCTTTCCTCACAGTGTCAAAGAATAAAGAATATCACCAGCAAAGATGACTTCAGTGTTCAAATCACTGGCAATAGGACCTTAAGCATTACAAGCAGGAACTATACTGAGCTAAAAACTGACATAAATTAAAAAGACAAAAAATGATAAGATAAGGCAAAACAGCTGAGAGAAAAGAATAAGAGACGGAAAAATTGACTGGAGGAACGATGATTTGGGTAGGATCTACAGAGGAACATGTCATGCGGGGTACAGAGGTAAAGGAAGCTTCCCATTAGAAAACCAGAGAAATGTTTGAAATACTGGACACAAACAAATGCAGTATTTTAGCTAAAAGATCTGCAAGGAAGAGGCTTGCCCACACCTGGAATTATTATTGTATGTGAAGCAGACTTGGCAGGGGTGTCAAGAGAAAGAACCTGAGCTGAGTTTCTAGGGCCTTTGATGTAGACATAACAGATACCCTCCCAAAAAAGCATTTTTAAAGGCCCTGACATATCACAGAACTATCAACTGCTAATAACTTGTATGTATCCTAGAAAATATCAAGAGGGCATGAGTTGTATCCCAGCCTTTCCAAATTATACAACCAGAAATTTCTGCTGACTTTTCAAATTTTATGGACCTCTGCAAACAGGTTTCTTTTCAGCACTGCTTTCAAGTTAAGCGGCTATTCCTGCTTGATGATAACAGTGTGTATTATGAAAGGCTGGATAGAGAGCACCATTTCATGAAGTATGTGGGGAAACAGGTTTTAAATTCATAGAAAGCTGAATGCCTAACCTACTAGCTTTCCCCCTTTGTCTGTGCTTACAAGTCCAGCAGGTTTAGTTTGGTCAGTTTATGTGACAAGAGGTATCTAAGGAGTTACCTGCCTACAGTAAAAAAAAAAAAAAAAGAAAAAAAAGAAAAAACAACCCTCAGACAACTCTCCTCCCTCCCTAGTTATTCAGCAGATTGCTGTCTTCTTCCTGAACCAATGCTCCAGCATTTTAGAACAAAGTGCTGCTGGAGCCATCACCTTTGGAGTGTGCGATGGGGTGGCATTAAGTTCTGGCTGATGTGACTCATATTTGTTTGTCCTCATACAACTCAAATTTCCTGCTGGCATCCTCGACTGCAGGAGCATATGCGTGGAGCATACATGGAGCAATGACTGTTTCCCAAGACACAGAACTGAACATTCTGTGATAACAGGCCCACCCCTTTTCAAATCTGACAGTGCAAATCTGTTCTGGGAGGAAATCCACAGATGATTTAATGGGAGAGGACGATGAAAGGAAACATTTTAGTGATCCTACAATAAAGCCCTGTAGAAGTCTTTCTAGAAGAGATGCTATGAATGTAAAATGAATATGGGCATAAGTAATTTCTGACAATGTATATTCAGGACAGAAGTACAGCTTCAAGCTGTACAGCTTCAAGCTGTTACCAGCTATATTTTTATCTTCAAGTTCTTATTAGTTTAACATTAAAAAAAAAATAGCTACAAGAGACTACTTGAAAAAAGCTTTTTGAAGACTTCCTTTGTAAGAGAAATTTGACTTGGTCTATTGCTCTCAAAGCATTTTTTTTTTTAATAAAGTTGTTCTATCAGTAAAATCATGCAACTTCTCACAGCATGCAGGGCTCTGTGTCTCCTTTCCTGCATTGCCCACTCATCACCCTGACTGCTGCAGATTGGTGTCATACAGCATGATCTACATTTTCCTGCCAAGCATTTGACAAATTTCCTACTTCTAGATTGTCTACATGTGGATGAGAAACAATACAAATTTCGATCAGCTTCTGTAAGTTCCTCTAAAACCAAGCACAAAATCCCAAAGTATACCCTGGTCTCTGTCACTCAAACTTTGGCAGTCACTTTGGCAGATCTAGATGAAGCAATTGAGCAGACTGCAGAAATACGCATCACTGAACAGGGATGTACTACACCCAGAGGAGGTTAAGAGCTTTCTTTCTGCTCGACTCAGGATAGCAGAAATGCCAATTTCTCTTGGCTCAAAATACTGTGTTTAAAAAGGAAGGAGAGATGAAGGAATTATTTCTGATGATGATACTGCATTTGTGCGGGTCAAGGAAGTGTTGCCTTGCCCAAGGCTCTTTTGTCTGCAGCAGTGGCTCTCCTGCCCCAGCTCCTGCTGAAGCCTGATCTCATTGGGAACTGGGAATCACTGTCTCCAACATGAGGACTGATTAGATAAAGCTGCTTTTTGATTACTGAACAGGGCTAAACAGGCCTAAAAAGCAGTGATATTATGTTCTTCAGTTTAGCATGTTGCTATATGGCACACTGTTAAATACCGAGCCTTTCTGTGCACTGGGGGTAGCTAAATGTCTAAAGACTTACAAATAGGAAAATTTACCAGCATAATTTTCCTGACATACACTACCTTGAAAATCATCACGTGAACATATTTTTTTCTGAACAAATTTAGACCTAAAACTCCCAAATGCCATTTCTATTCTGGAAACTTTTAAGAATGTATTTATATTTGAAACTTCTACCACTCTCTCAAATGTAGTTGAAGTTGACTAGTGGGTTCAGAACACTTTTTTGGAAAAAATGAGGAACGAGAGCAGACAGCAGTTCAACAGGCAGACAGTATGATCTCATAAGCACTGTTTTCTTAGGAAATAAAACTATATTGGAACATCAGGAGGCTAATTGTCTTAGATCTCTCATCTAGGACTCTGGGGTAAAAGTTGTGTTGGCTTATTGGTTTTTAAAGGTTTATTCCTAATATACCTTTGTATAATAATGTCCCTGATCACTAATGGAATACAGAGTATTTCAGCATCTTCTGATACAAACTAGTATGTATTCAAAACTTCTGCATTCCGGAATCATTATTAGCAATATTACTGTTTCCATTCCACCAACATGCCTATAGTACCATGACCAAAACATGATGGACTCCTGGCCAAATTTTTCTTTCTTGATTGTGGATCAGTGGCTTTTTGGCATCAAGTTTTCTCAGTTTTTATTTTCATTTCCCTCCTACTCAATATTACTCATACTTATCCTCAGCTTTAGGAAATTAGTTGTTTAGAAGAATCATGTATGTGGCTGATTAGGACTGTCCTCTGTTTAATTTTATATTGAATATAATCAAATCATGATCATTCTGTAGGCAATCACATACTCATAGGTCCAGGAACCAATTCATCTTTGTCCATCATAATGACAGATAAAATAAACCGCTGCTGGGCCCCACATCTTCAGTTTAGGAAATCATGCTCTATAATTTTTAGAAATTTTGATAATATTTCATTACTGGCTGCTTGTGCCTCACAGTCTATATTCTCAAACAAACTATATAAACTAATAAACTATATAACTATATAAACTAATAAATTATAATTTATTTTATATATATTACAAAGAGGGGTAGTTGACTTAGTTTTCTGGTTTAGTTCTTTTACCTACAGCTGATCTCCCATGGTCACCGTCTCCTGAACTAAGTCACCCAGTGCATTCAAGGTCATGCAGTGTTGATTTCCCAACATTCGCATATGTTTTGCTGCATCTCCATGATTTCTTCCACTCTGTCCTCACTAAGCATCTCATAACCAAAGATTTTAAATTTCCAGTCACATGAAACATGTTTACTGAAACCTGTTATGCCAAATACAACACATTAATGATTTCCAAGAAATTTTTATTCTTACTTGGCACCCAGACTTTTAGCCTAAATATGTAAACAAAAGAAAAAAAAAAGTCATTTCTTCACCTTGTTTTTTTTACAAGTTTGTAACACATTAATCATCTCCTTGTAGTACCAATTCTTCCAGACTACTTCAGTGTGCCATTGACCAGGAAGATTAGTCTGTATTCCTGATTGGCAGCTACAGTCTGCCTATTTGAGAAGTGTATTTTTTCCACAGAAATGTTTCTGAAAACTCCATAAATCTTGAATCTTCACTTTCACATCATTCATATCTCAGCAGTCCTCCTCTCTCTCACTCATGAACTGAAAGTCCGAACTCCGAGAAAGTCAGTTGAGTCCTGTTCTTCTTTAACTTCCTGAAGTCAAGAATTTATATAACTCCATGTTATATCTCCTTATGGAAGAATGACTTTATTACTGTAGGAGCTTCCCAAACTTATTACAGGTTATTCCTGAAGACTTATTTTTATTCCAGTAAAACAATGCAGCATCTTGCTGTTCATGTGGCTTTTGCTAAATTCTGCCATAAGAACATGAGGCAATGGGGATTTCATCAGTTAACAAGTTATCTTCACTATTAACACTAATACTGATCAAACTTCACTTAAAAATAAAAAAGGATGATATTCTCTCACAACTTCTACTAAAAAACTTTTTCCAGAAAATAACTCCTCAGACTGTAAGTTTCTAATTTTCAGCTGTTTTCTTGGTCAGTTTATATCGTTTGTTATTCTCCATTCTTCCCAGTGTGCAGTGATGAATGATAATTTATTTCTTTTTCAAGGAGGCTGAAAAACATCTCTTGGATACTGCTTGCTTCATTCCATCAGGATTATTATCACGTACAGACTTGGTAGCTTTCTGTTCCTGCAGAGGCTTGTTGTTTGGTGTCTGACTTACTGAGTGGCTGATAGTGATGCTGTACTTAAAGCAAGGTTGAAGGCTTGCTGATTTTCATTCCCTTTTGGTCACCAAGACATTTATGTGGTTTCTTAGCACTTTCCAGTTTGGTATTTGTTCCCAAAGACTCTATTTACATACATGTGAAATGGTGTTAAACAGCTGCTCCTAGACCATGTGTTTTTTCCCCCAACATATTGGCCAGATTGCATTTGATGTACTGGAAGGAAAAATTCATGAAATGTTGTATATCAGTACTTACATAGGAGGAACAAAAGCATCTTGGGCTGTTAATCCCAGGTATTTGCTGGAATTCACCTAGCTCTTGACTTGAAAGAATATCAGCTTAAATCTCTCTTCTTGATTGCCATGAAAGATTTACCACAAAAGATGAAATTCATATTACGTGATTTTAGCTATCTAAACCTTAGGTATTTATTCTTGTCAGTTGCCTAGGTCCTTTATATAAGCAACAGAAAGATAACATCCCACCTATCAGAAATATCTATTTTAGAGTGCAACAAACAACTTTCTGGAGGTGCCTCTCTCCCTCCATTTACTACACAAAGAGCCTACACAGCCAGCTTTGCTTAGATGCCTAAATTTTAGATGTTTCTTCATTATAGCTCTCCTTGAAAGTTCTAAAGCTTAGTAGGGTCCTAAATTTGTTTCCTTAGTTTTCACAGATAATCCTTCACACCTGTCTTTTCAGGGGAACAAAGCCGCCACTCACACAGAAAATGTGAATGCCCCATGTGGCCTGGGAACTGGTTTTGCACTAAAGGGTTTTGCAAGCAGAAGGACTCAGACTCAACAAAGAGCAAGCTGAAAGCAGGCAGAGATCATGAATGAGAGAAAGAAGCTGTTTCTTGTCAACAGAACTTAACCAGTTAGTATCTTACCTATGGCTTCTAGATATGGAATTGCTGCTTCTTCTGTCTTAAGAACTGTTGCTTGAAATAAAAAGTGCCTGTGTACATTTAAAGAAACAGACTTTGATGCTCATTATTTCTCTGAAGTGCCACTGATTTCCTGGGATATACTTGTGCCAGCAGAGTAACAGACTGCATAGTGTAAATAAATGTTCCAGATTTCATTGTGAATTGTCAAACTCCCTTAATTCTGTGTCACCAATTTCTCCTCAGCAAAAATCTGAGACACCACAGCCTTTCAATACCCCTTCCTTCAGCAAAGGGATGATGACATACAATATGTAGAATAATTTATGCAAGTGGCTCATTGAAAAATCCAGATTATTCAAATAAAAGACATTTTTTAAACTTACCAAAACATTGGCATTAGCTTTTTTGACCATTTTAAGACCTGTTCTGCATATGACCTTAAACAAGTCACTGCTCTCTCTAACGCTTCAGATACTTCATCTATAAAATTTGGATAACAATATTTCCTTTGTAGCACGCCTTGAGCCATACAGATGAAAAATATTAGATAAGGAGCAGCTGTTATCTTCATTATTATTAAAACCTTGCTGACAGAACACAGCTAACACTTCAATTCCTACAAGACCTCCAGATACAGTTTCAAGCATTTTATGATTGATTCTGTACTTGAAGTCCTAACTCACGTAACATAAAAAATAGACAACATAATATAGTTGTTCTCCGTTTTACCTGGTCTGACTTTTAATAATCAGGCAGTTCCTAGGAATAACAGCTCAGTGTATTCTAATAAAAACTTGGAGCAGCTGCACTTATTCCATTCCAAGCTCTCCTCTTTGTACAGTTTATCTTCAAAACCACCTTGGTACAAGCCCCACTTGTTTACTTCAGTGGAAGTTTTTCTACTAAGCATGTAAACTCATCCAACCCATCTCTCCACAGTGTTTATATATAAAAATACCTAATCCATCTCTGCCAGAAAATTCAAGGAAGAGAATAAGTGTAGGCTATCCAAGGCCAAGCAACAAAAAAGTCATCAAGGTTTTGGAAAAACTTGTTAGTTCATTTTTTTCAGAAGAGCAAGCTGTTTGATAAGCAAAGCAGTGAGTGAAACCTGGTTTCCATTCCTTGCTCTCTAAGCATACCTCTGCCTCCAGCTAAACCCTGCACTGTTGCAATAACTTCAGCTCCCCTTAAATCTGAATGGGAAAGAGGTTGCAGTGCTGTGGTTATTCTGGATCCAGGGTCAAGAAATATTAGGCCTTCAGGAGGGGAATGGACAGATAGGCAAAAAGTGTAATTGAATAAACATTTTTTTCCCTGAGAAAACCAGGCTAAACCCAGCAACAGACCCTCACTAAGTCATATGCAGTATAACCCCAAAAGCCAAGATTTCCAAAAATGAAAAGGTTTAGCTGCATCATCTGTATGTTCTAATGGAGGACCTGTGTTAAATTCCCTGCATTGCTTTGAAATCCTCAGTTCAAAGACAAGGCTTATTCCAGTCTTTGCCACCCAGAGCCTGTGATCCCTATTGATCACACAGCTATTGCAGATTTGTGAACATTCAAGTAAAGGATTAAATTGCTTTTTTTCTCTTTCCCTTTGCTTCCAAGCTAAATCTTACTAAAGCTTGCTTTATTATCAGTATTGTACTGCTAGAACTATATTGGTCAGAAGTACCATTTATAAAGACTGGTGTAACTGCTAGTAGGATGCTGTTATACAAAAATGTTGGTGATATATTTCTCTTCCATACAAAGAAAAATCTTTACTGATATTGACTGATTACTGAAAATGACTGATATTTTTTATATCAGTCTTTTGCCTGTACTAAATAGGCTGCAAACTTTTAACAGACTAATATAAAGTGGTTCAGGCTCTGTCCTTAGATGTTAACATGTTAATTTGAAATGCACCTGGTTTTGGAGCTAGTTAGCCTGTCTGTTGCTTCCCTGAGGGAGAAGAGTGACACAGGATCCCCAGAGTATAGCTGAAATATTAGTCAAAGGCTGACAAGTATCTGAACAATTTGCTGATGCATGTAGAGACGGCCTCCTCTTGGGGGAATAGCTGTGACCTCAGCCCTTGAATAGTGTCTGCATTAGTACAGACCTGGGACTATTCAAGAGAAATAAAAGCCTTCAGATGTCCTGAGTGTAATGAGCAACTAGTTTCAGCCTAGTCTGCTCTCAAGGAACACGCCTCACAAATCATCATCTTATGTCCAATCTCCCTCCCATGATAGACATGGTAAACACAAAATTAGACCAGTTGCTACTGGTTATAGCAGCCTACTGCCAATATCATGTCCCTCACAGTTAAATTTTAAATCAGGCCTATTAGCCATGCTCAGAATTCAGGATATGTCTGCCACGTGTGATGTCCTTGACTATGGCACAGTACTGTTTGCCTCAGGGTTGGGACAAAGATCTGTGGGAAAAATTAAAACGAAAGCAATTACATTGCTCCAATCCTTTATTTCAGGATGTTTCTGGAGCGTGGTGATGAGTGGTGGCTTTTTCCACTCTCGTTGTTTGCTTACACTAATGAATGAGAGGTCACAAATAGGAAGAGAAGGAAAACCTCAAATTAAAAATAGTAAGAGAGGATCCTGAAGTGAATGCTYGGGGTCAAGGTCACATTGCCTCAAAATCTGGTAATATGGACTTTGGTTTAGATTCATCCCTGCAAAGCAGGCATACATATGTGTGAAGACACATGTGAATGAACAGATTGTTCTTGCCAGGTGCACATCCCGAAACTAAGAGAAATTAGAAACAAATAAAATCTGTCTCCTGAATCAGCAATGATGTCCAGCAAAGATTAGATCTAGACGGTCATGCCAAATCACAACTTCTTACACGTGCAGTAACAAAATGCCCCAACTATCATTCTGATATTGCTCAGTTCTAGCACAGTATTACCATTATTGAGCTCTGTTATTCTAGTAGCCTGGGAGCGTATGCCTGAAGAGACATCGCGGGTGATGACACCCAAGCTCTGCTATTACAAGCACCCATGTAATACAATAAAATCATAAGGGTAGGAGGCTTCAACTTAAAGCTAGGAGTTAAGCTTATTTTATGATTGTTGCTATTTCTTCCAGAGCATTATTTCAGAATCCCAATTCTTTGATGGTTAGGAGGTAATTCTAATTTTCTAACGCTTTTGGGGCCCAGCCTGAGCCTTTGAATTCAATAGGAAAATTAGGTTGGATAGTTCATAATATTTCTTTATCATGTGCTTGTGTTGTGGTATAGTCTGAAGGCCTCCACTGGAAACAGATGCCTAGGAAGGATCTTCTGGTTATATTCCTATTCTTGGAGCTGTCTGCAGGATCTGGTACCACTGACTTTGGATAGTTCTCTATGCCAGGACATGCAATCAGCTTCTCTGCTGTCATATTATCCCTTGCATCAAAGAACTGAATTTCATCTAAAGAGCAGCTAAGGGTTCTGCCTCTATTTTGTTTGGAAGGCTGTTTTAAAACATCGTTGTTCTAACTGCTCTAATTACCAGAGAAATTTATTCATGAACAACATATATGACATTGTTGTAATGCCAGCATTTTTCTTGAGCTTAAAATTGGTCTCTCAAATCTCTGCTTGCCCCCTTACAGCAATCATATTCCCGCTCAACTTTTTTTTTTTCTTAGACTAAACAAACCAAGCTCTTTGAGTGTCCTTCTGCCAGCTAGACCCTCTACTCCCTTACTTGTCCTGGCAGTCCTTCTCTAAATCTACTCCAGCCCTACTTCATCTTTCTTGAACACAGATGATCTGAATTGTCTCCTCAGTGTCTTGCACAACAGCATTAACACTTCCCAGTCTCTTTTAATGTTGTGTTTCTCAATACAGCCTTTTTTTTTTTTTTTTTTGGTAGCTGCAGCACACTGGCTCAGAACTGTTCTCTTTCAAAACTCAAGAATTCTAATGCCTCTTTTTTTTTTTAATTTGTTAATAGACAAATGCCAGTTATCTACCACAATTCAATATGCTAGCTATCTACCAATCATCTGGCTGATATTATTTGGATGTTTCTTTAAAATGGCATAGTTTGCTTTTAAGGAAAAAGAGTGTAAAGTATAAAGGTAGTGTTCCTGAGTGTCTAGGGAAAAATCTCACTTGTCCTTAGTATCTTTTGCAGTCTAATAGTTAGTCATCTAAACTAATTCTCTAGGCTCTTTTAATCATCAATAGAGAGAGACAAGCATCTCTAGAGTGTGATTTAGCTCATCCTAAAATAGATATCTAAAACAAGAGGGAGGAATTGCTCTATGGAGATTGCCTGTCTCTCCCTGTAGTTGATAAAGGAAGCCTAGACAACTGTCTCGGATGTCTTGCTAACTCGTGTGTGGCTAAAGTTAGGCAAGATGAATCTTCCCCTAAGTAATTCAGGACAGTGAAAATTTTTTTCAAAAGAGATTTAGGTTTGCTGCTGTCTACACTTTAATGAAAGGCAATAAAATTTAGGTTTCTAATTCACTGGGGAACTTGGACATATTTATCTGTTAACTGTAATAAGATTATATATATAGGGAACAGTTCTAGTAATTTAAATAGGCATCTCTTCAGAAAAGCACCTGAATATGTCAAAGGTATTTATGTTTACTGAGTTGCACTGACAACACTGGAGATCCACAGATATAGTAGATAGCAATGAATTCTGACCTAGTTCCTACAACAATAAATACAATTATTTATACAAAGAGGACTGTTCACTTGAGAAAAGTTTCTGACAAATGCAAGTGCTGGCAGGATCTGGATCTTTGGATCATGACAATGTTACAAATATATTATGCAGTACTGCAATGATAAACATAATGAGTATATAATATGCTGGATTATACCCAAATATTTTAGCCCAGACGTTTCTATTAATTCATTTTCATTTTATTATTTTCATTTTTTGTCTTGTGAATCTGGTTGTTATATATTTCCATATTATCATTTCCAAAATGAGTGAGAAGGAGGTCATAGGGTTTATCTAACACATATCAGATTTCGGTGTCATTATCTATATACATCTTTCAGTAAGGGGAACACTGTCTAGTGAAAAGAGCCCTGCTACATTTATGTTTAGTGAAGAAATGCACTTAACATTTTGTTCGTTGAATGTGAAGAGGCACTTAAAAATGACACCCGCTTTGTTGTGCTTAGACACACTTTCCATTCACCCACCTGAATGCACAAAAAAACAATGAAGCCCAATGAACAGTTCAGTTGTTAAGCCAGAGATCACCTTTTATCTTTCACTGAAAGGCACCCTGATTCTTCCACAAATAAGTGTAAAAATAAAATTGAGAGAGCTACTTCCACCCTTCTGTCACAGGAAATCTTGCTGAGACTAATCTGCTTTTTAGAAGGTTTACTTTTAAATAGGATTTCCTTTCACCGCATATACACACTGAGTCAGGAAGCTCCACTCTGAGTCAATGCTAAATGCATTTGGTTTTCAACTTGAGTCGGCTTGCAAATGATGGAACCAATGATTCATAATTTCCATCCTGACCTTGTTTGCTTTATATTCACACTGTGGCAGGTGAACTGTCATGTTCAAGATCTTCAAGTTATTTAGGGGGAAACTCATGCCATCCATTAGCCTACCATGTGAAAGACACATTTGCATACATGAGAACAAGTTATAGGAAGGTGATATGATATTCAGACATTTCAAAGAGTTCTTTTTTTTTTTTTTTGGTAAATCTAACAAAATTTGCATAGCCTAGTAATGTTGAACAAGTTAATTGTCATCTATGCATTTTACAGGTCTATTATTTCTCAGTCATTCGCTTCTAATATCTAATTAAATAAACTGCTTTTCTTACAGTAAGTCTGTCTGATAATGGGTACATTATCTAGTATGCTATACCCAAGTTATTAAGTAATTTTAAACATATATATAAACATATAGAAACATATATGTAATACATATATGTGTATATATATATGTATATTTGTAACAGATATATGTAGAGTTGCATTCCTGTCCATCTTGCTGGTATACATAATTTCTGAATGGTCTTTACAGGTGTATTTACCTTGTTCCCTACTGTCCAACAGGAAAAGCAAACAAAAGAGTATTAAGAAAGAGATGTTTGACAAAATTATGGCACAAATGCTCTTAAGTACTGATTTCCTGACGCTATCATATCCCTAAGAACATATGAGAACAAATTTCTTCATTCGTTTGTATTTATCATTCCAGTTTTGTATACTATGAGATGATGTAAGAACACAAAAGTACTTGTAAATACCCATTTTCACCAGAAAAAATAGAGTTTGAAGAGACTTTGCAATGTTTCATGTAATTTCTTCTCAAAATATAAGACCTGTGGGCCAAAATCAGACCATCTCTCAGTGAGTGAGTCTGATTACTTACCAAATCAACCAGAGCATACATTCTGGGCCACAACTTTTCTAAAGGTCTATTGTCCTGACTGGGAAGTGAGCAGAGAAGAGTGGGACTGCACAGCTACCTGACCTTCCTGTTGAAGTGTGCCTTTTTCCAGTCAGGGGAGAAACAAGTGGGCAAGAGGGTGCACGGCTCTGTTGCTTACTGATGAGGACACTCCTGGGAGTTGTGAGTGACAGTTAAGGGACTATAGCACTAGATATGTGTTTAAACTTGCTCAAGCTGAAAAATCCTGGAACTTTTGTGAAGCTGCTATGCAAAAGGAAGCCTTTTGTTCAAAAGAAGCCTTGGCAATGTAGATCTCAATGGGTAAAAGCATCTAGACTTTCATACTGGCTGACTCAAGGCATCTTCTTGTTCAATATGTACCGAGCCAGTCTACAGAGGTATTTAAGGCTCATGATTAATGGAGGCAGGAAAATGCACTTAATCTTATGAATCACTCTTCAGAGGTGCTGTGTTTTCACAGTATGCCTATATATATATATATATATATATATAAAAGATGACTAGCTTCCCCATACCTATTGCAGGCCGGCTGACTCATTACATTGAGGGCAGGTGCTTATTTTTTAAGAACTGATCTAAAAGATGAGATAGTCAAGATGTAATCACCACCAGCATGATTAATTGTACATAACTTTACACATCTGTAAATCAACTGCCTAAGCCTCAGCTAGTCATCTTGGTTCCCTCTCTCATCAATAGAAACAAACAGGAATCTCTTAAAAGCCATTTTTCCCCCAAACTTATGGACACATACTTTAGGTAGGGTTGCACAGCCATGCGGTGCTGCCTGTTCTTGACATCCAGTTTAGACTTAGATATCTAACCATTAGATGTCTAAAACTAAATGGGATGGCTCCATCTTAGGTATTATGGTCTCACTAAGACTGATTTCACTGAACCTTTGTCTGGCACATTTACTCTAAGCAGAATGAGTGACAGTAACCAGGTGGAGAAGGAAGGAAAGGGTCACAGTACTTCATTCTGGAAAATAGTAAGAATGGTGTGAACAGAAAACCAGCATAAGACTACCTGAAACAACTGAAAGAAGTCATGAGTAAAGAGGGTTAATAGCAACAACATTATTTAGAAGGTTTCTAGATGTTTGCTGCTTGGTGGAGGACTCTTCATTCACAATGAGCCCCCAGAGTCTGGCTGTGCATGACAGCCCCCAGTGTGAACGCAGCGCTTTCCGTCAGGTGTGCTCTCCCACTCGATGTGTGAAAAGAAAATGTGACTCATCAGAGCTTGGTAACACTTACTTAGCAGGGGTTTTTCACTTGTGGCTCACACACTGTAGGCATAATAAAACATGAAAAAATCTGTAACCCAGATCACTAGATAAGCAGTTAATAAACTTCCTTATACCTTTCTAAGTCCAGCGAGACTGCTGTTCCTTCAACACTCACTGAATGAATAACGAAGGTTTTGCAAGAAATCCCTGTATCTCAATCAAGTGAAGACCAAGGGACATCCCATTACCTGATCTTTGTGATTTCAGCAAGGTCATACTAGCTCATGTACAGTAGAAGTTTTATGAACACAATGTTATTAACAGTAGTTCTAGGTATTTCCCAATGTTTCTTTGTCTTGGATCTACAATTATACATTAAACTTTCCCTAAAATGAACTGATATTAAGGAAATGAACTGAACTGAACTGAAATGAAATGAAGGATGGGTGAAGGGACTTCCTCTTGTATAAAGTCTTGGCTCCAGCTTTCAAATGTCTTGACTGTATATTTCTCTATCCAAACCAGCTCTCAATTATGCAGCTACTGAATGAGCTGTAAATCCAGATAGCTACTTTATAATAGCAGTACTTCAAAATTTGCAATGTATTCTTAGCACAGCTGTATTATTAAATGCACAGAGGAGAGCAGTCTCTAGGCACAGAATTCCTGCAAAGATGGGAGATTACATTCTTTATTATTTTGTTGAGAAAATGAAGCCTAACACTGGTAGTAATCAGAGAGCATGTAATGATTGATTATAGCGCTATTAAGGAGTAGACATTGTTAGGGGGTTGCTGAATCCAGTAGCCCAAGAGAGGTGGAGCTGCTGCAGCTCAGTGACCCCAGGTCCAACAGGTATCCTCATAAGACTCACAAACACACACACATACACTTACACATACACACATACACACACAGCTGGCCACACAGAACAGCACAGACAGACACACTCAGCACTCACACAAACACTAACAGCACTAATGGCCTTGTTATGCTCCCCTCAGTCTGATCAGGATGAAGGTCGTTAGCGGGAAATATATATATGTTTGTACAAAATGGATCCCTCCAGGAGCTGCGCTCAGACATCCGGTCTACCCAGTAGCTGCACCTGGATGCCCAGTCTCCCCAGTTGCTGGTGACTGGAAATAGGAGCCCCTGAAGCCCAAAGCCCCACTCCAGTTGGCGGTACTGACCTCCTCGCTCACAGACACACACACGGACACACACAGACACAGACACACAGACATACACACACACACACACACGCAGAGTGGTTCTCTCCAGTAACTGGGCTTAGACGCACAGTTCCTACAGTAGCTGGTCCTGGATTCTCCCAAGGTGCCTCACTCCCAGACACACACACGCACATGCACACGCGCACACGCGCAGAGTGGATCTCTCCAGTAACTGGGCTTAGCTGCACAGTGCATACAGTAGGCGGTCCTGGATTCTCGCTTTCCCCAGTAGCCTCCTGCACAAAGAGAGAGACACACACACACACACACACACACGCACACACACACACACACACAAATGAGTCTCTCAGTTAATCCCCAGACCTCACGGTCTCTTTGAGAGTTGGGCTGGCCCCTCTGGTCCCTCCGGCAGCCAGCTCCTCCCGTGCCTCCCCCTCAGACACACACACACCTGGCTCCCAAGCCACTTAACCTACTCGGCAGCTAGTCCAGCCTGATATTCACTAGCAATCACCCACTGAGTTACACACCTTCCATCTCTCCAGCTGCTGGCATCCCAGACACACAGGCTCTCTGGCCCACGGTCTAACTCCAGTTGCTGGCACTTAGACCTCCATACACACACACATCCACACACAAAAGAGCCCCCTCACACAGGAAAATTGTTAGAAATAAGGTTTAATAAGAAGACAGGACAGACTGCACTGAACAGATGCAAGGTATGGCCAGACAAATGTACTGACCAGCAACCTGTTTACACACATACTGCCTCTTTTATCCCCTTACTCCTCTATTTTTCTACATTTGTTCCTCCCCAAACCACCATGATTCGTCTCTTTCCCCACCTGTAGTTCCTTCCATAAACATCCCATAATAAGTGTTGTGCAATCCCCAAATTCTCTTCCCCTACATCCCACATGTCCCATACCCCTAGGCAGTAGCTCCCTCAGTCTGAAAGGTGCTCCAAAGAGCTGCTCCTGTTGACTCGCCTCAGTGGGTCTCACTGAGCTTTCTATCATGTAACCTAACAGACATAGAGGTCCAAACCCCAGGCAATAGATCTGTGACAACAAAAAGGTTATTTTAAGGAAGTGCGATGCCCTTAGAGAACACAAAAAGAAATTCTGTCTCAGAACTCTGTCTTTTAAAACCTTAATTATTTTCTCTAACATTGATTACTGAAGAAGCTTAATACTGAATTTCATTTTCTGCTTCCAGTTCAGTCACATTAAATTAGTAACCTATGATAAATTATAATTAAAAGGGAAATATCTGAGTTACAGCTTCCCATGCGAGTTTTTTTCTTGGCTTAGATCCCTCACCTATAGGATTTTATAAAATTCTTAATATGTACCTGGGCCATATTCCACCTGCTTTCAGGTAAACAACAGCAGGGTGAGTATATGTGGGCCTTGAGTTACTGCGTAATCATTTTCTTGCTGAAGGTATTATAGTACCAGGAATGTATTTATTCAGCTGTTAGAAGAAAACAAGCAGCTGGAAATTAGTTTCCTTGCTGACTGCAGGGGAACTACTGGGAACTAGTTTATTTACTATTAAAATGTATGTGCTTGGCAGGGCATCTGGTCCCACTTTATTTTGTCAAGAGTGGGTATCTTGGAGGTAAGGTAGTGTGAATAATCTGAGGACTCTTTAAGGTACAAAAGAATTGTGGATGAGGGCCTGAATATTTTCAGGTCTTGCACCAATTTTTGTTTGAATGTTTTAACATTATATATCCTTCTTTGCAAGCACAATTATATACTTGAAGCACAAGCAACTACCAAAACCAGATAGTTTGCAAGAATTTTATTTGATCCGATTTATCTCTAGAGTATTAATATGCTTTAAAAAGAAACTGAGCTTAAGTTTTATACCCAAGTGATGAACCCACACTGTTCACAAAGCCATGCTAACAGTACTAATGAAATAAACATATAAATAGCCAATATAACCTCAAATAACTTGTTAGCTTTTTGGTGTAAAACAAGGAGAATTGTCTTCATACCTTAAGCATTCTGAAAAATGGAATTGACCCCATTTTTCCATAACTAAATCAACATAGGAATGCAATTGTTCATTTGAGTCCCTATTAACAAAATTCTAAATATACTTTAAATGCACATCACAGGCACAGCACATGTGTTCACCTAATGCTTGGTGCAACTGCTTGCTGAGAAGCTGGGGAGGTGGGTTGCAGTTGCTGTTAGTGGCACTATTATTGGCAGGAAACAAAAGAAGAGAGAGATGCTATCCTGCCTTGGATTTAATGATAAAGTTGTGGGGGATGAGGCAGTATTTATGGAATGGAGAAAGAGACAATGAAAATGAGAAATGATTTTATATCTCCAAGTGACTGCAAGTGTGTAGATGAGACCTTAGTTAATCAGGAAAGGGATTTTATGTCCTGTAAAAGCAAGACAACCCGGATTTTTTCTAGATATTTTATGAGGTATGGCTGGAAAATGGTAGTTATTTCCCAGCTGAGACTTGTACTCATCTGAGAACCCCTGTGCTGGCAAGGCAGCACGAACAGGCTCCTGGTTCCTGTCAGCTAGCCATGTGGATGATGAACAGCAAGGAAGGTGAGCTGTCAGGAAATGAGGCTCCCGGGTTTCCGCTGGCATTTTGTTGATGAACAGGAAAAAGAGTTCCAAGTTCTTCTGGAAAGTGCCTGCCTAGCTTTAGCTACTGACCTTCCTTCCTCACTTCTGCAGAGGATCCTCTTGTAGCCCATCATGGGAACAATGCAGTAAAGGAAGAGTCACCTTTTTCTCTTGCGCAAGGAATGCTTTGCTTCCTCTTCTGTCCCATGGCCTCTGTAGGGACAGCTGACCCATGGGATATTGAAACCAAAGAAAAGAGAAAGAATGAGGAATGAAGACATACATGATCAAACTGGGAAGGAGATTAAATATTCACTGCAGGAGAGATAAAGGGCTGGAAAGCCAGTGACAATCACAGGTAAAGATTTGTCACAGAGCCATCATGAGCGGAGGCATCATCTCCAGAGAGAAAGGAGTGGGATGGTGTGGGTAGGAATGACTTTTTGACTGAGCAGGCATGGAGGCCTAAAGGTAGGACATATTTTGATTTTTTCTTTGACACTCATCCACTTGCAATTATCCAAATGGTTTACAGAAGACTTTTCCATACCATGAGGTTCAGCCTAAAGCCACAACTTGCCTAGAACATCCTCCCTCCTTTCTCTCTCTCTTCTTTTTCACCCACCATTTCCTGCTTTAAAGAAGTGTGATCACATTGTGATCAATGTGATCAAAATCCCCCTTAAGAAGTCCTTGTCCTATTGGACAACAAGTTATTCTCTGAGGACACTGACTGTTAGTTCAAAGGCAGGGGAACGTTGGTAGCATTTGGCAAGTCAGAAAGCAATACATCATATCTAAAGGAACAGTCAACTTTGAATACAGATTTTTTACCAAGAAGGCCATAAATAATCACAGTGACACACTCTCTTTCTTATCCAGCATATGCATTGCAATAGGTGACTCTGCATTCCACATACACGAAGGACGTAATAACCAGAAGTCCCTGTTTCATTATTACGCAGGGGCAGGGGGCAGCTGTCATTCACACACCTCCTCCCCCACCTGAGGGAAGGGTTGCTTTGATCTTTTTAGTAACTGGCTTTGGGCAGTACCTCCACAATTTGACTGAGACAGTTGTACCAAGAGTGATCTGTAATTCTGAGACACCCTAGAGGAGATCACTTTTTCAAGAGCTGGTGAGCATCACTTTCTGAAATCAAATGCTTTTAAAATGTCTCAGCAATCCTTTTGAAAAACTCTGATTTTACAGCATTTCTCAGGCTGAAAGTGATAACACCATGGGAAATGAACACACCCAAGAAAAACACTTTCAATTTGAGAAGTCATAGGCAGCCTAAGACAGATATTTTTTAAAGTCCATATGACATATCATTAATGACTATGGAATAAGGGACACTTCATCACAGCAGTATTTTTGTGGTAACAACACATCCTGCAAAGTTTGTGTCATGAGAGAGAAAAATTGGAGTTAAAGACCACAAAGCAAGACTTCATCTGTATTATGTAGCACAGCAATTGTTTTGATGCTAGAGATGGCCAGCAAACAACTGAGAAACCACTTTCTTAGGTTACGGAATGTCATTTCTGGATTATTCACAGTAGTACACATTAATATTTTACTGTGTTTGGCGCCATTTATGCATGGAATGCTTTACAGCTGTTCAGGCTAGATTCTGCGACTGACGGTACCTGCACTGTGTGCTGGTGTTTGCTCTTCGGCTTGGGTAGGACATTAGGTGATCATATGAACAGTTTCCACCACTTCTACAGGCCTTGCCAGAGTTGCAAGACTTCACATCCATTTTCTCCCTCTTTTGTAGGCCAAACAGCAAGAGCTGAATATAGGCTGTGCCTCTGTGTTTGAAGAAGTTAGGGCAGAGGAAAGGAAAAGTAGGCAGTTCTTTAGACAGTCTACAGCCCACATGTGTGCAGGGAGGAGGTATGATCTATGGCTTAAGCATACATTTCCCTCACAAATGGCTTCAGCAGTTTAAGGAATTTTTGCTAAAGACCCCCCATCCTTGGCTCTGACTGTGGATTGTCATGTTTGAACACACTTCAGCTACTTCAGTGCAAAGATCAGTGGTAAATACCAAAAGGTCACAAGAGGAGGCTTACACTAAAGTCTGGTCTTTGTACTAAACTGGAAGAGGCAGGTTCATACTTGTTTTCTACTGTCAGAGTTGATGAGGTGTTATCCTCTAGTAGATGGGAAGTAAAATATCAAACTGCTCCACCTGCTTACTTAAGTGAGCATGCATTTAAGCCATAATTGAACAATACCTGAAATACCCATATGAGACAGGAAGAATAATTTTGTGGTCAAGAGAAAAGATGACCTTGTRGTTAAGTCAGGAAACCAGGGCAAGTTGCTTAGAGCCTAGGATAAAAAATTCAACCCTGTGCAAAGAGTAAGTCATGTACTACTTGATAGTTAAAATGGCCTTAAAATAGCTGTACATATTGCACTAAACCTCTGCATCCTGCAAACCACTTATGGTGAATAAACTAATGAGGATATATATGGTTAATCTGAATGTGTTTGGTTATAAAGAGAAATTCTCAGTAATTTGAGCCTATCTCAATCTAATGGCAAATCTGAAGTTCTTTAGACCTAAAGGCTCCTGTTTACAGCCTTCACAATAGCTATTATTCACAATGTGCCTGCTATTCTTCAGGATGACATTTTTCAAACTTTCAGAGGAATTCAAATTTATATTTTAGATTAGAACCAATAATACCGATGTCCTCATAGTGTGGCTTCACTGGTTTTGGGACGATCTGTCCCATTTTGCCCTTTCTAGAAAAATAACTTTCCTCACATTTTTTAATCTTTCAGCTTACATTTCACCTCACAGGCTAGTAGGTTTCCATGGGCCCATTCAGCACTGCCTTGCAGCATTTTCTGTTTCTTCTCTTCCTCAGGCAACTGGAATATCCAGATGCTGAATTATAGGAAATGCTTGCTCCAGGACCTGCCAGAATCATCCAACCCTGCCATGAGCAATGGGCATTTTAGAGAATAGTTGCAAAATTAGCTTTCCTTATTTATTATGGTTACAGTAAGGGCTGGTTATCTGTACATTCTTATAGATGCAAGCTTTGCTGCAAATCTATTCTTTGAACTAAGAATATTTGAAAATAACGTTTGTAAGCTTTTCAGTAGAGTCTCTATTCTGATAGTGGTTTTGATAATGGGCAGTTCCTGCTGTTTCCATTTCCTTAAAACTTCCTTATAACAAGAATAAGGAAGAGTATGTCTTTTAATACTTAGAGTATACTCTAAATATTATATATTTATAATATAATTTTGATAAAACATTTATAATTGAAGAATGAATAAGAATGAAAATAAAAACTTTTAATATATACACTAGATTCAGAACAATTTTTTTCCCAAATTCAGGATGGTTTAACAAAGGGAGAGAGAGCGGGAGAGAGACCATGCCTGAACAGAAGCCAGGCAAGTGGTTAGGGCATTTATCTAGGAGACCACTATTCAATTGTTAATCTGCTGGATAATCCTATTCCCTGTGAACCCTTAATCAATACATTATAAGCTATTATTTAATGTTTATCCCATCTTCTCTAGCATAATAGGTCTTATTTCTATTCTTAAACCTCTGGTAGAAAAACATTTCTTGTCCTGATTCTTTTTTTCTAAAGGCATTTCTATCTACCTTGCCTTAAGCTACAGTCCCATGGATTTTAGTAGGAAGGAGATCCATACATGTATGAGAGATGTATTTTATTGTAGTTAAAGTTGTCTTAATTGAGCTGGCTTTGTAGTTTCATTATAAATACTAATATCTGACAGTCTGAAGTTGCACCTTACTTCTCCATCTCCTTTAGGGGGGAAAAAAAAAGACAGAAGCAAAATAATTTCACTCTTTCAACGGAAAGGGCAGTGAAAAAAAGAAAACTCCATGAGAAATTTTTCTTTCACATTCTTCAAAGATATGAATGAATTTCACAGAATATCTTGCCTCCTCTAGTGGAGCGAGAATGAGCCTCTCTTCCAAAGCCCCTGGAGCCCAGGAATTATAGGATGAAGTGTCCCTAAGCAAAAACCAACATATTTATGATTCAAAGCTTTTAGCAGTCACATTTGAACTGTACTAAAAGATCTGCAGCAAGACTACAACCACAGTCCAATTACCATGATGATGCAGGAAGTAAAGTCTATTCTAAGCTTCACCGACTATTCATTAGGCCATGTCAAGAGAAGCATATTCACAAGAGCCCACTTGCAAGTCTCAAGTGCTCCACTCTTATTGGGGKACTTGTCCGGGGAAAATGCTTCAAAGGATGGCAAGTTCAGCTCAAAGTTCAAGCAAGGACAGAGTTTAGGAATGACACCTCTGTGCAAGGCAGGCAGAGCTAGGAAGAGAGTGGGGGGGAGAAAAGTAAGTAAGTAGAAAAGTGTCTCAACACCAGACCAGCTATTCTGCGTTTTTCTTTTGCCTTTTCTAATTTCTTTGCCTTTGTTCTTTACAATTCAAAAACGAGCTGTCCAGAAAATTTTCTAAGTCAGAACAGAGAAACATCTAGGAAGGAACAAAGTAAGGAGCTACTCATGTTCATTTAGTATAAAGCAAAGTAAAACTGAGCCCAGCTTTGAAATGACTGTAATGTCTGCAATGACAGCAAATTGTACATCCTGCCAGTAATCATATCAGAAGTTCTGCCATTTTAATAGTGCTCTCTCTCATCTTCTAAACCAAGAAATAGCCACTTTTATTTCCTGTAGAGAGGTACTGCTGCTGCGGATTGCAGAATATTGCAGATCCTAGTCTGCCTATATACACTATTTCCTCTGTTCAAAACAAGAAATTTAAGAAAAAATAAAAGATTTTTTTTAAAAATAGTCTAAAACTCTTAAAATATATTTGAAGGTATAAAGTAATTCCCATCTGAAAGCAACAAGTTACTTCCCACACACATCAGAGATAAATGAATAGAGCTATATAAGAGCAATTTATCCTAATGCTCATCACAGATTTAAGGAAAGGATATTTAGCTTAGGAAGTAGAAAATCCTTCATGAATGCCTTTTGAGAGAACAGGATATGCAATTTAAAGTTATTTTGTAGTAGGCCATTCTTAGGAGTTTTCCAGCCAAGTGGATGTTATTATATTTAATATATAAAAGTAGCCATTAAAAATGGTCATTATTTTATTTAACAATTACATATAATAATTTCACTTGCTGAATGGATATTGCAGAAATCAGATCATCTGTCTCAGTACAATATCTCAAAAACTCAACTTAATACATTTGTTTTAATAAATACTGAATTAAAGTTTACCAGAAATTATTATTGAAATTCCCAGATACAGCAAGTCATTGACAGGATATGAGTTATATTTCATTTTGAACACTTAATGAAGGCCAGATCTAACACTGAGTCTTGGGCTACTCCACCATATTACAGAATGGTAGACCCATCACTATGCATACCTCATAGCCTTCATAACAGACTGTGAGAATGATTGAAACTAAGATAGGATATTTTATTATCCTATTTTGTTCTGTAGTCTCTTGCACAAAAACCATATCTGCCTACAGCCAAAATTGTTATGTCCCTGTAACTGTGCCTCAATGACAGGTGCTATATAATGTATTGAAATGAACAGGAACGGAAATACTCAAAGTTGGAATAAAATTTCCTGTCAAACCCATCTTATTTTCAAAAGTAAGTTGGAAAGTTAGGGCTCAATCCTCAAAGGTATTTGGGGGCCTGGAAATGAAGGCAGATGCTGAATAGTATTTTCAAGAGCATCCTAGAGAGTTAGGTGCTAATTCGCCTTTACTTCAGTGTCTGAAAATCCCAGTGAGAATATAACTGCATTTTGATGGATTGAAGTACCTTGAAAATCTGGCTGTTGATTTTCAGTTGAATATAAATGGCCTAAGTCCATATTGCAAAAAGCTTATAAGAACACAAAGCAAAATTTGAAATTTACCTGATCAAATACAGATGTATTACAGACAGCTGTTTATGAGCTAATCATCTAAATTCCCTTTATAGTTAGTCATGAGGAATAGGCATTTTTAGGGTACAATTTATTTCATCCTAAAATATGCATCTAAAATAGGCCAGATGAATCACACCCTAAAAAATCCCTGTTTCTATAATGCTTATTTCCCCCCACTGACTATGAAAGGAGTGTGTAGCACCTGGTCCAGAAACAGGGGTCTACACTCTAGACACCTACATGTAGCTGTAATTAATCCTACCTCAGGCTTATAATCCTTAATAATTTAGCTCGTCTGAACTCTCCTCCCAGAGCCAGCCAGATGAAAGTTAGACTCTGTGATGTTAGTCTACCAGCCTACATCGTGTGAGACTTTTTGAAAAATTTTCCAGCTCCTCATTTGAGAGAAATCATCAGAGCTCTATTGAGAGCAGCAGAGAGATGCTAACTTACACAAACTGTCCCCAGAAAGACCTATTCCCCAAAAAAGAGATGAATCCTATTCACAGTCCCTAAATCTAAACGTACCTGATCCTGGGGAAATTCTTATACTGGATTTGAATCGTGAAGCTTGAACTCAAAGGGCTCAGTTAGCCCATTTTTCATTTCTTCTTAATAAAAGTTTTGATTCATTTCTCAGACTGATGAAAATGATAAGAGGGAGAAGAGAATCAGGCCACAAAGAGGCATTAATGTGAAAGACAGCAAGTGTAGTGACAATAAAAAGGCATTAGGAAGTCTATGTCTTTTGGAAGATGGTGCTTATAGCCGATTCAAAACACTGGATGGCATCTGATGTTAAACAAACTGTTATTGTAGGTGCTAATTAAAACAAAAATTCTGCTAGTAAAAGCCATTCTAATCAATTTAAAACTATTCAATTCATGTCTAATTAGTACATATCAAAAATAAATCACTTGCATGTGTATCTGAGGAGCTTTTAAATCTTTCTGATTATTACAGATAAGCCATTTGTGCTGCTTCCAGTTAAAGGTCAGCCAGTATTTCCATTAACACCTTACTTTCAAGGTTTAAGTTGGTTGTAAAAATACACTTTGAGTGGAGGAACTAGACAACTTTTTTCAGGCAAGGAGAAAATAGTTTGTCTTATAAGTAAAGAAAATCTAAAATATATCTTATTTTTGAAATACAAAATGTCTGCTTGAAAGGCCCATTCACTTGGTTTAATTACCATTTTTGTCCTAAACCTACATTACATTAGCCAAAAAAAAACCAAAAACAAAAAAGGGGGGTTCAGAGCTAGTTAAGGAAGGAGAATCTTTTTTCTATTCAGGCAGCTGACAGATTTTTGTGGGTCAGAGGAATAATGATGTCTATGGAGAAATCCTTTTATTATCTGTATATAACAACACTGGAGAGTGAAGAAAGGTCCTCTTTGCAAATATATCCCACTATCTTTATCTGTCAGGAAGATCAAAAGCTGGTCTAGCAGAAAAGCCCTTCCAAACTAAGTGAGGTTCTCCTTGGACATCTGTGCATACCTTAGAAGTGCTGACAGGGATATTGTGAGACAATCTACATGCTCAATTCAAGGGCAGCAAAGACCTGGATTTTATTCCTGATTTGACCACTGGCCTACTGACCTTTGACAAATCCACACATCTGTGCCTTACTCTCCCCTGCAGATAATTTCCTCTGTAAAATGTTTTCAGACATATCAAATCAAAGCAGACTTTCAGCAAGTTAGTGGATGTTAACAAGTTGTGGGGAGCAGTTGATATGCTGGAGGGCAGGGCTGCCATTCAGCAGGACCTCGAAGTTTGGACAAATGGTCAGGGAGGAACCACATGAAGTTCAACATAGGCAAAGGCAAAGTACCACACCTGGGGACGAATAACCTCACTCACCCACACACGCTGGGGACCAACCAGCAGGAAAGTGGCACTGCAGAAAAAGACCTGTGGGTCGTGGTCATCTACAAGTTGAACACAGATCAGCAGTGTGTCCTTGCAGAAAGAGGTGGCCAAACTCGTCCTGTAATAGCAAGAGTGTAGCCAGCAGTTCAGGGGAAGTGATCCTTCCCCTCTGTTCATCACTTGTGAGACCACATCTAGGTACTGTGCCCAATTTGGGGCTCCACAGTATAAGACGGACATTAGTATACTGGTGCTCATCCAGCAAAGGCCACCAAGCTGATCGGGGGCCAGAGCACAGGACATACAAGGAGAGGCTGAGGTAACTGTGTTTGTTCAGAAAAACGATTGAGGGGGGATCTCGTTGCTGTATGCAATTTGGAAAGTAGAGAAGATGGATCCAGACTCTTCCTGGAAATGCACAGTGGAAGGATGGAAGGCAATGAGAAAATTTTGGAACACAGGAAATTTTGACTCTATAAAAATTTGTTTGTTTGTTTGTTTGTTTTAGACCATGAGGATGGTCAAACACTGAGCAGGCTGCCTGAAGAGGTCGTGGAAACTCCATCCTTGGAAATACTCAGAACTTGACTGGATAAGACCACGAGCAACTTGATAAAACTGGATGTGCTCTGATCAGGATTCTGCAGTGGATGAGCTCTGGAGGCCCCCCGCAATCCACATGACTCTGTGATTCCACTGTTATTACCTACTTTTAAAAACTTGAGTCTGAAGTTAGTCTCCCTCTGAAATGGTTCTTCAGTTCCTTGCTGGAGGACCAAACCTTTTTCAGAAGCTAATGCTAGAGGAAGTTAAATTTATTGTTTCCTGTAAGCAGCTACAGGAAAGGGGACAGAGATAGAAGGCAGCAGTAACCTAATTATATAAATTTTAAAAAACTTCAGAGTACAAATATTCTGTGAATATACACAAAAGAAAAAGAGTTCAGGACATGCAATTGTTTGTAGCTCTAGCAGACCCACAACAGCCAGGAGATGCCAAAGACTCCTTACACAATGAGGCCTTATCCTTTCCTCTTAGCAGGTAGTTGCAGTATAGTCCTGGTTTGCTGCCATTGTCTGCAGTTGCCTCATCAGTGGGCACCCATTGGGTTTGAGAAAGGTGGAGGTTCTACTTCAAAAGATAAGGATCAAGTGTCTTCTTGCCTGTATATGATATTTACACAAACACAAAGATTATTAAACATTTACATAGATCTTAAAAGTCTGCAAGATGTCGGATTCTTACAACTTCCTTGCACAGGTATAAATGACTACGCAAAGTGCTTAGCAGTGGAAAATCAAGGCTGCAATGAATTAGCTCAAAGCTAGCCCTTGTATTGTTTTTGATGATTTTTTGAACTGTGAAGTCATGTACAAACATTTCTTTAAGTTATCATGTACAATTCTATTTAAGCACTGGTGCAGAGATTTAATACTTTGCTGCTGGTAGTTTGTGTTATTTGCAACATGTGAATCACCATTTGCCAATAGGAATATTAACTTTACTAGGCCACCTTTGGCCCTTGTTTTCTCTTAAACAGATCTTCCTGCAAATTTTTAGAAACACTGCTGTGATGCAAATAAAAGTCTTCGGAGAATGTAGAAAGAATCAAATGTTCGCATGCATTAACTGATTTAGCTACAGTGTCTTTTTGAAACCCAATAAACAATGAAACTGCAGATATTAAAATGTGCCCTTTCAGACACTATATATCACGTTCTGCTTTCAATTCCCCTGGGGCAGCCCAACTGCATGTAGAAAGCAAGTTATAGCTGTATATAATTTAAGTTGCTCTTTAGAAAAACTCAGCTTTTTAATATATATCAGAATTTGCAAAAATAGCGAAACAAACAAACAAAGCAAAAGATAAGCCAAGATCCAATACAAGTCACGTTTGAATTCTGGGACATTGCTAGGTTTCCATCTGTCTAGAGAACAGTACAATGCACTCATGTGACTATTCACCGAAACGAGTTTCAAAAATCATCAAGCGCTCTGCTCTCTCATTATGCAGGTGGTGTGTGATGCCAGATGCAAAATAATTGATACGGTTTCAAAGTTCCCTGGATCATGTCACAATTCATACATTTTAAAATACATAGGAACTCATAATCTATATGACAGTGCCTGAGAGAATCTGTTCTTTTCATTTATTTTGCAACTGCCTTGATAATCAAAAACTATTTTTAAATTCAAACAATAACTCACATTCTGTACAACTGTAAATTCTGATTCTTATACATATCTATTGGAATCTTAGAGATATAATTATAATACTTACAAAAATAATTTTAAAATTACTTGGAAGATAAATTATTGTAACTCCAGAATTACAAAGTCAAACAAACAGGATCCTAGCAGTAACTTAAAAGCCCCGACCCATAAGACATAGAGTTTATTAACAGTCTTTCAGGGGAGATGTTCCTATTTTGTGTATCTGGTAATTACAGTTTATTTATAGCACATGAAAATTAAAATATTTCACCAGGTTTATTCAGTCATTTAAAGCGAATCTAGAGTGGTTAGTGATATTGGCAGAGATGGCATCACCTTTCAGATCATGTTGCATTGCTGATCTCACCATTTAATGAGACTACTGAAGGAAAACTGATGAATAGAAATGCTATGTATAAAGGAAGGCTGAGGGAGAGTAAAGATACAACACAGTGTAAATACACAGACTAGACTTGGGGGCTTGAACTTTTTGCTTGTGCACAGTGCTTGCTCTCTGAGATGCTAACACAAGTGAAATAAACTAAAAATCCATGAATATTTCTTTATTGAAACTATTTTTTTCCAGTAGTTTCAGATAGTTATTTTGGAACTGTATATCAGTTAAGCATCTAAACAACAGTAGCCTAAATTAGAGAGGACTCATTGCAGGTGAGAAGCCTCAGAAATTTTCTCCAAAAAATCTAATGTGGTAATCACAAAACTTTAAATACTAGGGAAGAGGAGGTTGCAGATGTGTCACCACCAGATAGGAAAGATCAAGGAAGGAAGAAGAGCGCTCATGCTGTCAGCAAATCAATGACACTGATGGCATGTGTTTTCCTTTCTGCAAACATTAGATTGCACATATTTCATCAGCACACTGGCTATGGATCTGCATTTAGATGCTGCCTTTTACATCAGCAATGGCAACTTAAAAAAACAAGGTCCAATTCCTGTTTTTTTTTTTTCAAATAAGCAAAGTTCTCATTAATTTAAGCAAAATTTGACATGTGGAAGTTTCAGCGGCATCCCACTATTTATAATAAAGGCTGCAGAGTAATATGCCCTGGAATATTCTGGTTGAAAACAATTGCCTGTGAGTCCACATAAACATCCTTAGAGATTCCTCTTCTTCCTTACCAGCTACTTCTAGAGTACATTCATCTACCTGTTAGACTTGTAGTTAAGAGTTTTAATTTAGAGTTCTCATTAATCATCAGATAAGAACTGCACAGCCACAGCCTTGTCCTCACCAAGAACATCTTGTGAACTCCCTGCATTTACTTTAAAAGATTCAACTCAGCCACTGTTACATTACTATCAATTCAGTCTATATTTCAAACACCAGTCACAATGACACCTTTAGACGTCAGGCTTTAGACACACATCATTCTGTTAAATGCAGTATTATCTTCGAGCATTCAGGCATCTGTTACTTGGGACAATTTCAGCCTTACATCCACAGGCGTGAAGATCCCCCCCTCCCAAAGCCATTTCCCTGCACAAACAGGGCAGAATTTAAGGGCTTCTAGTGCTGCAGTGTGCTAAGGCTTGAAGATATGTCATTCTGGTGATCTTTTGTTTCACAGCTAAGAGTTAGAAAGGCTAATCCAGGAGGCTTGTAAGGAGGGGATTTGCAAGCAACAGTGGGATGGAAAGAGACTTCCCCCAGCCATTGGCTTATTATAATCACAACTTGAATTGCGGCTAAAATTCTGTTATTCCTTTAAATTATAGTGGACTTGTCCATTGCGATGTTCATGCTACTATAGCTATAGCAAAGTTTTAACTAATTAACTCCTACTGAAAGTCACTGTGAACTAATCTGACTCCAAAGACACAACTGTGGAACAAGCTTGTAAGGCGAAAGTGCAGGAGTGACTGAGGCACTGATAAAAATGTGAAGATGAAAAAAAAAAGTGATTGTGCCTTTCAAACCTGGTAAAACATTTCACGTCCAAGCTTGAATTCTATGCATCTGCAAAGAAAAAAATGTCATGTATCAAAAACAGCAGAAAGAACACATTTGAATTGAATAAACCATTTTTTGGATGTAAGCTTGAATTAAATTAGTTTGATTCCCCTGTAAGTTTAGGGACTGCAGATAAGGCAAACAATTGAAGAAAGAAGACAGCAAGGGAAGGGGGGATGGATAAAGTGTGTCACTGGGGAAATAATGGAATGAGGCAAGAGTAGGATGTGAATAGAAAGAGTGAAGGATTATAAAAAGTGTGAGTGAAGTGACAGAGGGAAAACAGACAAGATAACAGTAAACAAACGACTAGAAATAGAACTGCATTGCATCACACACGAAAATGCCCGTATTAATTGTCCATTAGAAGTAAACCTGCTTCAGGGTGTAACACAGAACTCCTTCTTCAATGTTATTTATTCCATTCCCAGTAGTCCCAAAGTCTTTCACAGACTGAGGGCTCAGCTGGGGTTTTACTGACCTAACCCCCACCTTAGCTGCTGGAGCAGGTTGACCTGGATGTAGCAGAACGTTGCTCCTACTCTATGTCCTCACTGAGTGTCACACTGGAGAAGTTGCCCAGGATTTCCTGGTCAGGAGGCACAGGTGTTTGCTCTGTTCCCTTTCTCCATCCCCAGGAAGGTGGCTTGGACCACAAAAAGCTCATGTGCAAGTATGCAGTTTCCTTCTGCTGGATGAGGAACTTCTCTACTTATCTGCTTACTATCTTTGTAGAATAACCTAATATAATCTAGCTGAACTCTGGCAAGGTTCATTGCTAAAATGTAGCAGCCGCTCAGTGAACAGGGAGCTGGAGCTAAATACAAATGACAAATAAAATTTAACAAGCAATGAAAATACAGGGAGAAAAAAAATTGGGAAGGCTGCACTTATCAGTTGGAGAGAAAGCTGGCCAAAATGATAAACATCTTATTTTCTTCAAGCGCAAAAAAATTCACATATTCTATTCAGTAGCTTGATTGTTTTTGAACAGGAACATTGTGAGCTAGACAATTTTGGAAATGATATTTAGTGTGCAACTGATTCTGTCAAAATTTTGAATCAGTTGACTAATCTGGGGAGCTTCCGTATAAATACACCATCACATTGATTTTATGCCTGACAGGCCTGACAACTTGATTGATAAGCGATCCCATTCACCCAGACCTGCAGGTGCCTTTTGTGCTCTCCCTGCTGGAAGATGACAATCAGACTCATTAAAGGCAACACAGAACATTACCAATGACATGCTTCCTGTCAGACAAACACAGCCAATGCCTGTTATGATTTTATCTGAGAGAAATTGATTTAATCATCAGCCTAAGATTTAACCTATTGTTAATAATGCAATTTAAAGCTTTTCTTTCCTGTTTCTGATCAACCTAACTGGAATTTAAATGTGTAGAAGTGACGTGAACAAGCTCATAAGGGGCAGAGTTTATCTTTTCTCTCTGTGCCAGTCTCTTTGATGTTTGCTGTGAAGGACTAATTTTCATGATTCCAGAAACCACCTTGCTTGACTAACAGTGAACAAGAAACAATTTACCAAAGGTATTATGTCACATATTGCTGTCTTAATTTTGGTTTTACAGAAATTTCATGTTATATGAGTTTGATGCATTTAGAGGATATATATAAAAAGCTGACAGGTTGAGTAAAACTATGGTAACATGCATATGCTGCATAAATGATCTATTCATTTGAAGCTTTTTTCTCTGCTTTGTTTTTATCCAACACTGTTTGGAGCTCACTTTAAATTACCTTAGTTTAGCATTTGTGAAAAAATACTGTTTTCAGAATGATTTAAATAAAATATTCTTCTATATCACTGCCAATCTGTGATATAAAATTATTTGTTGTGAAAGATCTGAGCCAAACTTCATGTATTCTGGTAATGGCTTTCAAATATTGCCATTATTAAAAATATTAAAATGAGGTTCTAGTATTAAAACCAATTATGTAATAAAAACACCTTCTTACTCAACATATGAGTTCCTCTTTTGTCTCTGACTATACATCTGCTCCTTGGGATCAGATTCTGCCACCCTAACTCACACCCAAACAGTATTTTATTTGGTGAACAACTGTTAATAAAATATCATTTTATGAGAGGTTTACACCTAATGCCCACCTATTATTAAAAATAGAAGAAGATAGCAGTGCTTTTTTGGTGTTCCTGTTGAAATGTCATTAACTTTCCAGGAATATGGAATATGGAGTGTTCTGAGGGGAACAGGAGATAGGGTGGGTTCACAGATCTGTTAGGGAGGGCATGCCATGCCCACAGGACAACATTGCTAGCCAAACTGAGGAGACACTCAGAGACTTGAATGCACAAACAGAAGGTCCTTAAAAGTTTTACAGACAGTTTGAAAATCATTTGTGAAATTGGTGTTTGTGTGGTGAAGATACTAAGTAAGGAAACTGAGTGACACTGGAACTGGAGGAGTAATCCATGTGCTCTAAAGAGAAGTGAAGATGAAAGAATTACTGCGACCAAGACTGCAGAAGATAAAAATATTGAAAACAAACCATTTTTGATTTCTTGACAGAAAAGTAGATTCTTGCGCCTAAATGCCTGGGAGATGCATTTTGTTTTCTTGTTACTCCATGTTTTCTTTTGTGGGCTGGGTTCCCTGGCTGGGCTACGGCTCCCAAGACCTGATACACCACTTGCATTTTTGACATATCTATCAAGGAAGACCATGTGCATAGTCCAACCCAGGATCCTGATTATACGCAAGGCATTATCTTGGATTTAAATTGCAGGCATTAAGGAAGATTTTTCAGTTCCAGAGTTGTCACCTGGAGGACAGAGGGAGCACAATATCATCCAAGATATTTCACAACTGGGGGGGGGGGGAAATATTCATCAGTATCTGAGCTAGGAGCTCAGTTTTTTTCCTGCTACGTTTTACATTAGAGCAGACAAGCAAAGATAGTGTTATGGTGACAAGTCATGACACAAGACTGGAAAGGGAGGTTTTCATTCATCAGTGGAAAAATGACAGGTGAAAATGTGCCATAGGTTGATTTTTCCCCAGGATGGCTATACTGGGAGTGTACTGGGGAACAAAGAGAGAATCACATAGACCCCCTAAAGCAGCAATTGGAGAGTTAGGAATAGAAGATAGTAGGATAGTAGGAAAATAGGGACCTTTAAAAACTATGAGAGAAAGGATTTAACCATCAGTGACACAGTCAAAACAACGTGGCTGAGGTTTTACAAGACAACTGAAGAAAAAGCTCACTAGAAAATGGTAAAATGGCAGTTTCGCTGCAGTGGAAGTCAAAATGGGAGAGCTTTAGTAAGGAGTGAGAGAAAAGAAATTGCTCTAAAACCCTGGATGAATTTAAAGGTGAAGAGAATAAGGGAAAAAGGTCTGGTAATGGATTGGGGGAATCACTAGTACATTCTGAGGAATTAATGGGCTGCATGATATCTATAGTTTAAGGAGAATTGAGATATATGTGTATCAAGAATATAAGTAAGTTATTTATTGACTTGTCAAAGAATTTCTATACATATGTTTTGATCATAATTCAGATTATACTTTAGAAATGGTTTCTGCTAACATTAAAGGGTAAATATGGATTTTCACTGTGCTTGCAGCAAGGCTTAGATACAAACATTTTCAGCAAAGCATTTTAACTCCATTATTTAGACACATGCAAGTTACCACAGAATAACCAGTCAATGGGTCTTATATGAGTTGTGGTAATTGTCCAAGGGTCACTCTTAGAATAGCAAATGCAAAGTCATATGAGTTTGTTCAGTGCTGGTTCATCACAGGCTAAATTAATTTGATTTCCTTTCAGTTTGGTATGGACTTGGAGGCACATAAATGGATAGTTAACCCATGGTAATGTGTTTAAAGATGTGAGCTCACAGTGTTAAATTATACAAGTAAATCAGAATAACTTTTTTAATTTGGTAAGTCACCTTTAATATGTCAATGTCACAGTGATCAGTTAAAAGGTGGTAAAAGTGAAGATTTTCTTCCACCACTACTACTACTACTACTACTACTACTGATTTTTAATGAGTTCTCCCTATAATATTTGTAAAGTAGTGACCCATTTTTTAATAACATGGTACTTCTATCCTACAGGGAATCTTATAATAATAGTTTCTGCTTCCTCTTGAAAAATCTGAAAAGCTTATTCCCTAATTCTGTTAGAAATCTCTAATGATTCATGCATATTAAATCCAAACAAACCACCTGGTTTTGATTGTTTCCTAATCCTTCTTAAAATCAGAGGCCCATTATCAGTGGCCTCTGCAACAGAACTCTGCAATTAGAAATCCACACAAGCTTCCCTCTTTGTCATCAAGCTGTGTGTGTCTGCTCCGAGAAAATTGCTACAGCTGTCAGCTTAAGTGCAATGACAAATAAGCTTCTCTGCATATTTGGTTCCAGCTAGTTTTGCTCAATTCAGTATGACTTCACCGGCATGACAAGTTATACAAGTGTTACCAAAGAGTAAAAAAGACAAGCTGTCAGGTATTTACCATAGGTTAACCCTACGTGGGGCTACACACTGTCTCTGGGTTTAGCCCCATGGTCATCAGAGAGCAGTACTCTTTCCAAAGTTGTTGGCAGGGTGCTGCATAGCATGTTGCTGTTTCTCCTTTTTTCTCAGGGTTGTGTACAATTTTACCTCATTATTTTCTGATAATAATACCTTGCAATTTGAAGAAATGCTGATCTCCCACTCTGTTTATCAGAGCAGAAGAGGTTTTCCCAAACCACCTGTGATTTGCAGGGTTCTGTCTACAGCTATTTCTGATGAAAACTGCACACCCCCACCCTAAAAAGTACCAGAGTAAGAAGTCTCTGAAGCAATTTAGTTACTTCTGAGGAAACAATTCTAAGAACAGAGGGGACTGACATTCCCAGCTATCATGTCTTCTCCTCTAAGAAATCTGAAGGAGTTGGACCAACTGTTATTAAGTCTGCTGTGAGCTGAGTGCCTACTTCAGCTGAAAAACTCAGCCTGTGGCAACTACAATGACAGATTTTAGCATTTCCAGTGATACTCAGTACCCTCAGAAAAAACTAAATCAAATAATGGGGACTTAAAAGTGCCAAGGAAATATACCAATGGGGCAGGGGAGAAGAGACTGAACTTGCAGTCTGAAGAACAGTGCTTGCTATTAAAGCTGATAATTTGCATAATAGAAGTCTCTTCTGTGCTCATAACTGTTCTTTTTTGCTGATAGTGGCAGCTCCAATAAAGCAATACTGAATATGAGTCTACAGCCATTGAAGACCAGGGCAAACCATACTGAGAACCCTTCTGGAAGTGGGTGTATTAAACGTGTTTCAGCCGCGAGATCTAAATTGAAGGAAAGTCTGGGTCTGCAGTGCTCATTACGCCTAATTTGATTATTTCTTCAGCAACGGATATGTTGTTTTCATTGCCAAGCAGCAGGGGCACTTCCAGAATGCTCTTAAACTGTTCAAAGGAAATAACGAGTTCTGAAAGAATCTCCTTCTGACATCTCGAATCCATCATATCTGTATTAAACAGATAGTTTCTTGTGTTTTAATCAGTGATACTCAGGAGTAGGGAAAACCTGTGAATGTACGGATGAATCAGAGCTGAGTCTAATTAGCTATCTTCATAGAACCTTTTTTATGTGTACTCCAAAAAAATGAAACTCACAACTGTAAGTGATAATGATTATTAGTCTATACTTTTTCTAAGAGAAACACTGTTTTTTATTCTTTTCCCCAGCCCTAAGTTTTTTAAGCATTTCAGTTAATTCACTGAACACACAGGTACAGATGAACAGCCTGCTAAGAATGCAGGAACATGTCAGCTGGTGAGAAGCTGCATCAACTAGAAAATGGAAATGGAGCTCCAAGACTCATTTCTTTGAAGCTGATTTCCACAGGGCATTTTTTTTTTAATCTGTTGAATACTCATAAAATAACAAATAGGCTGAAAAAAACAATGTTGATATTTCTTCAGAGGCTCTCATTGCTCTTGCCCACATCCTCTTTCTTTTGCCACCTGCCCTAAAGCAGCCACATAGTCAGCTGGAACTGGTTAAACCTTTGTAGACTGCAGCATCTTGTTTGCAACTCATATCCTGGAAGGAAACAGGCAAGAGCTAAAGCAGTGGTTCCTAATGTTTTTTGGAGTTCTGAGCTGATTTTTCTTTTTGAGTTGCTGCAACTACTTTTGCCTTCTTTCATTCTTCTTTTGCCTCCTGAACTGCTTGCCTCCCCATCTCACCCCTTGAATGCTACAGCTTCCTTCAAATTCCCCATCTTGACTTTGTGAGGGATGTTACCATCTTGAGCTCTGCACCACATCACATGTTCAATTTTCATGTTCTTCTAGAAGGGGACATGTTATTATTTATGAACACATCTGAAAAAAAGAAGTTATTCCATCTCCCTCGCCAGTCAGTGGCCTTCCTGAGGAGAGAGCTCCAATGGAGGCCTGTTCAGATTTGGCTGTTCAGAATACATGCCATTGTCTCCTAGGAGCTGATGCTCATAGCGTGTTTCAGAAAGGCCACCAGTGAGCTCATCACACCTTTCCATTATTGCTACCTTCAATTTTAAGCAGTTACAGCTCTGTTCACTGCTATCTTATTACCAGCCTTCCTTTGATGTTTCAGAGGCAGGAGAAAATATCTTTCCTTTGTGAGTGCAAATTAGCTGCAGGTACAAAAAGAAATGTAACAGCTTGTGGAAAAACTGGTTTGAACCAATAATCTGAAAGACTTGCAAGTATTAGAATCCCATCATGTTGCATAGGCCTCTCCCTGTATCCAAATCCTACTATATGAAAGTAGATACTCTGGCAGTCACCCAATATTGTGTATTCCAAATGAAATCCTGTATATCAGTATATTTTATTCACATTCTGCACTAGCATCTGGCTACTTTTTGAGACAGGTCTTAATCAGATAAAGACAATGTGACCAAATCATTATATTATGTGTTTATAATGCATTCAACATATACTATATATACACATATAAATACATATACATAAACTCATTTCTATCAGCCCACTATTTTTGGCAGTCATTCACTTGGTTGCTCTTTCCCTATAATACTGGCACCTGTAACAAGGCAAACCACTTACTCCTTTGGTAAGTCTGTGAGAAACAGTTCAGGAAAACAACATGATAGAGCACAGTGTCTCCTCACCTTCAAGTCCATTCCTACACAAATCCATGTGGAGGACGAGGGGATGTGAACCTAGGGAGCTGGCTTCCCTTTTTTCCTGAGGTGCAGGTGCGACTATATTCAATCACAGTAAATTCATACGTTTATCCCTTAAATTACAGATCCCTCCATTTGAATGCCTTCAATATTCCCCTATAAAACTAACAGAGTAATCCTACTTCTCAGTGCTGACCTTGTCTCAGATAAGGCTACATGAGGCTACAAGGATGCAGATGAGAGTGCTGGTCAGGCCTGTCTTACTGTCACACTGGTCCCCATGACTTTGATGATGTGGAAGGCTGCTGACAAGTGAGGTATTTAACCAAGTAAAGAGAAAGCTTGGGATGTAAATCTCCCCTTTCTCACTACGGTAGTCAATAATTATACAGCTGTTAATTCAAGTACAGATCTAGGTTGAGGAATGTATATATATTGAAGGACAAGTGCATTTGAAATTATCTACTACTAGTTCAGCAACGACAGCCTCCATTGGCATATTTCTGCAGCTGCTGAAAAGGTGCAGTCTGATGCTTATTATTTGATTTTAACCTCACCAAAGGAAAAATATTTTGGCAAGATTTAATTTTAGGAAAACAATTAAAGTGAAAGAGTATTATTTATAATAATATGATCTAATATTTTCTGTTGCCGTGGACACAGAACAATGAAGACATGCATCAGTTTGTGGGGAAACTGTCTAAATTACTAAAAGCTTTAATAAACAAGCTAACAATTGATGTTGGAGGGCAAGCAGCCTTGCAAATGAACATAATTATGAATCTACATTCAAATCGGTGCACTAAATTACAGGTTCAAATGTTTTAGCTTCTAGACCTCCGACTGCTTGTTTTGTTGACTACCATCAAAATATTAGCATTTGTGCTTGTAATAAATCGAGCCCATGAAACTGCAGCGTTTCTTTCTCTCTCTCTTTTTTTAAAGCAGGCACTAAATGTAATTATATGTGCTGCATTCCAATATCACAACAGTAAGTGTCATTTTGGGTGCTCAAGTTATGCGAAAAGCCATTTTCATTTCTGTATTTCTTCATTAAATGGTTGCATATTTCTTATTCAACCCCAGTATCAAATAACTATCTGATTCAACATTAACTCTTAGTTCACTGATAGCTTTTTTTGCATTTTTTATTTCAGTGTGGACAGACATCCATAGGCTGGATTAATTACAATTCGCAACTATTAGTACTTCTGACTGATAGGAACTGCTGCACTTACCTTCACCGGTCAACTTCATTTGTCACAAGCTATTCAAAAGCAGCACTTGAAAAATATAGCAATTTGGAGATGCTCTGGTTTCTGAAATTAGGAAACAACTGGGTCTTAGTCTCCTTCGCATGGGTGCAAGCTCAGTGACAAGTGAGCTTTATGCTCTCTTTATCGGTTTCTCTGTCTATAAAACGGAGGTAAGAAGTGCAGCCACAAAGGATACCCTGCCCTGAAGGAAATTAAACAACTGCACAGGCTTTACTCTTCAAACTGTTGCTCCCATTTCTGTAGGTTCTGAGATCTTCACTCTATATGTCTTTTTCCCAGGTGAATAAGGAGGTAAGAAGATCCTTGCCCTTTCTCCAGTTCTCAGTGAGCATAGGGGAAGCAAGAAGGAGCAAAGAAGTCTGGACAGAACCGTAGGAAAGGCCACACTAGTTGATTGCCACAAATGGAAAAGCCTGAAAGACAGACTGGACCAGGGGAATGAATTTCATCTGTGCTCAGCTAGTTTTGTAGACCTCTAACAAGAAAAAGTCTGCCAAAATCCTGATTCAAGAAACCAATGAAAAATAATACAGTGTTAAATCTTGGGAATAAATAATTTATCCACAATGTTTGCTATGAAAGTGAATTTAGTTCATACTTTCAGTAATAAATTTATACCCAGGATTCACCATTACTGAATAGTAGCAAAAGAAATTGTAGCCTAGGCTAGACACACATAGTCAAACCATCACACTGTAAGGTCAGGCATGGTCATAAAAGTGCCTGTATCTGGCTTACCCCAAAGATTCTGCCCAACACAGCTACACTGGTTTTATTTCAGTTGGTGTGGACTAGTCCCTAGCTGAAATGACTGTGTCAGGTTCAAACATTACAAGTCTTCACTAAAGGTTTAGCTATGTCTGCATTTACTCACATTGTCCTTTTCCTACCAGCACAAGTGGGGACCATGCAACCTCCAGTATTGTGTGGATTAATTTTAAGATGGGCAGGCAACTGATTTTATAGATTATTGTTAAGAATAACACATTGAAATGATGAACTACAACTTCAGCTGCATAAATCTGCAAAGCCTCATCAATTATACTAGCTAACATCATCTGAAGATCTAATTTATCTTAACTGAAAGGAGAACAGTAGGTAATAAAAATATAAGAAAAAAATCCAGAATCTCCAATAACACTGGGACACTGGAAGGATTATTTTAACACCATATCTGGCAATAAGAAAGTATTGCACAAATTAGATAACATTTGCTGAACTAAGAGTCCTAAAGAGAAGGAAACATTGACTTGTACATACACTGAATATTATAGAACATAGAAAACAGAAGTAAAAATTGATAGCAAATGAGCAATCGGAATAGGTGAAAATTCTCTACTAGATTGATGCATACCTCTCCTGAATTACCTTTCTTACAAGTGTCCTTTTTCTTATGAATACTGAGGTCTGTATATTATTATTATTCTGTGTTTTAAGTTCATGTAGGTCGCTGAAATTTAAAAAAAACTTTTAGGAGTACAACAATAATAGGCTGGTATAGAAAAGAAAAGAAATACAATAGGAAAAAATTGCAAATATTTATGTTTTCCTTTAAATCCACTTCATCTAAAAAATTTGAAAGTGTGATTAAAACTTTCAAAATTGGATTCTAATTTGTAATGCTTTCTAAGCAAGAGTATTTACAAGTCTTGTGCTATGCAATAAAAAACTAGATTACAGAAAAATAGCTAGGTATTTCAAAATGTGTCACGGTATAACACAGAGTGTTTCTACATTATTAACCATATGCTCTCAAAAATTATTAAGGAGCTATTTTAACAGAAACCAGTGTTCTTGGATAAGCAAATACTGCCAGAAACCATGGTTTGAAGAATAAAATCACAGAATAGTATCACAGATGTGTGATAAAAATCACAAGAATGATTCATAAATTGTACCAAACAAACAACCACAGTACAGAGGTGGGCAGTTTGAGAAGTTCAGAAACAGAATTCTTTCCTATAATCTTAGATTTTAAAATCAGAGGGGGGCTGTATATTCAAATGCCTAAAACAAGTCAAAGAGCACCATCAGCTAATTACAGAGTTAAGCCCTTAAATTTAACTTTGAGCTATCACAGATATTTAAGACTCAGGTATTATCAGGGTTTTAGGTGACAGAGAAATTGCCACACTACAAGGTAATGTATTGCTTAATTATAGATTCCAGCTATTTAGTCATACTTTTTTGGTGGTTAAAAAGCTGTCTGCTATCAGAAATCTTCTGCTATACATAGTATAGACTACTGCCAAGTCAACTTCAGTCTCTTCTTTGACTTGTAAGAACACCACAGGAAATGTCTTTACAGTTATCAGAATAGTGTCACCAACTGTTGTACTTTCTTAAAATGCTCTTATTTGGATGTAGGTGATTACATAACARTTCTGACATTTTTCTTGTTCTGTTTTTCAAAAGTAAGTTTCTAGATCTCAGGATAGCAAAAGAAAACTTTGAACATATGGGTAAAACAGCTAAGATGATTAAAAAAAAGAAGTCTTAAAAAAATTTCATGATCTCATGATTGAGCCAAAAACTCTTGTATTTTCAAAATCTTGTTCATGATTTTGGCAATACCAAAACAGTTTTCCAGTACCATATCATCAAGACCTTTGTGGATGGAGAATCACATTGTGTTCTGGGTATGGAAGGGAGCTGATGTTACATGAGCCTTCCCAAACTCTGTTTTCCCTAAGGAGGGAACTATTATCTTGTTATCTCCTTGCCCTGAGGCAGCATATACTTGCTGAGAAACATTTGTTTCTGTTCTTAACACGTACTCTTGAAACTACCTAATGAAGGAGCTTTCACTCCCTATAGAAAGTTGTATGTAGTTTTTCACTACCCTAAGATATTAAAGAAAAATACAGAATGAATTTTGTCTTTTCTTTTTTCCCTCTAAAAATGGTGTCAAAGCCTTCTTTTTTTCCCTAAATAAACTTCTCTGTACTTTCATGCAGTATTAGTTTGAGGAATGTCGGACAGTGGGCATAATTCAGAATTCATTGATTTCTATGGGAACTAGATTGATTCTCTTAGGCCAAAGCCCTGGAAGAGTAAATGCAGCTATTTCAACAAATAATTTGTTCTGCCAAAGAGGCCTTCAGACTTCAGATAAGCGCAAATACATAATCTCTCTCACAGCACTACGGAGCTGCTGGAAAGAAGGCTCTGTTCTTGCAGAACCATATTCTCTGTATGAATACTTGCAGTTCAGAATTCAAAATCAGTTTCCCATGAATGTGCTCTGGATTTATATTAAATTCACTATTTCAGTTACCTTGTTTCCTAGAATATCCTCAGAAAGAGAACAAAACCCAAAACAAATACAAAGAGAATCCATTCATTTCTTTTCTTTCTGTCCCAACAGAAATTTTATGCATTAGTTTCTCAGTTCAGGAAAATAGCATAATTCAAATCCTTTCTGTTTAACCTACAGTTGCAGAATGTCAATCTAAGACTTTTTAGGCGATTTTAAATAAGTGCTTTTGATGTGACTATACAGTAGATGAAGAATAGACATTTTAATTACAGTTTTAGTAGGAGTAGAGCATAAACAAGGCTTGCTTTCACTATTTTCCAACAATATTCTTTTAATCTGTATAACATTAATATTGTGTGAGCTAGTAGTCTAGACTAAGCGGCAGTATATAAAAGAGTCTAAATTGTGCTGTGGCTACAATCAAACCTGATTAAGTAATGCCTCTGCATAGCATAGCATAATTTCACCACAGTTGGAAAGAGCAGCTAAAAATACGGCTGTTCAGAGAAACTCTATTGTAACTCTTTAGATGATTTGATATTTAGCAGTGATGGTTCCAGCTTTCAAGGATAACTTCTATTCCTCATATGAAGGAGTCCTCAGCAGACAAATGGTGAAACTGTCCCTGCCTAATGTCCAAAGCATGCACTGGGACAGAAGAAGAAAAGTGTCCAGGTGCCAAGTACTCTGAGATCGCCAGACAATATAAAGTCCTTCGGAGACTATTATTCCCTGATCCAAGTTAAAGCTCAGTCACTCAACCGCTTTGGCAATCTGGAGCAGGAACATTGAATCAGAAACCTGTATGACCTCCCCAGCAGCTCCAGCCTGTAGGCTGTTTCCAACAAACACTGTATGGAATAATCTCCTACACAGAACAAAAACATCTGCAGAGATCACAGTTTCCCTCATCTTCTCCCCTGCGCCTGAACCACAAAGGATATGATTCTGTTGCTGTCCCAATGCAGGAGCCTACAGTCTTGAGCTCAAGCCATAGGAGCTTACTTTTTTAGTTTGGGAGATACCCAGTTCAAACTCAATGTATCAACTAAAATTGCATAGTCGTTGAGTAATTCTGGAATAAACGTACACTTCTTATCCGCATAATTTACAGCTTATCTGGTATTCTTTGCTTTCTGTATTTTCTTGCCATGTTCCATTAAATCTCTTCCACCACCCACTTTGAAAGTGTCTGCCCTTCAGAAATGTATGAAAATATCTATACAAAAAACTCAAAGGATATACATCCAAAATTTCTTTCCAGGAAGGCCATAAAAGCTCATTCATAGACAGTTAAATAAAATATCAATTAAAAGAAATATTTGGAGAACAAGAATTTTTTTTTGTTTGAGAGGTACTTACTTAAAAGGAATTGTTCCTGCAATTTGGCCCGCAGCACTTAATCAGCATTTGAACAAGTCCATGTTCCCATAGAATTAAATGCATCTTTTACCATTAATTATAGTAACAGTGATTGATTCTATGCCACTGATGCCTGTGGGAACACACCCAGATAATTTCACAGGCTGTGGGACCAGGGCTTAGAAACACTATTCAGCAAGATGACCAACTCCAGAGTCACGAGTAATCAATTCCCGTAACGTCAGCGTGCTCTTACTGTACTGTCAAAATTAAGGTGACTTTCCCACTGCCTATAAGTAGGAGCAGGATGAAACCCTCTTGCTTACGTATCTTGCAAAACATAAAACCATATTATACATATGTAGTCATTTCTATGCATCAAATTGAGCTAGCCCTGGATTTGATAAATACAATTTCACACCTATGAACTGAGGGCACAGATTTACAGGTTAGTAGAAGCTCCTTTGAAAATGAATTTCATAATAATGTTTCAGTCCCTGAGGCCAAGTTTTGCTGCCTTTCTTAATGAACAGTAATTTTCCACAAGTCAAAGCCATGGGACAACAAAGATGCTACTGAGTGATAGTATGGCATAACTGAAGGTAAACACAGACAGCGTCTTCTAATTTGGGCAATATGGGTAATAACCTGCTCTGCAGCAAAACAGGTGAGCTTACCCAATAGAAGAATTTACCTCTTTTATTATTTACCACAGCACCGCTGTTCATAAAAAACAGAATTACAGTTTGGCCTTTTGTGATGGCAGCTGATACAAAAAAAAAAGAAAAAAAAAAGGCAGACATTTAATGGAGAATTATAAGAGAATATTGATGACAAACAAATTATTTGAAAATCTATCAGAATGCAAATAGACTGAATTATTCATTGTTACTACTATGCTTCTTGGGCAAATGCTAGCTCTTTAAAATGCTTCCTATTAATAATTGTCATGTTATGATGCTGCTAGAATTGATACATTTCTGTTGTATTACAGCAATGTGAACTAAAATATTTTTGCTATGATTCTCCAAACCTGAATAGCTCCATCACTACGAAATTGAAAAGTGACAGGTCTATAAATCTATCAAGTTACTATTCCGAATTTCTAGCTCAAGTTCAGTCTTCCATGGCAATAATCTGAGCACTCTTCCATTCTTAAATATTTCTTCCAAGACATTACCCAATGGACCTCGTGTGAAATTTTAATTCTTGTGTTTGCTACTGACCATCTTTTGAAAGTCATTCAGCAGCCCAAACAAGCAGGAAGGTGTCTAGAAGGATTTTTGAAAGCACTTAGATTTCAAAAACACATAGATTTAATATGGATGCTAGATATTTCTATTCAAAACTTCAGCTAGCTTCACTCTCTTTATCTTTACAACAAAACAACTGGCCTTTGCTGACTGGTTCACTGATAATTCAGTAGTAAACAGTCTTTCAACTACTGGTGCAAAATTCTTCTGTAATGGAGAGTCAGTTTTAATCTTTTTCTTGCTGATAAGACTTAGAAATATGGTGATCTGGCAGTGTTCAGTCCTTATATCAAGTCACTGCTTAAAAGCACCTGAGGCATGGCTGAAGAGAGAGCATAAAATCAGGGATAATGAATTGTGCCAGTCATTGTTGCTTTGTTATGAATGAGTTACGAGCTCACCAAATTTCTTTACGTTTTTAGATTTCTGGCAAAATTCATGTGAAGATCCCTAGTCTATGGCTGGCACGTCATCAACTCATCCCACTATGGCATCCTCCTCAGCTTCTCTCATAACAGTAAAGAAAGGGAAAGCACTTTGAACGATTCTTGTCCATTTATAGTTTTCCCCCAGTTCTAGCATTTCTGCTGTCAGTGTTCAGTCTTCCTGCTGAGGCCAAAAAATTCAGTAGACTGGTTCTTTTATATGAACAATGGTATAAGTGAAAGTGGAGTCCCCTGTTCCTCATGCAGCTCAAATTCATATTTTTATCCCTATATTAGGTGCTAGTATACCAGGATGTATCAGTTACTTGGTGGGTCACTGTCTTGCTTTGGATGGAAGACCTCCTGCCACTGCATGTTACACAGTGTGAACTGTTATTTAGATAGGTACATATGACATATTATTTCAAAAGCAAAGCAAAAAGCAAACAAACAAAAAAGAATTGTGCATAAGCAAAAGTCTGTAGGAACCTGAACAACACATTTCATTGAGATGGTTGTTGAGTCGGAGACTGTCCATATTAAAATCCTGGACGATGACAGTAAGAGATCACTCTCAATGGGATTGTTATTTTGAGGCTGAATGTATTTTTTTTTAATGTCATACTTTCAATTCTAAATCCATTGGTGCATCTAGAATATATTTATATATGTTTTCTAATACTTTGCTTTATGGAGGTATTCAAGCAGAACAGGAATTTTCCCACAGGGAATGCTGGCAAGGATTTCATGGTAAACCGTTTACTTTCCTGCTCAGCTTTGAGCATGGATAATAATTTAGGAGGAGGTATGTAAATGCCACATACTTAGTTTCCTGTGATTTTTTTTGGGGGGAGCGGGGGGACAGACATCCTGTAGGTGTCACTCCCTTTTACATCTTCAATTCTTCTTTAAATATATTTACAAGAATTGCAGTAAATACATGATTAGTAGAGAGGAGGTAGAGTGGAAAAGATTTTTTTTTAATAATGTTTTGTGTGACAATCCTGACAAGATTATTATGGAAAAAAGTGTATCCATCAAAATTAGATCGGCTTTTAATACTTTTGGAGAGAATCTGGTCCCAGCCAGTAAAACTTCAAGCCCACCTAAAAGGTAGGGACATTTAGAACTTACGTTTTTAGCTTAGGACCAATTTTTCTAATATACTTTTCAGGAACTACTCTTAGAGCTGTTTATATTGGAGGTCTTGGCTACTTTCATTGTAAGCTGTTTGCACGAGGAACCGTCTCCTGTGGCGTTCACAACACAGCCTAATCTCACTTGGACTTTCAAGCACTGCAGTATTACAATGAAGAATTAGCTGGGGATAATTTCCTAGAAAATGCAGAGTTTGCCTTTCCCTAACACACAGTATGGGGTTGTCTGCCTCCCCTGGGGGATGTTTTGTTTCCCCTAGCATACGGTGTAAGAAATTGTAAGAATGGTCATTATGGTCTTGCTACAGGGCTGTCTAGTATCCTGTTTCCAATGACTGACAGTAGAGAGTGCTTAGGGAGAAGTACAAAACAGCATTTGTAGAGTGATCTTCCATGATAGCAGTGTTACTGTCTCACTTGATGTTGTTAGTTGTAAATTTTGTCTTCAGTGTCTGACTTTAATACCTCTGATCTTTTTTCTTAAGCTTTCAGTGATGCAGTTACAGATTTTCCTTCATTTCTCAAACACTGAAATTTGAAGGAGCCAGTCTTTCACAGAACAAAATTTTGGAGTGCAATGCTGGGGGATGTTTTGACATCCCTTGAAACATCTGATCCTTAATTATTCTTGCTCAAAATAAAATGTTATAAGGCATTTTTGTATCATCCTTGTCCCTTTTAAATCAAGAGAAACTGAAAAATAATATCCTTTCTAGCAGATGATTTCCTCTTAACTGGAGAAAATGCTGCAGCACATTTCTTATGAATCAGACAATTTTTATATTTAAAAAAAAGAAAAAAATACCCCAAACCTGTCTTGTCGAGAAAATAATTAAACATCTTTCAAGGAATATATATATATATATATACACACAATTTTATGCCCAAACACTGACTTCTTCAGAATTTAACAACAAAACATACAGTGGGCTGCAGAACACTTAAGTAGATTGTGAGCTACATTTTTGTGTGTGTTCAGCTGTAGTCTCATAGAGTTTAGGGCTGAAGAGGCAATAAATAGTTTAGATAGAATCACCTAGATAGAACAATCTGAATCCTAAATCCTTTTTGACTTCAAATCAGTGTAAGTAAGAGAATTGACACAGCTAAAAAGTAAGATCCTTAGAGCCCTGGTGACCCCATCCAGGGCCTTGCCTTCAACTGTAGTTGATCTCTGATCTTTCACAGAAAGAGAAGAGATTCCAAAATCTCACAGTGCCCAAATAGTCAATTATGTATCAGGAGAAATAAATTGTATCAGATTCCAGCAGACAACTGACTGAAGCTCAGAAGCATGAAATTTGGTTGTAATCAGTGCCTTAATGCAGAGCTGTAAGAATTATCAGCATACGGAAGGCGTTGCAGTCAATCTTTTGTTCTTCAAGATCTGTTCAAGAGGGAACTCAACAAGCAAACTTAGTTTCATAGATTCCAGGGACAGAAAAGATTGTTGTGTCCTTTCAGCCCAACTTTTCTACCCTATTACAGGCTGAAGAATTTTTCAGTAAAGTGTAATTAAATAATATCTTTTAGGAAAAGAATGAATCTCATTTAAAAACCTCTATATGGTGATGAGTTTGAAGACCTTACTAAGAATTATATGCTCACACGTCTTTCTCAATAAATGACAATTATGGAAGCCATGATGCTCTCAGGATATGAGGAGGGCAAAGCTTGTAGGGTGAAACCATTTATTAGACCAATGGAAAGAACTGGAAAAAGAAGAGCTTGTGGTATCTGAAAGCTTATGTGTTTATTCTAACCCTAACAGTACATCTAATAAAAGATCCTACTCTGCCTATAAACTTTCCATCAGATAAGGGTATTGTAAAGAAACCTTGGTATGGTAATATGATCTTTCTTGGGGATCGCTAGAGCAGACTATTATCTCTTCATTCTCTTGTACACAGTATTGCTTTTCTTTAGAAGTGCAAATATAATAATTTCTTCTACCATTAAACTAAATATTGAAACTCTAATTTATCAAGTTGCTACATGTAATTAAATTTTTTATCTATAAAACCCATGTACCTCGTCAATCCTACTGACTGACTGCACAGCTTTCACAAAAAAATTGTTCTGCTCATGTGAACAACGCACTAAAAACCTAGAGACAGAACAGGGATGACCCGTGTTCCAGCAAACCCGCTAGAAAATATATCAGTGCACCCTGGGATGGCACAGCTGTATTTGCTTCAGATGAATATTATTACCCTGTGCTTGGCTGTGTGAATTTAAGTGGAAATTAAGTCTCAACAGGAGACCGTACCCATTACTGCAAGGTATCAATTTTAACGCAATAAAGTGATATCTTTTGATAAATATCTGGCTTATACCTAAACCATCACCATTCCATTTAACACTCTTTTACAGTGTACCAGAGGCTCACTCCAATATGGAAACTACTCACTGCTTCCAAAGAACAGCAGGGAAATCCCATGAAAACTGCAATTAAAATAACTATAAAGAATTAAAATAGCTCTTGGGCACTTTTTATTATCGTTGTTTTTGGTTGTCAAGGGGAAAAACTGAACAAAGAAAAAGAAAGATGTGCTTCCAGCAATAGAGAAAGCATTTAAAAGGATCTTGTAAACAAGCAGGCAACAATTCATTCAGGGTTATACATTCATCAGGAAAAAAAAAAAAAGAAGCAATGCAGTAAAAGGCCTCCAATGGAGAACTTCCTGTAGGGACTGCAAAGTAACCTGCAGCAGCAAAACTGTACTATGATTAACTAATGGCATCTGACAAAAGAGACATTTAGAGGTGTCTCATTCTTCTACCTGCAGCCATAATGCCACCTAAAGAGAGAATATACTTCTCTTGTCATTAAAAGTCTCAGAACGGCTGGATTTTTTCATGTTAAATAAGACCGATGGAGTTTCTTTTCACAGACTCTGCCAGTTGCTTCTTATTCTGCTGAAAATTACTACAAGCAGTGAGACTGTCAATTAAAGACCTGTTGTGGCAACTTCATCTGGGCAGTAATCTCAAACAAAACCTGAGGCTATAAACTCATTTTACACTAACCACTAACAGCCATTGGTCATTACTGTACTGATTTAGATAGCCCTGAAAGGTTAAAGGCTTCCTGTCAGTCTTTTCAGATATGCAGTCTCCTCTCTGGGCCCATAATGACAGGATCTGGAGACAAAGAGGTAACTTTTTAAATGGTCTGTTTTAAAAAAGACCGACTAGCAAAGAGCTCTTACATTTCATGTAAAACAAGCAAAGCAGTATTTCATTGCAGCTATAGTCACTGCACCAAAAATGAAGGAAGTGGTCAGTGTGACATTAGGCAGAAGAGAGGATTAACAAGCTGTTTTCAATACATAAATATCCGTTGTTGCAGTTGTCACTGAAAAGATTATTTGCTTTGGTACTACTGAACACCTGCAAATGGAAGACCTAACTTTTGGGGACTACTCAGAGGAACTTTCTGTTCACCATAGAGATGTTACCCTCTCCAAAGTGGTTTCTTCTGAGCTGGTAGTATGTTTCTAATTTGCAAAATTAGGTGGGTTTTCAGGAGATAGCAAGAAAGGTCAATTTAAGCCCAAGTGAGAACAAAAAGTATGGTTCTTTCCCTTGCCTGCTGACATCATTATTGGATCAGAAACCCTCCCTGCGGATGTACCTGCCTTCTCCAGTGAGTAATATCTCCTCCTCACTCCTCCAAATGTTATTTCCTTTTCTGGGCCCTCTGGCTGCTGGGTGAGTTCCCACTGCCACCAGCTGTCATTAGAGAATCCCCTTCCCTCCACCCTGCCTGGTCCTAGGGTTAGCATCCTGCCTTCAGGCTCCACTGATGACTGATTTCTCCCCATAATCACTTCTGAAAATGTTTCTTTCAACTTCCCCCCCACCATGCTCCTTCTAGCTATTGTTTGCCAAGCCTTTTTCAGACCTCCTGATTTATCCCAGGCCCCTTGAAAATTTTCAGTGCAGCCCCTTACCAGAATAGTCTGGCTTTTCCAGATGTTCCATCCTTCCACACTGCACTCTACGAGAGGTGTCAACACAACACCAAAAATAGTTGTATGTAACACAGACCAATGTGCAGTATAATGAGATTTACAGGCTAGACTTATACAGTTGAGATCCCTATCAAGACAGGATTCAGGTATGCTTCAACCCTCACATCCAGGTTCCTGTCAGAAGGAATGGGGGAAGGAGTAGGAAGGGTGTTGTGATGCACTCCAGCAGGTCCTCTGGTCCAGATGACAGGGGGGATCAGGCCTGTATGACACTCCAAGGAGTACACCTACCAAATGCACCGTGAAGGGGCAAGAGGCAACAGATGCAAGTTGCTCCAAGGGAAATTCTGACTATGTGCAAGGAAAATCTTTCACAAGTAGAGTGGTTAAGCACTGGAACAGGTCTCCCAGAAGGGTTGTTGACTCCCTGTCCTTGGAGATTTTCAAAACTTGATGAGATAATGTCCTGAGGAACTTGATTAACTTTGAAGTTAGTCCTGCTCTGAGAGGGAGGTCCTTTCTTTCCAGCCTAAATTATTCTGTGATTCTATGGTTTTACAGCAGGGTCCCCTTTTTAAAATGAACTAAAGCTTGCAGTTGGTGGTTACGTGACTCCCTAGAACTACAATTCCTAAAAGATCTGTCCTTTAGAGAGGCATAATTGGAGAAAGGGTATGTTATTTAAAAAAAAAAAAAAAGTAGTAAAGAATACCCCTTGTCATCACCACTGGAATCACTGGCAAAATGAGGTCATAGAATTGGCTTTGTTTTTGGTGAGATATTACCAACAGAGTTTCACAAAAATGTTAGAATTTCCCCCCTCCCCCCAAAACCCAGAGTGGGAGTACTAAGTTATCCTTTTGATGGCAAAGCCTTCCAAAACTGAAGGTAATTCTATAATTTGTAAAGTTTTGATAGAGGACTACATGGAAAGTGACTGTGAAAGTAGCTTGTTATCATGGCTGCATAGTCTCACTACTACTTTTTGAATAGTCATTTGGGAAACAAAGAAGATGTCTTTCTCCTCCTAACTGCCAGCTCTACAAACTCTGCTTAGATCTTAAAAGTCTTCCCTATATAACATTCCAAATAATAAACATCCTGGTTGAGGTTTTCAAGCAGGGCGGTAGTTCCGGCACACAGCTTCCCTTGATTATAGCAGATGAGTTCATCCTTAGAGTAGAATTCTGCCTTTACCTACTTTAGCTCATTTAACTGGTTCTTTCATACTGAACCAGGCAAAATAGACTCAAGCTGTCTAACAGAAGCAATAGCTTTGTGGTGTCACATGAAGCACAAACCTATTTTTGCCAGTAGTCAGCAAATGTCTAGCACTAATTTATCACTGTGCTTTTAATCAGCAGCAACAAGAAGCAAATGTCTTGCTTAGCACCTTCTCTGTTCTCATTTGGTGAAATTAGTGGCAATTTGATTTAGAAAGAGCCAATTGAAAGATATATTAAGGATTTAACCCAATATGTGTGTGAACTTTAAAATTAACATATTTACATACACATGGGTTGAAGAATGTTGACTAGCTCACAGTCAGAGATAATTCAGTGCAAGAAAGTTTCTGACTCAGCATAAAGAAAGGAGCAGATAAGTTGGGGAAAAAAACACTTTTCAATGTAGTTTTTATGAGAACTGCATTTTAACTAACAGCTGGATCACTTTCTACAATCATTCCTCTAATTCTTAAGTAATATGGGAACTCAGCACAAGAAATTAAGAGATACACAATTAAATTTGAATGATAGCATCTTCTTACCTCAACATAGCTCATTATTTAATGCTATCAAAGCATCAGGCTTAATTACTTCTCAGTGGCTAAAAATAATTGTCATAGATTTTTTTTTTCTTTTAATTACCTCTAGTAAAGCCTCTTTTTCAGGCATGTACACGTATTGGCTAAGCATTGCTATTTCTCTGATCATGCCTATAACATGATTTAGGTATATTTATGCCTCATATCAGCTGGAAAAATAAATGGGAGCAAACCTCGTCGTGAAATCCTACATGTGAACATTGGGATTATCTGAATGGTTTAGCAACCTTTCTTATACACAGCTGGCAACTTACTTCAACAGGCTAGAGAAAATATAGGCTTGCCTCAGCAAAGGTTTTGTTGCTGTTTATTCTGTGCAATTAGCAAAAGGTAGAGACATTGTCCTATACTATAGTATGCAATAATTCAATGTTGTTTTAACTGGGAGATCTATTTTCTGCTGGACAATTTGAATTCCACTAACAAATTAAACTCTAGAGTGCATCTGAGCTAACATTAATCATCTAAAATTGTCTGGACTAAGATAGGTATCTAGTTTTTGTCTACAGGCAAAGAAGGAAAAAAAAGCCAGCCACCTCCAGAGCGCAATTCAGATCAGGGTAGTGTGAATGGTAAAGAACAAGGAATGATTATGGCAGTGTGAAGGATAAGAAGGAGGAGGGCGCTACCTTTCTTTACCAACTACAGAAGGAGCTACAATACCACAGTAGATTAGATTTCTATCTTTTACACAACTAAGAGTAGATGAGATAATCTTGGTCCTAAAAATTAGACTGTGCACACCAAAGCCAAAGCAAGCTTTCTTCAGAATAGTGCTGCTCCTCCTCTGCTCTTTATGCAGATTTGGAAAAAGAAAAAAAGGGAGTACACACTTTTTGTAATGTCACTGACCACCTCTATTCAATTATTTTGGCCTGCAAAGAAAGACTGGCTAGAAGAAAGTATCATCTTCTCATTAATTGATATTTGCTTGGACCTCATTCACTTGAATAGGTTTGCACAGAGGACCTCATTCTTTCTTATTCTCCAGGAAGACTGAAAGAGGAGGAGAGCAGGCCAAAATTAGAAGTTTTGATTCCATATCCACCCTGTAAGCTATGAATAATCTTTTTAAAGAGTCCAGCAGATAGGCAGCATTCACAAAACAGCACAAACTTCGAGAATTATCATATAGCCTCATCCCTCAGCAGGAAACTATCTCCCCCAAATACTTTGAAAAACAGAAAGCACTGCGTTTGATCTTAGGCTGCCAGTGAAAGACAAGAGTCATCACAATTTGTGACAGGGGGCAGTGCTATGAATATGTTCCTATAGTCTATATTAAAAATTGTTACATTACTACCGTCATCCTACTGAGTCTAGAGAACTATGTTATACTAAATCCCCAGCTTTTACACCACTAAAATTAAGTGAGATAAATATCACTCTAGAAACAATCTGAATATTAGACTGATGAGTGGCTTTTGCCATTTTTTCAGTACAAATTGTCAGCTTCCATACCAAATTCTAGCTGAGTATATAAGCAGCTATCAGATGTCAAAGGGCATACAGGTAACCTTGACGTGATCATGCTCTTCCTTGAAAACTTAGGTAAGTCTGCAATAAGCACGTTGATGACAGTGTATCTGACAATGCTCCTTAATTTATCCTCAAACATTTTTGTACAGTGGAATATAAATGAGCCCCTGCCAGACAAATATTTGCAAAAAAATATTCATATTGCTTCATTGTCAGCCAAAAGAGAGATTACTAAATTGTTGAAATCAGGCAAAACTCCCACTCATAAGTCTTGGCTGAAAAATATGTATAGATTTGCTCCACTGAAAAAGGCTGGCTGTCAAATCAGCAGATGAACACAAGATTTCAATGAGACATAGCACACACCTTTCTGGAGCTTTGTTTAATGATACATTGACAATATTATCAGTGAGCCTATACCTTCCCCTGCCTTGCAGTTAATCTATACACTTGTTACCTTCCCCATTAAGGAGGCAAACTCTCCTTCAAAACTTAGGTGCAGACTCTGGAATTCCACTCAGATGAACTGACCACAGCAAAATGAATAAAAACAGCATAACCAGCCCCCAGCGTTCTTCAGATTGCAAGATATTAACCTCCAGTGATTTACAGAAGACTTTCTAGCAGACCATACCACAAACCAGTCTGAGGTGAGCAATGACATCTTTCGGCCTAAACTAGGGTGCCAGCAAGGACGGTGACTGCCGGCAGTATGCGCACATGTATCTCTTTCTTTCCCTGAGAAGTGGTCCCCAAACAGCTGCTCTGATTAACAGACAGTAATAAATACATGACTCTCTCATTCCCCCCTCTGTTTTTAACTTTGCTGCCCATTTACACATCATGTATATCAGTAGGTTGTTATTTTAAAAGTTATCACATAAGAAAGAATGAAGTGTGTCATGTGTTATGTGTTTCAGAAAAGAAAGAAAGAAAAAAAAAACAGCCCTATGTTTGCTTTGGCAACTGCAGCTCAAGTAATTTGTCTGAACAGGAGATGGAAATCTAGCAGCATATGGCTGCAGATATAAATACGAATCTAGAATTATATACAGACATACTATACATTAAAATGAAAAGCATTTCATGGGCAGTTGGTCACAGTGATAATTTCAAAATGCAGGATTTAGTTACCATTCTCAAGTATTTATYGCTTGCTATACATAGTATCTTGTACTTATTGTAATCTAAACTGAGCTAGAAGATGGCAAATGACCAGATTTACCCAAAACAGCTCAAAGGCATGCCATTTTTCTCAGTTGCATCTTAATATACCATAAATAGAGCAGAATGAGACAAAATTGTTCGGTGTTCCAAATATGCATACAATTTATCTATGCCATTAGCTTTACAATAGAGAGAGAAGAGAAGAACGTTATGAATCCCTATTAATTCACAAAAGAAAATTATGGCTTGTAGAATGTTATTTAAAGTTCTTCATAATTTGGGTTCTTGCTTCCAAAAAAGCAGACTCTTTTTTCCATATACAGTTTGACAAGCAAGAGCGATGGAGGTGCTTGAGTTTGAATATTCTGGAGTCAGAAGTTTTTTGATGAAGGATAATAACATAAAAAAAGAGTTCACTTTTTCAAGAGACCTGAGAGTGCTAAATATGTTTCTATCTCAGCTCTTCTAAGTTAAATCCATTTATATTGAAGACAAATTTGGCCCCACTATTTTCCTGCAGCGCAACTCAACATTTTTTCTGCTTCTTTTTTTTTCTCTGACACTTGGACTTCTTTCTGGAATACAGCTCTGCTTATTGCTTAACTATAGGGTTAATTCTGGTTAGATTTACATATTTTAGACTGTATTGTTACATCACCACATGAATATGTGGATCAGCCTAGAGAATGGTGAATGAGGCTTAAAAAAAAAACCAAAAACAAGGCAACTCAGCAGAATAAAGATAAATGATTCTCAGTTTTACTGGTGAAAGTGAAGTTGTGCTTCCTTATGCATTCATACGGCAAAATGCGACCATCCTCTGTGCACACTCTGTTTGCCGAGGTGTAAGCAGAACTGCTACATGGCAGGAGCTGGGGAAAAACCCGAACAACAAACTCAGACCTGCCTGGAACAAGAAGCCAGAAAAAAAAAAAATGCAGGCTTAATTTGAGACCAAAAATAAAGCAAGGTAAAACCAGAAGTGGACTCCCCATTTGTGTTCCTCGAATTATTAACTGGGCTATGACTGGGATCCTCCATTACCTGAAGTTATGCCATAAATTGCCTTGAAAACAACAAGAATTTATAAGAAGTGTTTCCTTGCCTCTGTGCTGAGGCAACTCGGCACAACAAAAAGCAATGAAAAATGGCCCTACATGTGTGAAAATGCATTCCTGGTGCTCTGAGAAACTTAACAAAAATGCATTTACTATTAAGCATGATCTGAAATACTACTGAGGTATACATTATTTGAAATATATCAGTGAGAAAAAAAAACCTAGATTTTTACAGAGKGCAATTTAATCCTGATACTCCATTTTAGAAAGCCTTTAAGGGTCTTGCTGGCTGAACAGCAAAAATATCTGTAGGAGCCATCAGTAACTGATACATTACCAGGTATTGTCTAACTGACCGATTTTGATTTTGAACTAAAGTCAGTATAAATTATAACGAGTTTAAAGGATGCAGCAATTACAATTATTGAGACCAAAAAGCAAGAAAATAGAAAGGAAATGATATACCAAGATAAAATCTTTTTTCTATTACACCAGCCTTTGTTAAAACACCTAAACCGATCTTGATATTGAATAGGAGTTCATCATTTGTTGCAGAGGGATTTTTGTGTCCTTACATTAGTCTGTGGAAGGAGGAGGTTAGTCACTAATGCAACAGCATAGAAGAGCATGAATTAGTTTTCAAACCTCTGAGGCATGTCATACTGTCCTGCCACTATTATTATTTTTTGTTCTGATGGCTTGAAGAAAAATAAGTTAGATTCTTGAGTTTTAACTCTTTTTTAATCACTGCTGAAGCATGAGATGATTTATTATAAACCTGACTTGTCAATCTGACCTTGAAAATAATTTTGTTCATTAACCCTATGTTGATAAAAGAAACACTGGCCAAATAGGAATGCAAGTCTTGGCTCTTCTTTAAAAAAAGAAAGGATTGAACAATCCACAATACCATTGTCAGACTGTAAACTGAATGCAATAGAAAGCAGTGGAAAAACATTGCAAGAAATACTTGCAATGAATACTTGAAAAGAATACTTTTCCAAGCACCAGACATTAATGGCTCATTCTGGACAAATTTTCTTTGCTATAGTAAAGATATCAGTCTTCATATAAAGTTAAGGCATGGTACATGAGTACACTTGGAATTACCTGTATACCTTTTCATTGACCATCATTAAAATTTAAGTGCTTATAAATCCATAAAATATTGGAAGTGAGAAAGACCACTGAACAAATCTTGGGTAAGAAGTCAGGTGGGTTTTTTTTAATAAGAAGGTCAAAAATATTTCTGAATGGTTCCAATTTTATTTTAGATAAGGTTATTCTGGCATTTTCAGTATACATTGTACTTTCTAATCTTTCATACAGAGAATGACAATACCTAAATATTTACAACATCTCCTATTTATTGAAGGCAACAAATAAGTTTGCATATGTCATAATGTTCTAGCAATAGATACTCAGGTTAATGTTAAGAATTACACAGGTGCTATTTAGTTTGGTTAGCCTGCGACATTTATCACAATATCTGGGTACGCTACAGCTGTTCAGAGAAACATTTGGTAACAACTGGCATCATTCAAAAAAATTTGGTTCAGAGCATAGGTCATCCCTGCCGAGGCCAAACACATCCCTTAAAAATTAGCCTCTGTGACCAATGCACATGAATTAAACACAAGCAAAAATGAATATATACCAGGACACACACACAAAAAAAAAACAACTAAAAGAGATCAGTCTGGACGCTACTCTACTGCAGAAGACAGCAAATTCCAGAGAAAAAGGCCACTCCTGGAAAGAGCACATACTTTTCTCCTCCCTGGAGTCCAGCCTTTGGGACTAGCCGTGAAGCTTTGCAGTGAAAGACAACTGCAGAGGAAGAGGCAGTGCTGGAGACCACCAGGAACTGAGCCAGTCATGGCTTTTAAATTATAGCCAATACCTTGATTTTCATCCAGAGTAACCTGGGAGCCAGCACAGAGATGAGTGTTCAAAGAGCCATGTGTTCACATTGGCCTAGCCCAGCGAAGAGGCAGGCAAAAACCTGAGCGCTCGAGGCGTGCGCTGCGGTCCCTGCTCACATCCTGCTCCCTTCCCCTCTGCCAGCATCGCGCACACATCTCCTTTTCTTCCCTGGCTCAAATAAAAAGGATTCCTCACATCTCCCTCTTCTTCAGCTGCCCCCGTGAGAGCTTCTTTTGTTTCGTCTCTTCTAGCTTCTTGCCACCCATCCCTACAACCTGGGAATCGGACTCGTGCCATAATCTGGCCCTACTCTCTTTCAAAGCAGCTTTAACCACAGAGTTATTTCTCAAGGCAGAATTTAAGAAACAATGCTGAAGTGTGTCAGCACCTTCTGCAGTTTTCTCCATCCAGCCCAAAATAGCTGACCCTTGACAGAACTACACCACCACATTGCTTGTGACATAAGAATGAACTCAGCTACAGTTTTTTGGCATTCACTTGCAATTGCTCCCACCTGTCTGTATTATTTACGCAATGCTGTTTTGGAGACCAGGTCAACAAGGGGAAAAGTTTACCAATATAACTGTCCTGGCGAATCATCCTTGTGTGGGTGCAGCTTCTACTGGCCTCAAAAAAAAAAAAAAAAAAAGGTTAATTTTGCTGGTATGGAAAATACTGGTTTCCAAGTGGAATAAGTTATATTGGCAAAAGCACTTTCTGTCCCAGTATAACTATATCTACATCAGGTTTATGACAATATATTAAAAAAATTGTTAAACTAAAAATAACCTTAGCTGATATTGCTATGCTGGAAAATGTGTCTAGCGTAGACTTGGCAAGATTTTATGAAAGAAAAATCAGTTTTATGGATAGAAAGGCAAATATTGTCTTCTCCAGTGAGAAAAGGGTGGGGAGGGAAGGGACCAACAATGAATTTGTAAATATGAAACATTCATTATTTCTGACAGTAATTGTTTCCTGTGAAAATTTATAAATAGGGTAGAGTGATTAATCTAATTATCTCACTATTTTATTGGGCAATTAGGGCAGCTGAAGGGAGAGCACAGTAAAAAGTATTTCAGTCTTACCATGGGAAACTGGTTAAAAGTGGAACTTTCCAAGGAGGGTCCTATTTTGTAAAAGTGCATTTTGAGTCATCCAAATAATAATAAAAAAATGTTTAGGCTGAGGTAAACTGGAAAGTAAAAGCTTCTCCCTCTTCTCTTGTTTCCATCCTTCTTAGGGTTAAAACCTGTCATTTAGAGAGAATGAAAAAGAGCAGCACTGAAAGCTGTGGTACTTACAGGTTGTTTTGTTTTTTTTACCCTCTAGAGACCTTCATAGAGGAATCGTTTTCATTTTTCGTGATGACTCAAAGAGTTCTGAAGTTGCAGAAAATGCCTAATAATTTTTATTTGTTACTATTGTGCAAAGAAATATCTGTGTTGTTATCATTTTTATAACTGCTATTAGTGTTATTGTGCGATCTGTTTTCAAAGGTGATCTGGCAGGATGATCACTGTCCTTTCTGACTTGCTGCTGCTCAGGGCAGTGGGTGCCCTATAAAAACTTCTCTTATTGTTCCAGCATCCAAAAGGTAAAGCTCATACTTGCGAAGCATGAGGAAAAATCTCCTTTTGTCTTTGCTGCATCATACAGCCGTCATGATGTTGATGGGAGGTGGTCATCAAGGGTACTTCACAGCCCGAAGCACAACTACCCTGTCCTCTAGCAAGGAGAAGTCATGTGTGTGACTGGCAGGCAGGCAGAGCTACTGAAAGTACGAAGGCTGTCAGTAAATCAAGCGTTCTGCAATATTAGGCATACTCCCAGCTCCAGGTGAGCACTGCATAGGCTTTTCTCTTCTGTTAGACCCTGAAGCGTTAATGGTGAATCTATGGCCATGAACAGGGTCCTGCTGCCACTGGGCAAGCAAAGAGCAGGCCGTGCAGAAGCGGGGTTTCTTTCTTGCAAGGACGAAAACAGAGAGACAATAAAGGAATACTAGACTTGAGGTTCTAGGCTTGTTTCTGACACTGTATAAGTAAAAACATTTCTGAAGCCAACTGAGTAGTAGTGAATGTTGACCATGTGCTGAAATCAGTCATGATGGTCTTAAATAATCTTAAACCTAGACAAGCAGAAGAGAGAATAAGATTTCTTATTTTCTGTCAAGAGCTCTCAAAGACTGGCAGTGGACAGTTTTAATTATTGGACTCTTGTGCCTTTACTACTGTACATGTTGTAGATTATTGTCATAAAATTGTTTCTGTTTGAGTAGTTAGACCTCAGTCCTGAATATACATAAGCACACATATAGCTGTACTTTTCTGAAGTGCTTGCACCAGTAAAAATGATTTAAACAAGTGTTTGCAAAGTCAGGTTGTGTGGCGGTTGTCTAAGTTTTTGTTTTTATTTAATTTTGTTGGAAATAAAAAGAACCTTTCAAGCACTAGGTAAGAACACCTAAAGCATTTTCTTCCTGAAGGGAAAAATTTGATTTACTTGACCTGAGTTCTATGCCATGCTGTGCCAATGACTCACTGGGTACATCTATGTGATTTGTAGCCGTGTAGTTAATGTCTGTACAAGGCCTTGCAGCTTTACGACAGAAAGGGTATACTATTACACAGGAGTAGTCCCAATCAGGTCAATGAATCTCCTCAAGGGAGCCAAGTTTCATCTGTGTCTGGATGTTTGTAGGAACAGGGATTTAGGATATAGGATTTAAAGAATTTACAGTCCGGCATGCTGGCTGCTTTGACTAAACTGTGGGGAGGAAGAAATTACCAATAGCTCCTTATAAAACATTGTCTCACCTTTCTGTTTTAAAACTTCATTTCTACATTGCAGTGCTAGTTTCTGCTGCATCACTGTCATTACTCTCACACAGCCCCTTTTAATTGCACTCAGTTCAGACTTGGACTAATTTCATGCCACAGGATTTTTTAACAGTGAATGTAAGACTTGCAAGCAGAAGACTGTTAATCAATCATGGAACCACAGAAATTAGACAAGGAAAAAGACGTTATTAAGTCATTTACTCTATCCCAATGCCAAATGATTGTTTTCTAGAGTACATACTTGAGCTCTTTGTCCAGTTACATTTCAAATGGCACCAGCCATATAACACCCCACAAAACACAGCTGTTTTGTATCCTAATGAACCTTACAACTCAGAAAGCTTTTTCTGAAAGTCCATCCTAAAATTAATTTGGCTTGTATCAGCCATTCTGATTTTTCTTCTCAAATCTGATCAAAATAATTCCCTTTCTCCTCTTTCAGCATTTCCATTCTTAAGATCTCAGCAGTGTAAAATGATTATCAGAATCAGGCCCTCCTGTTTTAACTTTTCTCTTGTGTAAAGCAGTATTTATAGCCCTGGGGGGGACCGAACACACATGCGGAGAGGTATTTGTTTTCTTCCTGGCTGTCAGCTACTAGTACTGGCCAGCTGTGACAGGAGGAGGGCAGACATCAAGTTACAATGGCAAAGAAATGCTCTGGTGTTAACACTTCAGTGTCTAAATAGTTTGGTCAGTGCTAGTATGCCAGACTGTTTATTATAATAGCTACAGCAACACATATCACTTTTCTTTTTAGAAAGATATAAGACTGGACAGGAGTAGTTCTCCACAAAAGATGTCTACAAATACATATACATTTATACATACATACATACATATATATATGTGCACACATATATACAAAACAACATAACTGAAGACAAGTGAGTTTAGATGAAGTGCAAAGAGATGAACTATTACAGAGTGAAGATATGACTATGAAACATTCAGGGAAAGAAGCATACATTCACTCAGAGTGGAAGTTTGCTACTCCAGCATAAAGAATGGCCTAGGAATATCTGTCCTTTGCAATATCTGGCAGTTTTGGTCTTCTGCCTTTCTTCTACGTCTGTCACTAGCAGTTAACAACTTGCCTTCCCACTGTGCAGCTCCACACCTGGCAAAGCAGTGTCATCTGTCCATCGCTGCTTTAAAAAGCGTTGCTTCGTACAGCAGCAGACTTTAAAGCGTTATGTGTGGACAGTTTCATACACTTGGATGTGTGCCGTATTTTTGTTGGGAAAGAGCAAAAAGAACAAAAGACAAAAGGAAAGTAGGAGAACATTAGAAAAAAATGTGGTGGTCAAAGAACACAGGACTCCTGGAGAATAAAAGGTTAAATCTTCAATGCATTTTCTCCTTGCCCTTACATAGGAGCCAAGGGGATGGCTGATATTTTAATGCAATAGCAGCTGATGCTCAAAATAAGGGTTGGGAAGGGCAATTAGATATTCCCCTATTGAAAAATCATTTCAGGCATCTTTATGCAGATACAGTCATTTCTGATGTACGCAACAAAATCAGGATGGCAGCCAGTGAGTCCCCAGCCCTTCCCTCAAAATATCAAATTTGCCTTTTCTCTCTTTCTATAATTCCCGCTGTGTCTTCTTATGAAAACAGTCGAACAGCTTGCTTTGAGTTTTTCCCTGTCCACTGAATCACAGACTCTCTCTTTCATTTCCTTACCTGCACAGAGGCCTCATGCTTCTTCCAACATCACAGCAATTCACATGCTTCCCACTCCCAGGAAGGGACTCCTTCCTACTTCTTTCTCAACACCTTTTTCCCTCCAGTTTCTTTGAGTAATGCCCCAAGCACTACTCCCATGGGAGTGAAAGGCTTGGGCAACACACACATCCACACCCTGTTGCAGGGTCCATGGCTTTTCAGAGGCTGTCACTGAAGGATTTAGCCCCTCACAGACTGCTTCTCATTTGGCTCTTTGGGAAACAGAGGGGAAAATGGCCTTGAAGGGACCTGATGTGATATGGAAATTGCGGCTAGCCTGGATCACACCCTGCGGGTTTCCTGTCAGTTCGGAGTGGGACCTGCCAATCGTGGTGGGCAGCCTGTGGGCACCACTAATCCAGGGCAGCCTGTGGGCAGATTTCAGTGGGTGTCCAGCAGAGCTGGCACACCGGGGAGAGTGAGGGACTGCAGCACCTTGAGAGACAGGCATCTGTGGGAGAAAGCAGCTTCCAACCCCTGTGTCCRAGCCTGGATCCTGCACCTCACACGGAAGCAAGGTGCTGCAAGGCGATGGTCGCTGGCATCCTGTCTCCTGCGGATTTTGAGATTCCCCAGGAGCTGCAACTCTCGCCGCCTCCCACAGCAGCAGCATCTCCTGGCTCACATTAAGGTTCTGACAATACCGTTTTTGTTTAATTTAAGAAAAAATTATCCAGTCTGGCTAACCACTGTAGAAAAGTTGCTGACCTCGGGCTTAGTGAAAGCTCACATATTTTGTTCACATTCTCTGTTGAGAACAGCTACAATTGCACTCTCTACTGCTGCTTTGTTTCTTTTTTTAACCTTACCAATCAGTTGGATTCTGATCCCACATATGCACATACCTAATCATAGCCATACGAGCAGTCCACTGCTAGAAAGGACTGACTGCCTGGATAACGCTGAATGCATGTGGAATGTAACATTAACAACACTATCTTTCATTATAAAACTCTAAAATTAAACAGAATATATGTAGGACAAAACATCCTGTGACAGGATCTAAACAACAAAAATAGATGAAAGAGAGAATGAGAAAATGAAGACAGCATCGATATATTTTATCAATATAAATATTTTACATTGAAAGGATAGAAGGAGTCAGACTGTAAAGTATGAAACTTGCCTGAGACCTTTGATACAAGATACGGACTTTTTCCAGAATAGATAAACTGACTAAGAGCAGAAATTGGTGCAAGTACTTTTCATCTCCACTTTTTGTCCATGATGTAATTATTTTGGCAGTTAATAAGACATTCAGGGTTGCACCTCCATCTTTCTTAGTTCGATACAGCTAACAGATAAGATAACCCCCTCAAAAAAACTTAAGCCCTAGCTATGAGTCACTGTCTCTGATGAAGATGTGTCACTCTGTTATCTCGGGCACAAGAAACTGCAGGGTTTTTTGGAATTTTTTTCCCTGGGAATTAGGGTTTCCTGGTGTGTTGATTCAATCTGTATGCATTAAGCACTAATTCTAAAAGTTGTCGACCTGTCTGTTCTCAGGCACTAAACTCTTCAGAGACACTATTTAATGACAGATAAAGGAAAAGTAAAGGGAAAGACACTGGATTAGTGGAGTTAAGGAGAAACCAAAGACAAAACAGTAAGACCGTTTTTCTTTTTCTCTCTCTCAGACACACACGTACACACACTTACTTTCCCCTCCCTTATTCTTACACCAGTCTCAAGAATTGCTCTACAAGGAGGGCAGAAGATACTCCCATAATCCTAACCCTTTCCATGGCAGTAGATCTGTTTCCTTTGGACAAAATCATATTGGCTAAAAGTCCATTAAATAAGATATTTTATTAAAATCTATAAATTAATTTTCCTGGATTAAAATGCTTTTCAGTAGTTTTTTATTTACTATTTTTCATTCTGTTCCGGGCACCACAGTTATATTCCCCAAATAGCTTCAAAGACAATCATATTTAAGAACATTCAAAGCATCTTCCCAGTCTGCAGTAAGGCTCAAGGATCAGATGGACCATGGGTATATTTGTAATACTGCCTCTGCTTTCTTCTAGCTGAGAAATGAGTAATGAATTTGATATAATTTTAATGTGCAATCAGACGGGGGGAGAAAAAAGTTGTCTGCTGCTGTTCACTAACTGTGCTTGTGTTAGTTACTAAAAGCACATCTCATGTTGTTTCAAGAATGGAAACTAGTAGCCTGAATGTGCGTTCAAAAAAGGGACTTCAGAAAATGGGAAGAGATGACCTGAAATAGTGATAGAGAAAACTGCTGCTATGAAAATAGCATTAAAAAAAAGAAAAAAAACTCAGCCCACAGTTGCCAATAATGATTTAGTAGCATGATTAACTAGTACAAGTCAGTATGGCCCACTCCTGATCTCTCTCTTTGTCTCTCCCCACTAAAAAGACAGGTGGAAATACTCTGTTCTTACCCTTATGAAGGGAGCATTGTAAAGCAAGACCTTCAGGAACTCCATATGCCCTTCTGTAGATCACATCAAATATCTGCCTCCCAGTTCCACATCAGTATTGCAGACCTCAAAGGTTTCTTCACTGACCACTGAGACTCCAAAGTGCTTATATCTACACTGAACAAAGCACTGGTGCCCTGCACACCTCACCTCACCTACAAACCTCCTGATAACTACTGCAGGTTTTTCTTTTTAACTTGCCTTGAACTGATTCACCTCCACAGTGCACAGTCTTGCAAACCATCACACCTCTGTATATAAACTGCCTTGCCTTTAGGCCTGAGTCTTGTAACTGATACTTGCAGGGCGGTATCCTTCAGGAAAGGAGAAAAAAGTATCTACAGTCTCCATTCACAAACACATGGGGAAAAAAATCACAAGCAGCAATGGTGCATTGCAAAGCATGTGGCTCATCTCAAGAGCTACAATGTCCTGGCTGGTGCTAGAATCAAACTTCTGTACACGGAAAGTACATTTGAATTGCTGAAAAGTGCCCAGGGTATTGTCATGATTCTGGACATTTTCTGCAAAAAACAAATTGTTCTCTTGCTCTTATAAGCCAAAGTGGGCCCTCATTTCAGGATGCAGAAAGACATATTCCTGGCTTTGTGTCAGGAGTTAATATCAGTTCTGGAGAAGTAGCACAGCTGTCTTTAAAGCTTCATTTAGCAATATAAGAAGCCACCACCCTCTCAAAGATGGTCACAATAGATTCTATCAATGTGCGCTGTTTAACAGTGACGAGTCCACTACAGTCCATGATTGTGAAGGTTTCTGAGGTCAAGCAGTGTATTCAGTTGGTAGCAGACAAAAAAAAAAAAAAAAAAAAGAGAGAGAGAGAGAGAGAGAGAGATATCATTCCACAATGATTCTGTGGAGAAAGCATGAGATGAGCTTGTTGCTCCTAGCTGCAGTGGTCCATGTTCTCTGACATGAGTGAAGAGGTATGGTAGCTTACCTACATGTGGCTGCTGGGCTTAATATGTTTGCCTATATATTCTAAATCCTATGCACATACTGCAAGTACTGTGAATTCAAGGCGGTTATGTCATGCAAGTGTGCCATATTCATAAACATGTCTGTGAAGAGAAAAGAGAGTAGTAGGAAGCTGAGGATGAATCTCCATACCTGTATTTACATTTACTGCCTCAATATTCTCCATGTCTGCACTCTCAGGAGATGCTCCACTGTGGCACCTTCCAACTTTACTTTTGTGAACATGCAGTAGACTCACCCGTGTTTCTGATTATAACCTGCTCTTGATGGGGAGCTGATGATCCTGGGATTAGCTTCTATAGCACATATCCCATGAGACTGATTTCTCCTCTACATAGGCATACAGAAGGGTCAACTATACACATCTGGGTAGTAGTTTGGGGGATTCCCCCAGAAAGGATTGGACAGCCCAAGGGAAACTGAAGGAAGAGATGATCTGGCTGCTGGAAAGTCAGCCCTAGGACTTCTGTTTGAACATTCTTGATAAAAAATGTTAGAAATGGAGTAATAAAGCCTGGTTGTTGGATGACTCCACATGGATGTTGCTAGCAGAAAGTCTTCATAACTGGAAACACCACATAACTTGATGGGCACAAAAGGGTGAATCTAGTGGTCTTTCTGTAGGGATAATTCTCTTGCTGCGCAAAGGGTCATCCTTGACAGTGTGGGGAATATGACTTTGACTACTGGAGGTCATTTCCAGAATGCTGAAGAGCCTGCAATAACAGATGTAATAATGGCATGCTGCCACATGCTTTAACTGTATCCTTAAAGTTGAAGATTGAAGATACTCCTCTTTCCCTTGACTGCAACTGGAAGTTGTTGTCCTTGGCCTTGAAGCCTCATTGTTTTCCCTTGTGATGATGGTCTCTTTCTTTCTTTCTTTCTTTCTTTCTTTCTTTCTTTCTTCTTAATCCTAATCTAGCTCCTATCCATTTATAAAATACTTAGAACAACTGGGTAGGTAGTGGTCATCACATTGGTAACACATCAAAGTTGAAATGCCATATGTAGTCTGGTGATATGGCCAGAAGTGTGTAGGTGTCCTGGAAATCGGCTATGCTCAGGGTCCTAGCTCTTGGCAAATTTAGCTGGGTGCAGCTTATATGACGATATTTGAAGAACTGTGTACGTGAAGATACAGAGGCACAGGGGCCTAGCGTAGGAATGTGGTGATACTGGCTGCACAAAATGGACTTTTTGAATGTGTATTGGAAGACACAGGTTTCATCAGGCTGGAGCAATCCTAAATGTGAGGTTAACCTAACCATCAATGGAAGTGACCTATTGCATCCTACAAGGCCATTCTTATTCAGGAAGGCCAGGGCAGTGTGAATGGCTATGATTTCTGAGGACTGTAAGGGACAGTGTGGCTACAGACAGGGAGCAGTTGCCATGAATTCCAGGAGCCAGGCACAGCTTCACTCCTAATGCCTGGGAAGAGCAAACTTTCTAGCCCCTAGAGGGTTGCTGCAAATTCTGCATACCAGCATGCAAGTCTGGTCCCGGCCATACCTGTGGAACAGGTGCAGCAAGGAATGCGACTTGCTTTGTGCCATCTGGAGGTCTCAAAACATGGTGTGTTTGAAATGCATAGTATCTCCAGGCACCGCCCAGGTTATATACCCCTAACCTCCTTCCCTTCTCCCTGAACATCACACACTCCTGAGGGCTTTATTCTTGAAATCAGTGACGTCTGGGGAGACTCTCCTGACAAAGGTAGCAGCTGGACTTTTGAATTAATCAGATTCCTCCAAAACAAGGCTCTGACCTTGCCTTACAGCAGTGTCAGCTGAAGGGGCCTCCAGTGGCACCAGCTAAATTACCATAAAATTACAAATAGCACAGAGATAGTGAACAGGAAGATGCAGTCCCTGTTTCTCACAGTACAAGAAGGGGCAGAGAAATTATCAGGCAGTTGGTTGAAAGCAAGAATTTTTTCACATAAGGCATCCTGAAGTGGTAGAGTTCACTGCATTAGGATATTAGGGGGACCAAAAACATACACAAATTTAAGAAAGGATTAGATCATGTAGGAGGGGTCTGTTTGTGGCTATTAAACTCTAAAATCAGCTACAGTCTCTGGCTCCCTTATATCAGCCTCCAGCTCAGAGGCTATAGCAGAAGTATTCCTTTATTTGTCTTACTCTTGTCCTAGGCCTCTGCTTTTGCCCACTCTTGAAGCCAGGACTGAGCTAAAAGGACAAAAAGGACTTTCACGCTCACCCAAGATGGCAGTTTTTATGTTCTTATTCTGGATTTACTACTCTGTCACTGAGGCTGGAATCTGGCCCATTATATGCGGTCATTTTTCACTCTGTTCATTTAGCTCTTGTACTACATTTAAGGCTGTGGGGGCAGGAAAAGACAAACAGCACAACGAACTCTGTCTGCCTGTTTGTCTGTTGAACTCATTTACACTAATTGCTTCAATGTACTGACTGATTTCTTTTTAATTTAGAAAATATGCCTATCCCTGCCTCTGAATACTTGCACAACAGTGGGCGGGAGGGAAAAGAGCCTCACTGAAATTTGTACCATGCTGAGATAGGTACACCATAAAAACCTCCTCAGAGAAAAGAAACAGCTCCACAGGGGCTTTAAATAAATTGCCCTTTCTCTGTAACATGAAAGATAATAAGACTAGATTCTGTTGGTGCCATGGGGAAGGCAAGCTACAGATACAAGACGTTCAAAATTAGGATGCCTTGCTTTCCAGATAAATCATTACAAGTATATTCTAAAATTACATACATTACATGTATACGCAAATATGTAGAGAGAAAGGGAACAACCACGAAACAAAGAGGAACTATTAGGTGGGGCAAGCAGCTGGTAGGGGAGAAGGGCAGCTCTCAGCCACCAGCACAAACCCTGGGAGAGGCAGGCTCCGGGACAGCTGAGGCTCAGGCTATAATCAGACAGAACGAAGAGGCCACAGAGCCGAGCTGAAAGCTGGCAGGCTGTGAAGCAAAGATATCACCGGCAAGGCTTCGAGGAAAGCAAGCCAAAGGACAGGTGCCATCTTAATGTAATGTAATCCCATGCAAAGCTCAAGGCAGCAATACAATCTATGCACACATTAAAGATGCTCTGCATCTCTCCTTAAGATACAGCCCACTGTCTAGATTCCCTCTTTATTATATAATTATTTTCATTTAAACTTAGAACTCTAGTTTAAAAATATTCTATGAGTATGAACTACTGTCAGATATTTGTACTGCAGTAAGTCCCCTACTGCTTCTGACCACTTTCAATTAATTTCTTAAAGCTTATTTGTGAAAAAGTATACCCAGAAAAGACAGGCTTCCTCTTTTGCATTATGCAAACAATAGAAGGTACAATATCTGATAAAGAATAATAATAAAAAAAAGATTCTTTATATACAGTAAGGTCCAATGGAAAAAAAAAAACAAAAAACCAAGAGTGGGAGTCAAGAGACCTAGTTCTGTTAGCAGTTCTCTTTGTTCTTCAGCATATAATCAGCACAGTCTCAGTTTCTGAGTCTGTGTTTTCCCCAAAGTATAATGGCGATAATAACATTTTCCTTCTTTGTAAAAGCAGTATGTTTCTCAAATAAAAGGTTCTGTATATAAACCACATATTAATTCCATGCACTATCCTGGCTATTCTATCCATTCTTTTGATTCACGCTGCTAGCCTCTTATATAAGACAATTTAATGCTCTGTCACTCTTTATGCTAGCTTGTGTATGATTTTTAGTCTCTTTCTCCCCTAAATCCTTCCAAATCTTTCCCCTACTTCAACTCGCCTTGGATTATCGCATCTAATTCAAATAAATTGAAAATTTCAAAGGCCTTTCCTGTTTTGTCCCTCTTTCGCTGTTCATCCCTAACTCCACTGAAAGGAACATAAGAGATTAAAAATATTTCCTGGAATGCCAAAATCCCTTGTCTTAGCAGGGGACTTGCGGAAGAGTGGGTGGAACGGAAACTTCAGCCCTGCGCCATTCCATGCAAGATAGCTTATCGTAAGGTTCAAAGGCAGCCAGACCAATCAGTGTTTATTTTTGTATTTGTGACATGTATTTTTTAAAACCTTTCACACTTATCAGTTACACAGTGGTAGATCAATAGCATTGCATTTTAAACCCCTGAGTCTAGCACGGGTTGGTGAGCATGAGTCATAGTTCATCGAAGCTGGAGTTATGGAAACAGAGCAGGTGATGTTGTGTATCTAAAGCTCTGTAAACTATTCAGGTGTGCCTGCATACAGCGATCTCTTGATACGCTGCCACAGACACAAGCCGGACTGAAAGTGGCTGTGTGCAAACAGCTATGCATTTTAACTTCCACCTCCATATTTAGAAGCTACTCATAGCTTAAAAAAACAAAAAAACAAAAAACAAATAAAACCCAAACCCCTGGAAAATCATGAAGATACAGGGAGTGGGTCCACTCCTGATCTGAATATGGGCTTTCAATTGCAAAGGCAGCTTGGACATGAGCTCCCATAGACAGTGTTAAAAAGAGGTGTAAGCTATCTTAGTGCCTTGTGCCCTTGCCCCCCATACCAGATCCAATTGAGGTTAATGCTTAGTTAAGAGCTGACAGAATCCAGGAGTGAAATAAATGGCAGTGTCACATATGGGTAACTCATTAAGTCACATAAGCCAGCTTACAGACAAGCTCCAGATGCCATAATAAGAACCAACAACTGGAAGCTAAATCCATACAGTATAAATCAGAAATAAAGCACATATTTTTAACTGAGAGGAGTACAATGGCTATTCAAGTAGACTACCAAGGGCAATGGTGGGGCCTTTGGCTCCTGGCATTCTCAGACCATGCCTGGGTGCCCTGCTGGAAATGCAGCAAGCACTGTGCCATGCTCAGTGCAGGAGGAGCCAGAAACAGTTTGATGGCTGCATCACACAGGAGGTCCAATGATTTGAATTAATTCTTAGACTAAATACAGAATGTGAGTAGTGAATACTCAGTATAGTTTGAGCAATTCACAAATAGCCTAGAAGGTGAAAACTAATCATCCAAGGGATTCTTAGCAAATAGTTAAGAGCAGCATATAAACGCAAACAAACAAAAAGACTTCTGGCAAATTTGGCAAGGCAGCAGAATTCCTCAAAGTACGCTTTCTAGGGGAAGAAATCAGAAGATAGATTCCACAGGTTTCAGTCTCATTACTTCCTGTTACATTTCATAAAGTAGTATCACAGCAACCTGATAGACAGTGAGACATTTGTTAGAGAAAGCTAGGATATATAAAAGTTTGTGCCAGACAGGCCGAGTATATATGACTGTCTGCAGCTGACTTATTATCTTTAGCAACAATGCTGCATCAATAAATCAATAAAATTTTTGTATGGATTAAATATTTTGGGCAGCCACACAAGATATATCTACTTGACATTCCATGCAAAGATGACTTACATTTTTAAGAACTTAAGGTATGAATACACTTCATTTCACCCTGTACTGCTGACAACAAAGATATAAACAAAGTTTCTCAAATATGGGATAACTGTGATAGGTCCAATGCTATAAGGATATCTTCACATCTCTTAATTTAATATTAATAAAAACTAACACAGTTGTGTTTGTGGTTTTCAAGTTTTTCTGAGAACACAGAAATTTCAGGCCTACATGAGATGTTAATGTAATAGTTCAATTTATAAATGATCAGGTAAAAGCACTTAAAGAAGCCCAAAATGAGAGAAATATATATATACAGATGTGAGTTCATTGCACAACCTCTATATGACAGTCCTTTGGAAACAATGGCTGGAGTTGTTGTTAACTACACTGAAATATCTTAATGGATACTGTGATGATATCTGGTGAGATTTCCGCCACATAAAACAGTCTGAAGATCCAAACAAGGGTCCAATATGCTGCTGTAGGATCTTATATTCCTATAGCGACTGCTCACTTAGCCCAAAAAATTCATAGGTGCTTAACTTTAGTCACCTGTACTTGCTCAGAAGTAGAGGGAGATGGGGACTTGTCTCTTGTGCAAGAGCTCTACTGCAGTTCAAGTTGGGTAGACAGCCAGCCAAAGATGTCAGTCTCTTGAAGAGAAGATGTGATGATGGAGACTTGATTTGGAGTGGCTGGAGGCCCCAGGGATTCCTCGTGGCTTCCTAGCTGCCTTGTGGATTGACCTCTGACTTAAGCGGGGTTCCTACAGGCAGTGGAGAGAAGGAGGTTTGTAAGCTATGTATGTCTTCAGCAGACCTATCTCACTCCATTGAATTCATTGAAAACTCAGCCTTTTTTGAGAGGGATTGATTCATCAACAACCTAACATTTAGACACAAACTAGGAATATAGAATTTCTCCTTAATGAACTCACTATTGGTCAAAAAGAGAGCAAATATTACCTCCTCACCCACCCAATTACCTTTGTTAGATGTAATTTCTTTCTCCCCTCCCTCATGCAGACAGTTGTCTTCTGTGACACTTAATGTTAGTAAGGACTATTGACAAAAAATACTTGGACAAAGTTGTAACAACAAAAAAACACGCAGGCTGAGTTCAGAGGAAGCAAATGTACTTCTTTAATGGCTTGTTTGTTCCTTTGCAGACAGCTGTACTACCTCTATATAGATTATCAGTTATGCTATAAATGTTAACATTACATTGTCAGTTACTGCCTGAGTTGGATAATGTAAATTGCAATGCAGTAGTGGGCGCTCCAGGATACACAAGGTCAGATTTACCTAGATGGGAAATTTATGATCTAGTTATCTAGACTCCTTTTACGGTCAATGAAAAAAAAAAAGAAAAAAAAAAAGAAAAAAAAAAAGAGGTATTTCTAGACTTCCATTTGCCTCATCCTAAAAGAGGTATCTAAAATAGGTTAGATGACTCACTCTTTAAAAGCATCTATTTCTCTCTAGTCAGCCTAGAGTCAATAGCTCCCATGTAGCTACGTAAACTGTAGATGCTGAGAGTCAGAGGAGATGGATTGCCTGAACTGTGTGTAATTAAGCCACAGTCAGCACATTTTTAGAGATTTTTGTCTTCCAAATTAAGGTATGAACCTGATTTCAGCAATGCTTTCATCCTGTCACGTGCCAAACACCATCTTTAGGTGCTTAACTCTTCAAAAAGAAAAAAAACCTCTCCTGTGTGAGCACTGAGGAGTGTGAGTCAGGGTGAGTTGGGAAGCCTGGACTCAAAACTGCATCTATCCTGTAGGGCAGAAGCAACCTTGAGCAAAAGCTTGAGGTCAGAATTGCCAGCCCTCGATATTCCTCACCTCTTAGAGTATGCAGGAGATTGAGCAGAGGATACTTACTTGGAAACCTGGGTTTCTCTGCGTGGTAGTGTCTGCTCCTGGACATACTGAGCTATAAGGTATGCTCTGTGCTTGACGCAGAAACTTTCATTTGTCCCATATGCTCTTATAATATTACTGGGCAGATAATTCCATCATTCCCAGTGTTGCCTGGTGGGAAAGGCTGGGATTTTCCTGCAGTCTGAACAGAGGCTAAATGCAAGGCAGTCTACAAGGACAAGGTAAGCAAAAACATTGACTTTGGGTACCTCATAAAACCATCCAAATGCAATCATAGCTCCTTTGACAAACTGCTTTTGGGTGCCCAAAGCAGAAGGAGACTCATGTTGTACCAATCGGTAAGGAGCATTCAAACCCTGTGGAAGAGAGTGCCTTCTTACTCTTCTGCTCCTGAACCTGCAAACCCCTCAGACAGTCTCCTCCACACTGACTGTACCATAACTACGAATAGATGAGAGGTAGATGCTGCTCTGATGTACATCCTGTATAGGCTATATGTCAACCACATGGTATACTCTGTTGGACTCTGGGACACTATCTGACACTTGGAAGATGTTAATAAGCATGGAATTAATAAATTATGGATTTCTTTGGAAAGCATCACCACTAGGACAAGTCTCAATCTAATCCCCTGAGTTTTCTGAACCATACTCATCGCACTGTTGCATATTGAAGCATATTAATCAGCCTTTACCTTAACTTCCCTTTATTTAATTCCCTTTACCCTAACTTTTATTTTATTTTATTTTATTTTATTTTATTTTATTTATTTTTTTCAGTCTCATCGTTACTAAACAATGCCTGTTTAGTCTTAAAGACAAGGTGTGAGAAGAGTATCTTGTGTTTGCACAGCTCTTCTTCTGACAACTCCTCCACAGGATGCAAGAAGAGAAAGTTTCTTATTCCTTCTTTCAAGCTTCCCTAGAGCACCTGTCCAGGACTAGTTAAATCTAAAAGTGAAAGGTTTCAAATGTTGCCCTAATATAAAACAATAGGATTGTGAGGTTCTATATTAATCCTTTTTTGGTTGTGAAATATCAGCAAAGTTTTTATTTTTCCCCCTGAGTATTTAGTGTATTGCTAAATCGCTGTCCAAGGGCAAATTCTTTTTGTCAGCCAGACCTGTAATGTTTCTAAGAACACACAAGGAGAAAGATACATTCTGATTACTCAATACTTGTTTTACAAAGTCTTCTGCTGAAAACAAAATTGCATCACACAGGCCACTTTTGCAATACGGGGTGGATACCTACAATCCCAAATTAAACAAGTGTCAGCCACAGGTGTGTGTTTTGGAATCATTCAGTTGTAGAGAAATGGAAAACTACAGAAAGTTCAGCATATAAAAGGGGAGGTGAATTAAGGCAGTACAAGGGCAAGTAAAATGTTAAATCTTTTAAACATTGGGGATAATGGCTGCTTTAAATGCACTGAGTTTCCTAAAAAGATTGAGTAAGGTGATGTCTCCTATGCTAGTGCTTATTAACACCACTGAAGACATTAGAGTAATTCAAGATCTAACATTCATTTAAGTCAAAGGGCATCTTCAGACGTTGCCAATGGATTTTAAATCAACCAGTTGACCAGTATGGTGTGATCAAAACTTGACCATAAGATTGTCAAGGATGTACAGAGTACTCCTGGTGCATTTGTGTCTCTTAGGAGTTGCTTCTGCTTCTGCTCTTCCATGTCGTGTATGTGATCATGGAGTTTGATCGTGGAAATAACTCTCAGCATCTGACAAGTTTGGGAATATGTGGCTTGGGGAAATGAATATTCAAAAGGCAACAAGGTGGTGCAGAACCAATAAAGAGGTTTGATTTGATTAATGAAAAAGCAAGACATAAAGATGACAAGTCAGTTGTATAAATTATGCTAGGAGGAGACTAACTTCTGTGTAATTGGCATTTGGATATCCAAACTTTCATTAAGCTTGGCAGTCATCCAGGCTATATGTTTTGTTTTCACAGTGTTCTCTAGATGCTGTTTCCCCAGAGCAGCACACTGAATAAACTCTGAAATTATTTGTGCATATAGGCAGGTAGGTAGGCAGGCTTTAAACTTGAAATTTTACACGAAATGACATTCTTGTTTGCTGGCCCGCAGTGCTGTGAATTCAGGTAAGTAGGAAATAGCCTGTGAATCAAACTTCACTTCCCTAAAAATATGAAAGCCATAAAGCTCGCTATTAAAATTCATAGAATGACTATTACAATCCTGAAAACACAGTATTGTAACAATGATTGTAACTTCAAAAGGAGAAAATAAGAAAACAGTCTTGTCTACAAATCTTAATTAGGAAACTAAAGTCTTTTGGCCTTTGGGAATAATCCGGACCAGACCAGTTATGATCAGAAAACAAAACCAAAAGCACTGGACTCTAATGCAGAGATAAAATTTACTGTTCACTAGGAGGGGTCTACCATTTGTGAATAAGGATCCAGATTCCAAAAAGGACATTGAAAGTTCTTTGAATCAATTAACTGAACTTGCTGCCGCCATGTTTGTATTTGCTTTCAGTGACTTTTCCTGTGGCAGAGTTTTAGTACCACGCTCCCCAAAACAACTGTAAAATTCACACAATTTAAACTTTTCCAGGAATAGCCATTAAATTATTTTCAGTAGAAACCTGGCTATAAAGGCTACAATCATACGATCATGAAGCAGGAAAAAATACAATCTGACTTTTGTTACAAGTCTACTTTTCAATTTTTTATTACCTGCAGAGGGGGCGAAGGAAAGATAATTTTTTAAAAATTGATACATACAGTAAAGTTTTTGTGGGAAAGTCTGAAGAAACCCATCATGCATCAAGAAAATCACTCCAAACTCAGACTCCAATAAAGCATTGTGAAAATGACTCCCACAACATGAAAGAGAACAGCAATCTGAATTATTGGTAACGTATCTAGTAAAACAAACCACGCAAAGTTTCTGAAATGCTTAGAGAACACAACATGTACCACTGCACAGTGATCAGTCACAATCTGCAGGGAAGAAAAAAAAAAAGAACAGAACAGAACTCATCTTGATTTAACAGATAATTTAGGACTTGAGCAGACTTTAAATCCAGCTACTGGAAATGCGTCATGAAGAAAATAGAAAATGTTGGTGCCACCTATTGGTGAGAATTGAGATTTGGAAATTATTCATGCTAATTTGCATAAATCCAAAGTGAAAAAGAGAAGGAACAGGTCATGTTCTAATTCATGCTTAAGGAGTTATGAACGTGATATCTAGACTGAACTCTTTACTTTTGCTTCTGTTCTGCAAAGGTCTACATGTGTGTTTAACAATGGACTCACAAATTATCTGTACTTGCAGTTCAGAAAAGGATTGAGAATTGAGGTTGCATTTTGCTTCATTTTGTTTCCAGAAAAAAATTAATTGAAATACCCAGCACACTAGGAAATGCTGAACAGGAGCTCAGGAAGATGGGTTTGTAGACTCAAAATATATAGCTCTGTAAACCAGATTTCATTGGATAGTATGTTCCCTACAGAAATCTTGGAGGTGGTGAGTATGTTTGGCATAGCTCATTGATGCTGTTGCTATTCAGTGGTCTGAAAAGAGGATTTTGTCTGACACTGCACACTCCATTTACCCTGTATCCTGGTGAGATATACTGAGTCAGAGCAAAAGCAATACTTCGTACTGTATGGAAGTGACCTTTATTACATTATGGCAATGCACCAAATTCTGCTTTAGTTAACCGCAGTTCCTGCCTCAGGCTGTTATTTACTAGCACTGGAGATCCAGGGGACACATGCGAGGGGCATACCACTGTTCCTCGATGTTTTCTGTTGGCATCTGGTTCTGCAGATACATAAGGAAGGAGCAGATTGGTATACTCACATCTTGACTGTAGCTTAGGTTTAAAACATTTTTATACACAGGTAATCAAGCTCCTGCTCCACTGTTGAAAGAAGGTTGGCTTGTAACACCTTGTAACATTTGACCAGCGTTGCCGTGTATCATCAAGGAAAACTGGGCCCATTTGCAAGATGTGGGTGCTACAGATCAAAATTTTTAACATTTATATCCAGCCATATCCTAACATCTGGTTCTTTCACCAGCATTATCTGCAGTCCAAAAAATTAACGGTCTTGGGTACAAGTTTCTTTGCCAAGTATCAGCTAAATTAGAAGGTAATAGAAGGTTTTAGGTAGTCATTTCCATATTTAATTTCTGAGTTATTTTACAGATACAGCCCACCACAATAAGGTATTAAGAACTCTTTTTGCAGGTCACCTTTGTTACAGGCAGCTGTATATACTATGCCTGTATAAATCCTGCTTGAACATAGCTGAAAGAAATACTAGAATGAGACTCGAACAGAAGAAAGACTCGTGGTAAAAACACTGAGCTAAGATTTAACTGCTTCCTGTGACAAATATACTGGCACTTACTGTGTTGTCGCTCACCTTTGCACCAGCAAACACTTCTCCTATTCTTTTTCCTGCCTCCGACTGAGAGCTACTCAGGACAGACTGTCTTTTACATCATGTGAATACAGCACCTAGTGCAATATGATCTCTTTGCACATGAGAATTCTGGGCACAACTACTGTTAAAATCTTATGGGACATAAGCAAGAGATTATGTTAGACAGCCAACTATGGGTCACTTCCTGTCTTACTCATTCCCAATTGTACCTATCAACCTAGAGAAATTTTGCAATATAACAATACATTTAAACTAAGCCAAATAAGTCATAGGGCTCAGTATTGACAACTGAAAGGGTCTGTGCAATTCTGAAGACAAGAAGTCATGTTACAGAGGCACAGTCACCGATAGTGATGCTCACATAATGAATTGCCTGTAACTGTAGCACAGACTAGTCAAAGCAGTTGATTTTGTAAGAGCAATGATTGATGGGGAAAAAATGTAGTGTGTGCAGACAGGTTGTTAGAGAAAAGTCTTTATGAAGGAAAATTAAAATTGTATGTTCAAAAATGCCATGACTTAGCAGGAGGTTTGAAGGTTAGTGAAATTCTAAGAACTATCACTTTCCTAATTTGTTCCTCTTACTCACACCTGCTTCGCTCTGCACTCTCTACTAACATGCAATGCAGAAAGCAAACAGAGCAGTGAACAAGGAACCTGAATAGACTGGAATATCAAATGGAGGGAAAAGCAGCCAGGGCCAGTTCACATATATCAGTAAAACCCCAGTTGCCCGAGGCAGCAAAAAGTTCGGTAGCTGTTTGTTGTGCAAGTGACTGTGGTCTGTGAGGAATATTCATTTCACAGATTGCCCATAAGGCAGCAAAAACTCAGCAACTGTGACAGTGCAAGTAATGGGGAAATGTGTTGGATCTTCACTTACCAAAGAAGCAGGACACGGCGCAGGTTTTCTATGAGACAAGCGCACATTGTTCTGTGAGGGAGCTCAGGGAGAGACACAATGCTGCAGTTCTCCTCCTCCTGGCAGCTGCTGTGGATACGGAGTTCCCAGTGGCACAAAGTCAGATGGGAGCAAAGCTGCAAAGGTACACAGCTGCTGCTGTCTCCCCTCTTTCACAAGCCAGTGCAGCCCTAACCAGCCGCTGCTGTGAAACCCAAAGTAGCCCTCCCCGAGGTGACAGCGAGGAAGAGTTTGTTCTGTGTCAGCCCCACGTATAAGGAAGGCACAAGCGCTGTTGCAGAGCAAGGAGAGACCAGGCTGAATGTTAAACCCCATAAGTGCATGCTTTTATCAGTGTTTTGCCCTGATTGCCATCGAGGAAGCACTGTAAGCACAAATTGCACCTGCTGGAAGGATGCCTCAGTGCTTTGACTCAAGATGGTTGCCAAGTGAACAGCAAGAGAGCTGAATAGTACCAAGGGAATGGGAGGTCATTGCCTTTCTTATTCCCACAGTATTTCATTTTGGTGCATTATGCCAAAGTTCATCCTGGTTAAGGACATTTTTTTTTTTCCCCTGAACTGTGACATTCTGCATAGTAGTGGAATTCATTTCGCAGTCTCTAAATGAGAACTTTAATGATTTAATCAAGCTCTCACGGAAAATCCATAGCAAGTCTGGGAATCAAACCTGGATCTCCCCCTCCCAATTTATAGTTTTTCCTAATTCTTTTATACTTTCCTCAGCTGCATAATGAAGAAAAGAAACAGTAGGTAAACCTATCTATTTCTAGTGGAAGATTTCACCCTGTACTTAGAGCTTTTCCATTCTGTAATGGTGTGGTTCAGCTAATACTGTTTCCACTGACTTCCCCAAAAGACTATTTCTAGTTTAATAAAGCTCCCTATCGGGAAAAGGTCAGAGGTTGTGAGCCTACATTTTCCTTTGCTTAGTTTCATCCTATTGTTTTATTACAACCCACCAGCCCATGCTGAGTCATGCCTTTACCTCCTTATTATTTACCCTACTATCTGATTGTTCCTATTTAGGTCAGCATTCATCCAACTTTGTTTTTGTTATTCCCTCTTATTCCCAACTCTCACAGTCATTTCTACCCTATAATCACTGAAACTCCTCTGAGTTTCAGGGGGCTGTAGCCACCCTCTCCTTTTACTTTTTTTCCCTCTATCTCCAAATTTATTTCCACTAAATGGGCAGTGTCCTTTGATAGCATTATCTGTCTTGCAATAATGAAGTTGAATAGAAAAACTATAGGCCAGCAAGTGCATCTCCACACGCTGTGATGGAAACCATGAATACACATGGCACTATATACAAATGGTGAATCATAAGAATGAATAATACCATCAACACTTAGAAAAACTCCATGTACTTCTGATTGTGAGAACAGTTCAGTGAATTCATTAAAAAGCCCATGAGAGAAACTTTGGCTTTTGTGCAGAATAAAATAACGTATTTGGGAATAGGTCTGGGGTAGTCTACAGAAGAGCACTGACACTCTTACAGTGACCTAATCCTCTTGTTTTGCCTCTTGGAGAAATGCTTGGACCTCAGTCAAGCTTACTTAAGCTATTACATTTACATCCAATCTGCACTGGTTATGCCCCAACCAGCAAGGCACAGTACATTTTATTCTGCTAAATCTTTGCTATGCTCTCAAGCTGTTGGTGCTAAATTCTTGATTGCAACTACTGTATCTGTGTTGAAATTCTCTGTCTTGTTTACCGGTCATAAAAGTTGCATTAAGAAGCTGTTGTCTGGTCTTCCCACACTTCATCGGATTCAGTTCACCAATGACTTATTATTAATTATTATCTTAGGTGTCAGCACCAAAGTAATACTATGAGAGTATCATTATTATTCCTATTTTAAAAATAAGGAAGAAACTCAGAAAAAATAAGGCTGAGACCCACAGAAGAATTTAGGCATCTATCAAAATCAAATACCTGAAACCTAGTCAATCCTACCTACTTTTGTGTATTTTTCAACAGGCAACAAAATTAGGAATTTAGAACACCATTGACATCCTGTCTCACCTATATTTTACAGGCACTCTGCAGGTGCCTATTTTTCTCCATTGATTACAGAGAGAACCTAGAAAACTAGATGCTTCAATTAGGTACATAAAAGGGAAGTATTACGAGGCTTAGATACTCTAAATCATACAGGAAACATACAGGCAGAAAAGGAAACTGCCCGAATAACCTAACCATGGGATCATCCTTCTTCTTCCACTGAATTTACTGGAACTGTGATGATTTATATTTAGAAAATGCATATTTGTTAATGGATATGCTGCCATGCCTTATTTGCATGCAGAGATTTAACAGCATTTCTGACCCCAATAGTTTAGAATAAAATGTAAAAGAAAACCCAAATCCCCAAACTATCTGACATATAGGAGAGTCAGTGTTGTAGAAGACAAAGTCTGGAAGTATGCATTCCAAACCTGAAAAAAACCCTCTTAAATAATTTCCAGACTGTTCTTGCTACTGCTTATAAACAGGAAAGGTATACAATGTTAAAATAATGACTCACTTGAATTGTTTTATTAGAGCCTGGAAACAAATTAGCTCCTTTTAAAGTAGTCAAATCCATGTGGTATGATTCACCATGATTGTTCTTTAATGTAAACTACTTTCCATGAGGTGGCCAATATTCATGATACGACTTACTAACTGCAAAGTTCATTTTACCTAGAGTTTCCAGAAATATTGGACAAGGATGAATTATTATCTTGAAAAAGATGGACAAAGAAGTTACAGGATTTACTCACGATCACCCAGATAGATAGTCTCAAGCAGAGAGTCTCAAGGAAACAGAATTTACCTGTATCAGATGGGTGTCAAGTCTTCTGGATTCTGTTGTTCTTTTTGCAACACAGTTATTGTGAATTACTGTTTTGAATGTTAAATTCAGAATGCATTGCTTTGGCATTGTGAAATCTCATTAGAGATGGTGAATACAAACAAGAAATTGGATAGGGAAAATATTCTTCTCTACGTCTCAGTAATCAGTCTGTGAAAAATATTCTGAGAAACATAGAGGAAGTTGACAATAATATCTTTGCTACAGATCCAGCTGTCCTTCCACATTTATTACGCTGGGACTGAAGTCAACGGGAGAGGTGCCAGAATAAGAAAGGAGCTAGGACTGTAGGATCTTGTCCTTTATGTGTAAGTTTAATCATTTTCTCCCATCTGCTACTGATCAGAAATGTGGACTTTCTGAACAAAAGCTTGAGGTGGGGAACTACAGAGGCAATAGGCAGCAGACATGTTTTTGACAGAAAGAAAGAGCTGTGCCCTTCATTTACATTACCTGTATGTGATCATAAAGTTATAATATTATACAACAACCTTAATGATTCTCAGGGGAAATTCATGAGAATGGCAGAAGTGAATCATGACACTCTTGAGATTTCAGGAGAATGCTGGAGTCCTGAGACTGCTCTGCAAGGATTTATGCCTTGAAATATTACCAGGATCCAAGACTAGTGGGCATTTTAATATGTTGAGTTGTAGCAGCATCAAGCAGGCAACTGGAAATCTAAAAGGCATTAAAAAGGTAGGGGAATCTGGAAGCCACATTTGAGAAAAGAATAAAAATCATGCCCCAGTTGGTATGAAAGTATGTAGGGTTCATTCAGAAAAAAACTGGTGAAGAAGCATTAATACAGGCTCCAGAATTACAAGCTGAAATGAATCAGAGCATTTTTGGCTTGAAGTCAGTGCTGTTATTAAGAATTATTGCTCAGTGTAAAAAGCCAAAAAATGTGCTCAGCTCTGTATGAGTTGCAAATAAAGAGAGTCCCTTCTGGAGGATCTTTCAGCCTAGGATCCTGGTCCTGCAAATTTTCTGCACAGACAGCTGGGTTTGCATGAAGGCTTGTTAACTCTCATAGAGCATGGAATTTCATCCACAGAAAGATTTTCGGCATAAGAACACTGGAGACAGAAATCGCAAAAACATCAGCCTTAGGGGGACATCCAACTGTCCAGGGCAATCTCTGTGCTAAAGAACAAGAGAAAGGCACTGCTGAATGGCCAGTCAGGTCTTAACTTGGCTGAATTACTTCCTCGAAAAGCCCGTCTCTTCATGCTGACCACAGCGGCGTCTGAGCATGAGCACTGTCTCAAGCTCGGTGCTGCAGCTCCTGACAGTAGGAGAGATGGATTTTCCTGTCATGGCCTCATGTTAAGCTGATAAAGTGTTTTTGAATGGAAATAGTGGATAAGCATGACAGATACCCTGGAAAATTCATATGGCAAAAAGGAACACTCAATGACAAACAAGAAAGCATAATCATTAAAGTCCTTGTTCTAACGTAGTTCCAAGCTAGAGGAGACAGATTTTGGCCTTCAGGGAAAACTTAGAAGAATAACAGAGTAATAATAAAATGCAGGGCTTTCTTTTTAGTTTGTATGGGGCCCCAGTAGGAAAGTGGAAAACCTGCTGAAAGAGCATCTCATGAACCAATATTAATAAGCTATGCACTGAGTCACTGATTACAGCAACTCCTGAGAAGAATTCCTAAAATAAAAATGTATTCTTTATTATGTTCCTATTCATGCTTCATGCTTACTAGTCCTTTGGGGTTTTTTTTGTTTGTTTGTTTTTAACCTATTTTTATATTATTTAAATGCAGACAGGTATTAGTTGTTTTGTAAATGGATTGAAAGAAGGTACAAAAAAATATATATAAAGTTCATTTGAGAGAAAATTCATTGACACCAAAATAAATTTGCTTTCTCTACCTCCTACAGTCAGCTTATTTATAACCAGTATTTGTGTACCTAGGTTATGCAAGCATGGTGCTTTGCCAAAAAATTAGTATTCAGCTTTTTCAGTTCCTCATATATAAGTTGCTCTTGAGAGTGAAAACTCCCAGTTTTAGCAAAAAATTGCATAAATCCAGTGGCTTGCATTACCATCTGCTCAATCATCTTTTCTGGATTGTATAGTGGAAAACGCAGGCTTTATAGAAACCACATGCAAAGATTCATATTTAATTCTGCCAAGATTTGCTGTCACAGCAGCCTTAGAGCAGATATGCAAGCCGTACAAAACTCAGTCACTTTCCTGGTATTTCTGACAGCGATGTATAATCAGGAAAGTGCATCTTTTATTATAGTCTCCTGATAACTTAAAGTGATTCAAGTGATCTTTTTTTCCCCAATGGGCCAGTCCTGTTAAGATGGTTTATCTCACTTACACAGAGCTCTGAATACCCAATGTCTGAAAGACAAGGGAGACAGGCAGGTTTAGAATACATAGGTCATCCTTCTGCAGTAATTTGAAAATTTGGTCCAAACATTGTTCCAGATGTTCCTATTCATTATTCTATTTACTATTTCTGTGCCAAAATAATTGAAATGATGAGTATTGCATTGATTTTGTGTTGCAACAAGTTCAGGATACGCTATAAGGATCCAGAGTGAAGAACAAAGCAAAAAATATTTCAAAGAAGCAAAATAGTAAAACATACCCACCCATGTCAGGTAATGCCAAAGTGTCTCCTTTTATTATTTTACGGTAATGCCTCAGCTTAGATAAGGACCCTACTGTACTACAGTATAAAGACAAATTCTGTTCAGAAGAGCTTAAATACACAGTTGAAAAGAGAAATAAAGAAGTTGCAAAAAATCACTCAACAAGTGGCAGATGCAGGATCACAACTATTTTTTCCTGAGTGCCAGATCCTATCAGCTAATGACAACTTCTTTTCTAGTGCAGGGGGTAAGAACTCTTAAGTATCACTTAGTTATTAAAAGACCTCCGGTTGGAGCCAACTCAACTGGCTGTAGTCAGCCTTTGTGAATATTCATGTTATCTTTAGGAATACTGTAACACAAGGCGAGAAGGGGAAGAATTCTTGCAGGAAGTGCTCTACTGCACTTGATTTTAAAATGAGGTTTGGAGGCCAGCTCTGAAATGACTGTTATTCTACTCAAATGTTGTCAGAAATCACACAACACTTCCTCATCAGCTATATTGGCGACAGTATACATGGTGATGTGTACTTGGATTTAAAACTACATATATTTAAAAAGCAAAGAGGAAAATCAGATCACTGAACTGGCTTAATTTGCAGTATTCAGAACTGAGATTTTTTTTTTATGCTATAATAATACAAATTTTAAGTCTCTGAACCTCACTCTTTGCATTCACATGATCCATTGAAGCCACAGAAGTATTTGTTTCAAATCAGATCAATGATCATTGTTATTCACTATTCTGCAATAACAGCAATCTGTGCTAGATGTTACAGAGGAAGGTGTCAGTTCATGCTAACATGGGATTAGTGGTGCATGTTTTATGTCATGAAACTTAAGGGTGAAAATCTTTTATAAATATTTATCCTGCTTTGTGTAAATAAGAGTGACAGTCTTCTTTTCCACAGGTACGCAAAAATTGAGTGAGAATTGTTTTCGGAGAGCCAAGCCGTAACCTTGCCATCATGACTATGATTTTGCATACTTTTTTTTATTTTCTGAGTTATGGCAGGGAKACTGGTTCCCTTGACGTCAGTAGACATCCAGGTTCTGCTGCCATTTGGTCATGACAATCCATATCGTCATTTCCAGTATCCATCCTACCTTTCCATTTCCATTACATACCATCAACCCAGCTAAGAACTCAGACAAAGCTTTAGGATTTGCACTACTATTAATCCCACTACATTTGCACTTTTACTTATACAGTGTGTCAGGAATAAACTAGGATGATAATGCTGGTGGTCCATGCATAGTACCTGACTAAGGATGGGTATCCACGCAAAATGTTCTTACTATGTATTGCAGGCAATATCTAAGGATGAGGCTTTATTGTGCCAGTTGCAAATTTGATTAACAGTGCTTGATATGCAACTTCTAGGCAGACTAAGACAAACAAAAGGAAGGGAATATAGCAAGGATTTGCCCATTTCATGGTTATGCAATTCTTTTCTCTTTGGAGTCATAAGATTTTTGTATGGTAAGACTTTTTGTTATTAGATCTGAAGGGTGTATTTATGTTACACGTGGAATATTTGAACAAAACAGGTAGATTCTACATTTTCCAGCGATTAAGTGCCAAATTTACTTTTATCTCTCTCACAGTTATGTTTTAGTCATAGTACTGTGGAACTTTTGTATTTCCAGAGGAAGTTTTTACACATGTGATCTAAGGCTTTTAGATAAAAGTGCTAAGAGAACTGGCAGGACTTTAAAGTGGTAAGTCAGGAATGGTAGGATGTTCACTTTTAACAGATGGATCCTGTCCCATAGTGACATAGGGAGGTCTTACCACTCACCAAGATTAAATTCCGATTTTTAAATCAAGGAACAAAGATGATGATGGGTCCAACAGAGCTTTTTTGTTTTGTTTTGGTAGCACCCTCTGAAATGTTCCTGAATATTGGCTGACATTTTTGAGAATACTCAGAACTACATATCATACTGCATGTTCTAGTGCTGATTATTTACCCTTTTTTTATGTTTGAAATAATATTTCAGGAGCTCCAAGAAGGCTAGATACTGGAATCACAAAAATAGAATTCTACTTTTCTAACAAACTTAAACAAAGCCTTAAAAAATGAAAGGCAGGATTCTTATACAGACAGAGTGTCTAGATCTACTATTTCTGATATCAGTCATTATTGTTATTAAATATAAATACGGTTAAAATAGACATAAGATCCTCAAAGATTTACAAACTAAATTAGATTTGCATGGAGATAGGAAAACAAATAATGACACAGAAAAAAAAGAAAGGCTCTACAATTACTTCTAATGATAAAAAGTAGAGAAATAAATACTTCTAGTAGGAAACATTAGGTTGAGTATAGCTCATGTTACACTGAAAATGAGGAAGAGAAATATGTGCTGGAGACTAAGCATAAGCATAAACAGGCAGCAAACAAAACTGATAGTACCATAAAAATAGTGTGATTAAATTCATGAAACACAGCTTGCTAGCATTTAGAATTTTAGAAAAAAGAAACTGAAAAGTAATATCATTTTGAGTCTGAGTCTACCGATACAACTAAAATAAGAACATGAACTGTGGTTTCATATCTGGAAATCAGGAAGAACATTTTTATGGCAGAATGGCTGGAGAACAGCTTATGACAGGCAACTTGGGGTCTATTCTCTGCTTTTGTCTTCTGCAACCTGTTGCAAAGCTCAGTCCCCCAATTTCCCTATCCATAAAAATGGAATACTTTTTTTAGATATGGTTTAAGTTCTCTGAGAGCTATGCCTGCAAAACAGGGACTACTACTGTTTTGTGACACTCTTCGAAAGATAAATGGATAACAAAACATCTGACCTGACTGCTGCAAACAGAACTTCCATAGGCCAATTTTATACGAGCATATTTTCTTGGGTAATGATGTGCAATGCTGCTGCTTTACTTCAGAAAATATCACCTCTGTAGTGTAATTGGAGACAGTGCTAGAGCATTAATCAGTCAGCAACATGCCACTTAGTATCAGTTCTGGGATGGCATTTGCTGTTGTGCTGCTGCTCAGAGCAGAGCAAAGTGTCAGAGGCTGAGAGCGGGGACTCAGCACGGTGATTCAAGTCTGTGCACTCAGAGGGGTGCTATTTTTTTCTGCCTAAGCAAGTTCTGAACTTGCTGGGCATTTAGTCTGTTGACACGGTACTATTAGGAAGAGAAACTTATTCAAGTTAAGCTGAACAACTCTTTCCAAAACAGAGTTCCATGTGTTGGTTTCTGAAATTTAATAGAAGGGGATAATTACACTAAATGGTGTTTTGCTTAGATTGTCTACTTAAAATTGCCAACTCCTTCTTAACACAGATCTTTATTAGAGATATCACATTATAGGGTTGGACTGTTCTTTTACCAGTGGGATTTTTCTGAGTATGTGAAACATTTTGAATCTGATCCAAAATGACCAAATTACTTGTTCAGTTCCAGATCTTGTCTTGATATAAAAGGCCGAAACAGATAAAACTGCAGAGCTCTCTTCTTCTGAAGATGATTCTACTTCCTCTCTTCAACCAGTTCTAAGTTATTAAGATCTGTGCATGGAATGTGATTATTCTGTTTCTGATAGAGCATACCGTATTTGTGCCAGTTGTTCTTGTAATTAGATAATTTTTATTAGATTGAACTAATTCAATTATTTACCATACTTGCACACAAAAATCTATGTGCCCTTGAATAAAATCAAAACACATTGAGTAACCTAAAGACATTACACTGTACTTAGGAGATGCAAGGCTGCCACAAAAGCTGTACACAAAGCTTAGCAAAAGGACAAATAACGAATAAAGAGGGTTTGAAAATTTATTGTTACTTGTCACTCCTGAGTCTAGAACCAGACCTTTTCTCCTCAATACTCGAGGCAGATTAAAGCAATTTTAATACTACTCTAAACAACAATATTTGGTGGTTTCCCCAATACAAGAATTTGCTAGACATAATCTACGTCCTGGTATTTTATTCTCTTTTGAGTAGGGTTAAGAAAGAGGGAGAGGAAGTAGGAGGGGTTACTGTCAGAACGGCTGGCTTCTAAGGAAGCCAGTGGAGGATGAGCGAGAGATCATTTACTTGCTAAACCTACCGAAGTTAAGGTACATTTAGATCCATAAAAACTGACAAAGCCGCTTGCTAATGGATCTGAAATTATAATTTGAGCAAGGCTTACAGCTAAAACCAGTCGTAAGAAAATGACATCTTTAGCTATGTAAATGATAATAACCAACCATACTGCACACAAATTTGGGGGAAGTCTGCCAACTGAAGTGAGATAATTCAATAGATAATACACAACTTTGTTCCCCCCATGCACTGTTTTAGGTGTCTTTCATGTGCTTGCAGTTCTGAAAAATCTGGCTATTTTGTTCTACATCTAAAGCCAATCTAAATTAATGGAAATGCTTTGGATCAGATCTGATCTATATTGATCCACACTTTGGCACATAAGTAACTTTAAACCCTCTATTTGAATATAGTGACCACACCAGTATTCTGAAAAATTCTGGAAATTTTTCTTACAAAACAGGATTATACCAGAAATGTTGGACCAGTATTTAAGATAATACAAAATATTAAACCTGTGTGAGATATTTATTTCATCTGATTCCATATTCAAAAAATGTAAAGCATAGACACAAGTCCAATGTAAGCACAACTTAAAAAAACCCAAAACAACAAGGAACAAATATAAACTAAAAATAATGGCGGAAAAATACACTAATACAGCATATCACAGCATGATCTCCAACTAAAGCACAGATCATCATCATAGATAATCACCTCAGCATGAGCTCTCAAGTACTGTGTTGAAGCTAGGAAGCCTAATGCTATTTTTGGATGCATAAATAGTGATATCCAGCGAATTAGGGAAATGGCCTTCCGTCTGTACACAGAGCTGGTAAGACCTTTACCAGAATATTGCACCTAGCACTAGTGTCCAAAGAATTTGGGAACCTTCAGGAAATTTTCAAGGGGAGTCACAAAAATTTTTCAGAGACTTATGGTGTGAGGTCTAAGGAGTCAGTTCAGCTAATCAAAGAACAGGTTAAGAGAAGGTTTGATCATTGTATGTAGGGTATTTACAGGTGGAAGAATGATCTGAAAACAGGGGATTTTTTTTTTGTAGACAAAGTAGTAACAGGAACTTTAGAGCTGGAAGTTGAGGTTAGACAAAGTCAGCCTTGAAATTACACGGTTTCCTAGCAGTGAGGAAAGCATTGGAGCATCTTATCAGAGGATGTGGTGAACTCACCACATATGTGTGAATGTTCCTCTCTAACTGTGTTCCAGAGAGTGGTAATAACGTGTTTAAAGGTAGGATGCGAGTTTGGGTCCCAGACCTGAATTAGGCTTTGTTTTGATCTTCTGCCTCCTATAGGCCAGGCTCTAACCATTACACTAGTGAATAACATGGGATCAGTCTCTCCTCCCCCTTCAGCAATGAAGTTTTGGTGTCCAATTTAAGAAGACATTCACAAATCATTCACAACACTGAGCAGAAAAATCCTACTTTATCTGTCCCTGTCAGCCAAATATATCCCACATCTGCCTCCTGGTTACCTTAGCCAGTTTCTGAGGATGCATTTCACTTCACCAGGGCTTCGAGGATGACTCCAGTAGGTGAGAGGGCACCTAAAGTTAGAAATTACAGTAAATTGTGCAGCTTTGAGGATCTAGCCCACACTGCTTAGTTACCATCCAAATATATGGATCATATCCATAACACTTTAATGTAAAGACTGAAGAAAGAAAATGTATCCTGTGTCTCTACACTACTGGTGCTTCAGAGCAAAGTTTCTATTTTACCTCCCAAACGTGTACAGCACCTGACACAGTAAGGCAATAGTCTCAACTGGAAACTATCCAAATATATTCTTTTTATATATGCATATCTTTATGATGACAGGCAAATGCATTTTGAAAATATGATTTCTTCAATAGAATATGAAAAATGTGGGTACTTAAAGCTATATTGCAATATTTAGCATGTGTATTGCTTTTGACAACCATAATATATAGTAACACTGGTTCACTGTAGATATGACAAAGTGATTTTCATATTACCTTTGTTAAATGTGATGCACGCACACACTAACTTTTATTTGAATGTGAAATTATATGGATTTCCAGAACAAGATGGATGTAGTCTTTGTATTCACAAATGGCCATGGGAAGCTTACTTTTATATTTCTTCACTTATGGGAAAGCTTATTTTCATATACACATTAATCACATTAGGTATGTGATAATTCATTCTCCAGTGCTAAAATAAATTTCTGGGAAACCTGTGAGCAGACAATTTGCCAAACTGAAATTAAACCATAGGGTAGATCTAGGCAAAAAAAAAAAAAAGGAAAGAAAAAAAGACACCTCCCTCCCTAAATCCACACCTCATGTTCTTGACAGAGTAACACCAGAGTGAGATTTATAGAGCTGGCTATTCAGAACTGACCTATTGCTTGCTTCCAGTTGATCTAACACTGCTCCTGTTTACTCAGCAGGAGACATCTGGGAGCACTACTGTGCCCGCTGGCAAGTTCTCCACTGTGTGATCTAACATAGCTCACAGTGCAGCATGGAGCAAAGGGGCTTCTCACCATCTCCCTCTCGCCCCAACCCTCATTAACACAATTTGAGGTAGTATGTTACATAACACACATGGATGCAGCCACAGGACTTAGCAGCACTGCCGCCCATTCCTTTTTCAAGATCACAGTTCAGCTCAGCCCCCAAACTTACACGTACGTTTTACCAGCGTAATTAGATATCTCAGTTGTATGAGATCTCCTGCCACCCTCCCAAGGCAACTTGAACTAGTAAGTGGATATAACCTATTGAATACAGAAATTAAAATGAATAAACATGTTACACTAACTATTTTGAGTCCACGCTAATGACGTTGCAGCCCTATGACTATGCTGGCAAGAATCAGAATTCATCAGAATGGGGACATAGAAATAGCTTTTGTTAACAGATTCACTGAAGCAAGCTGAATTCATCAGACCACCTAGCCTTTCTCTTGTTTGTGTTTCTCACATGCCCCCTTCTACCTTCCCCTTTCTGTTCACACTTTCTTTTGGATGTAGCTGAGAAGAGTTAAAAGGAAACCACAGTTATGTGCACAGAGTAATATGGGGAAGAATCATATCACTAAATAATTCAACCACAGTTCTCACGAGTGAAAGATAAACTAGTTAGATAATGAGAAATCAATCCTAGAAAGATTAGAACATACCACTTGAATCCTCTAATTTCCTGCTAACACATTATGATCTATTATATTAGCACTTTCTGCCACTGTAAGGAGGTGTAAGGCAAAATGCTGTTGCAAAAGGGTGTGATGCATACTGTACAGTAATTAAGATGACACATTACAGCCAAGGAAAGCTTAAAAAGGCACATTTTAGTTACAGTTGAACTGATGCTGTCCTGAAAGAGGCTAAAATAGGCTTTTTGCTTACTGCTGGTTCTTCTGTGCTAGCAAACACAGGTTTTTCCATCAATATTCACTGATGCATTTGGCATTAGCATGTGAAACTGAGTAAATCCCAAATCTCAAAGCAACAGCATTCATATAAAGCACAATAGCTTTGTCTAGGAATCTTGTCAGAGAGAAACAAGAATATGCGTGAGCCATTTGCTGATCTGAATGGGCACAAACAGAATTAACAGTGAGATAAAGAAAAAAAAAGTTTCCTGCAATTGGTAGGTACTATATGATCAAAGATTAAAATCAGGGCACAAAACTCTTGCAGATATATTCATTATATTGTCTTACTGCTACTTCTTCCAGGCTTTTTAAATCTCCTGTGCCTAGGTTTGCCTAGCACTTACTGGTAAGGCTTTATGTATTCATTCCTTCCAAGGATAAACATTTGGTTAGTAGCATAAAATAGAAACCTGATCACCCCAGTTTTCTCCACTGTCAAAAGAGATGGTCATTTCCAGATTCTGGGATCATCACTCTCTGGAGGTGATTATTCCTCTCCAGTGATTATGGGGATGAATAAGTATTTAGAATTAGGCAACATGAAGCTAGTCCTTGGCTCTATAAGGCATGGATCATCAAGTTCTTCTGTGTCACTGCAGCGGTAGTAAATGGAGACCCTATTCCAGGAAAAATCCTGTAGGTGAAACCATTTTACTGATAATATCAGATTTTAAAAGATATTAACATCTGATACAACTGAGGAATACTGTTAGCTTGAGGAAGGAGAAAAAGAGTGAGACAAAGGCCAATATAACAATGAAACCCTGTGATTGCCTTTTTTCCACAACTAAAAAAATATTAATATATGGTAGCCCTGGCATGTTTTGGTTTAAAGAAATTCAATGTACTTTATATATGTTAGGTAATTTTTCAAATCACCCTTATAAATTACGCAGTTTTTACAACTAATACCTATGTTAAAGCTGGATAGAAAGACAGGAATTTCCATTATTTCTGTGATTTGTCATCCATTCAACATTTCTCTAAATGGGCACATATTTTTCTTACTGATCCGGTAAGTCCTCTAGTACAGAGTGGGCAGTGGCTTCCGGAGGTGTGATACCATGCTGTCTGCATTGCTGTAAAGCAGAAGAATATAACTGGATAGGATGAGTCCCTTCTTACCTTGACTGCCTCATCACACAACCCACCCACGAAATGTATCAAGCTCCATTTTAAAAGAGATGAGAAAGCTAGAAAATACCAGGTTTAAAAGTGCCTGTGAGGAAGGTTATACTGTAATGAAAATTGATCACAGAACCAATGAAAGCAAAAATATGTCATTCAGTAAGGAATGACCATTCCATCTCCATCAGCCAGGCTGACTGTTTTATGCCATAATGACAGAATTAATGAATAGCTGTTTATATAGCTTTTGTTGTCTTGCCTCATTCCCCACAGACCTATCATAAAACATTGTGTCAGCAATCCAAAACATTGGGGAAACAACCTTAAGAAATCAATGAAGCAGAATTAAGGGGAGAGCTGGAAGACAGTTAAAAATATATTTCCCTTATAATCTTACATGCGCCATCCTTGAGAAGTGATTTAATCAGAACTACGTGCCAAATTTGTTCTCTGCCTGCCCACCTGGTAAGTGCACCGAGTGCTGTGTTTCTTCTCTCCAAAAGCACTGAGGTCTCTTTCTACGCCACAATGCAGAGGGGAACTTATTTAGCCATTGCCCTTCCCGCCTCACAGGTGGAGTAGGTCATGCAGTCCAGATGGAAAAAAGATGTAGGCAGCACAACTCTAAGCATTGCATTAGCTAGCTTTTAGGCAGCAGATTGTACGCTGGATCCATTATCCCAGCTTAGCGACCTGTGCTCCCTGCACTATCTTTGGGGAAAATTAAATACTCAAAAATGCAGCCCACCAAAACCTAAAGCCCTGTTTTGGAGCTGAACCTCTAAGCCTAGCAAGCTGATTGATATAGGGGATGATTTTAAGTCTTCAGGTCTCAGTCCAACTCACCTCTTGTCTCCTTTAGAGCTGTGCTTGCCTTGTATTGGATCAGCCCTGTGTGTACTAGCAGTTAAGTGGAACCGTATCTCATTGCATATTATCTCCTGGTGCCACCTAACAGCTGTGTTCATTTCATCCAGTGCAGAACCTCCCGGAAGATCCTCAGCTAGAAGGCAATGAGCTCTGCAGGCTCTAACCCTTTCTTCTCCCAAAGGAAATAAACAGTCATGGCATTTATAACTATCCCAGTTTTGTACAAATTGTTTTAAATAACTAAACAGCCAAAGTAAACTACAGCCTGAGATGATGAAGAGCTGTTAACAAATTTAAAACATGGTTGGTTTTATTCACACTGTCAAGCTTGGGCAGTATTTTTACTATTTCAGTCATCATATGTATACTGGCAAGGTAGAAACGAGTCAGGGACTGCCCTGTTCTAATAAGCAGACTTTAAGTAGACCTGGGACCGCAAAGATATTATAACATGCAAACTAAAACAATTCTATCGCTTGTGAAGATCAAGGCCTTTACTTACATGCAACTCAAAGTGTCTAATTGAACCAAGCTCTCACGTCCTGTGTACCCTGCTCAGAGGAAACAGGCAGTTAACTGAAGGTCAGTGCTCTCATATAACTGTCTCAGTAAAAAAAAGAAGATAAAATCACAATCAAGCTGCTAGTTATTTAAGATAGGAAACTATGAGGGCTATTGTAGGCCATGTTTAGATCATCAGAGGAAGTATTCAAGGAGCACATTCAATACCTGAAAGACAAAATGTTAACCCTGCACTTTACTGATTCAAATCACAAAACAGCAGTTTGTTTTTCTTTCTATTTTCGATTACAGTTTTTGCTTCCTTTTTAGATGGAAGATACCCTTCATCCTGAAAGATAGTCCAAAGCTCTACTTTATCATTTTTCTTTGGGTACAGCTGAGCATTTAAGAAGCTGCAGTACAATGTTTTCTTTAATATGGTGCTATATGTAGTCTAAAACAGTTATTGGCAGAGGCAGGTAAATAGGGTACTACTCATTAACAGATGCCGTATGGGATTATATGGATTTAGGGAAAGTTGTAAAACAAAACAAGAATGATAGCATGTTAACTTGGGACTATGTTAGTCGCTCCCAGTGGAAATGCTATTGGGGTGGAAAGAAAGCAACCAAGAATGCCAAGGATGTTCTCCAAAGACAAGACAGACTCCAGTGTCTGTCCTGTGAATCTCCCCCAGGGAGGAAGAAGGATGAATGACGTATGCCTTCCCTGAATGCCTACTCCCTTCTCTGACTAGTAGAAGGAGTTTACTAGAACAGAAGAAAAAAATTCTTAAGTAGCCACCAGAAAATTGGTTTGGTTTGTGTCTGTGGCTAGAAATTGACCATTTTCTTTCTGTGAATAGTCTCTCAGAAAAAGCCCGATTGGCTATGAGCGTAGTATCGCTATATGTGATACCTCAGCAGAAAGTATATAAAACACTGTTGGCCTTTCCCACAGGAGAAGGGAGGAGCTGCCCAACAAAGCCAACCGACTCACTAAGCATGGGCAGAAGCATGGACCTGCAGCCAGCTCCTACTGTGGCCACAGGAGGCAATGAACAGCAGCAGCAGCACCAAAGCAAGCAAAAATATGTTAGTTTTACTTTGATGTCCATAGCCTTCATAAGGAAACAATCCCAGGTGAATAAAACAGAAATTTAGTCCTTAGAACAAGAAACAAACAAACAAGCAAACAAACAAACAAACACAACAGCTGCAGGAAGAAAGAGAGCCCCACCAAAATTCTGCACCTAGGCTGCTGCTCTGGACAATATGTTTTAACTATGGTCAAGTCCTAGCTCTTATTTCTGCTCAATTTGCTATTTGTTCTCTCCTCACAGACACCTTCCCAGGCTGAGATTTCAGTGAAAAGTGTTTTGTAATCCCAAGCATCTAGGAAATGTTGCAGGGAGGCAGTTCGGGGCAGTTGTTTCAGGCAGTGTTGTTCCAGTTTTAAATAGATATCCCATGAAAATTGAACTTTCCACGTTTTATTGCTAAACATCCACTGGCAGAAAATTTTAGAATAACTGTGAAGTAACCAAGCTGTAACTCACTTCACAAAGTCAGAGTCTCAGTCTCTCTCTCTCTTAAACAACTGATACAGGGCTGAAAGTTTTTATGCAGATTCTGAATCTTCAGCCACTTATACTTGGGATCTTTTTTTTTCACCACGAGAGTCGTCAAATGTTGGAAAAGGTTGCCCAGAGAAGTTTTAGCTTCTCTATCTGTAGTGATACTCCAAACTAGACCAGATATGACCCTGAGCAATATTTGAACTTCAAAGCTGGACTGTTTTAAGCAGGGAATTAGATCAGATGACCTCCAGAGGTCTCTTCTAGCTTAAATTATTCTATGAGTCTATGTGACTGAGTGAGATTTGTTATGTGAGCACTGGGAAAACTAAAAGAATACTAACCTTTCTTGAGTCTGGCATCAGTGTATGCATCAACTGAAGTCCACAGAGAATAAGTCACCTGGAGGAATATTTATTACATCAGACTTGAATAATTGTGTATTATTCGAGAAAATCTGGAAGTATTCTCTGTGTTTGCCATTTCATTCTGAAATTTCATGGGATTCTGCCAATTAGTAGCAGGAAAGTGAAAATATCTGAAGATATTTTTTTTCCTGAAACTGAGAATGCAATATGAGCATGTGCCATACATCACACTGAGATATAAGAGTTTTATGAGTCACAGGTAGTTTTCTATAACTTTTTTTTCTGTAAACAGTGAAAGAATCTCCTAAGGAAGTTGTGCAATGAGAATAAAGTTCATTGTTGCAAAATAATAGTAGGCTAATTAGTACAAAAAAAAGTTCCTACTTTCAATTAATAAGGTTCTAAACCACATCCTTGCTAGAAATAGCACAAAAAGCCTACAACAGATTTATCTCAGTGGAATTACATCAGACATAATAAGTTTACCTAGATTAAATGACTGATAAATGTCAGCATGATGTATGACATTATTGATGTAATAAAAAGGATTCTAGCCATTATAAATAAGACATTTTGCACAGGGTCTTTATTGATCCTTATGCCTGGGAGTATCAAAGGAAAGACCTTCATTCTAGTATGAAAACAATACCAAAAAATTAATGTGTTCCTTTATAACTATCATATTTCCCATGTATCTCATTATAGTTATTTAGAACTGGTATTCTTTTTTAAAAAGAATGACAGCTGTTAGCTTTTTAGGTTTGGATTGGGAAGATTCACATTTGATACAGTTATAATTAAAGTACCATACTCAGCTTAAATCTGGCATAGTAAATGCTGCTCTAAGGGGTAAAGTTAGAACATTATGGCAAAGTTTTTAAGTTATTGGTGATCTCAGAGGAAGGGTGTTTCTTCCAGTTGTTAACTTAAACAAAAACAACTGAAGACTACGCACTGGTGCTGGAGCAGAACAAAACAGACCGAGTTTTACAAAGTGCACGTTAAATATGTTAGCCTAGAATATCTTCTCTGTTGAACCAGCAGCCCTCATTTTCATCTTCAGTCTATTGTAGCGGAGTAGACTTGCCCTGACAAAAAAGATCTGAAATCATGATACATCTGAGACTTTATCAAAGGCAAAACTGATTCAGGCATATGCCTGAGTGGAGGCATAATGCCTCTGAACTGACTTTGTCTACCCCTTTACAGCTCCATACCATAAATTGATCCCTCTCACTTGCCTCCAAGGAGCCTCACAGGAAAAAGAGAAAAAAAAAAGCCAATGGTTAAACTAGAAACCAGAAGACACAAGATCAAATTATGTTTTGCCACGGGCTTCCTATGTGATTACAGACTAGTCAGTCTCACAGGGCTTTAGCAAGGATAAAGACAGTCTCTTCACAACCTTTAATATGTTCTACAGAAGTGGAAACCAAATCTGGATGAGACCTTTTTCTCCCATTTTTCATGATGGTGGGGGGACATAAGGAAGATGTGAGCTCCCCTTCACTATGAGTGCCCCTTGCTCATTTCTCTCTCCAGCCTTTTCCATCTTCATCCTCTGCAGTTTGCATTAAATCCTGGTCACCCCCTGCAGGTTTCTGAAAAGCCTGGGGGCAGAAGTGCAAGATGCTGTATTAACATATCACATAGATAACATCAACCCTCCTTTGTTCTTTTCTTCCTTTCAGAAAGAGGTTTTACACTGAACATTTCTTCATTTGAAGATCTAGGCAGGACAATCTGGCCAGTGGCTGTCTCTTCAAATAATTATTGAGGGCATAAAATTATGTTCAGCTAGGCAGTTCTTCCTCATGTTTCTTTCATAAGCATCTCTTCCAGGATTTTAACTCTCCTGGAAAAGGACAGTTTTTAAAGTGATTAAAATGAATAGAAAATGTATCACATTCTGCCCCAGAACTGTAGGACAACTCCTGAAGTCTGTTAGCTGATACTTTGACATTTCTGTTTTTGTGATCCAACAATCAGGAGGGGAGAATTGTCAAAAAAAATCTGTTTCTATGTGAGGTCCAAGCTTCAAGCATCAGTGGAGAAAGATAATTGATGGTTGCTAGCAGTTATATACGTCCAGTTCAAAAAGGGCCTTGTTCTCAAAGGACCTATTTTCTGAAGATTAAATGTCCTTAAAGAACCTTGAAAGGAACACTGAAAAACTGAGGCACACAAATAGGCCATCTTCCAAAAAATCCACCACTGTCCTCTGAAACCACAAGGTGTACCTGATCAGGAGCTGCATAGCAATGTTCTCATTTTGAGTAGAAGAGGTCTGTGGGCTTTTTCTGTCTCCTACACAGTTCTGTATGTCTGCTGAGAGACGGACCAAAGAAGCTGAAGAGGAAAATGCCTGAAATGCCTGTACACCAATGCACGCAGCTTGGGGAACAAACAGGAAGAACTAGAGATATGTGTGCGGTCGCAGGGCCATGATCTCATTGCCATTACAGAGACATGGTGGGATAGCTCGTATGACTGGAGTGCTGTCATGGATGGCTACGTGCTTTTTAGGAAAGACAGGCCAGGAAAGCGAGGTGGTGGAGTTGCTCTTTATGTGAGAGAGCAACTGGAATGTATTGAGCTGT